>NC_090385.1:42527774-42829491 GCF_036365525.1 Heterodontus francisci | reverse complement strand
TTTATAGAAATTACCGCAGATACTCACAGTACATTAATGACTCCATCCCTCTCTCTGGCAACAGTGAGATTAAGCCAGTCTGTTTGCAACCTTGGTATCACATTTGACTTAGAGATGAGCTTCAGACCTCATATCTGCGCAATCACTAAGACTGCCTATTTCTACCTCTATAATATCGTCCAACTTCGCCCCTGTCTCAGCTCATCTGCTGCTGAAAGCTTATTCATGCTTCGTTACCTCTAGACTTGACTATGCCAATGCACTCCTGGCTGGTCTCCCATATTCTACCCTCTGTAAGCTTGAGGTCATCAAAAACTCTGCTGCCTGTGTCTTAACTTGCATCAAGTTCCATTCAACCTATCACTCCTGTGCTCTTTGCGATATTGTCTCTCGGTCAAACAACGCCTTGATTTTAAATTTCTCTTCCTAGATATCTGTGCTCCTCTAATTCTGGCCTCTTGAGCATCCCCGACTTCAATTATTCCACCATTGGTGGCAATGCCCCAAGCTCTGGAACACCCCTCGCTGCCTCTCTACCTCGCTTTCCTCCTTTAAGACACTCCTTAAAACCTACCTGTTTGACATAGCCTTTGATCACTTGACTCAATATCTCATGTAGTTCAGTGTCATATTTTGTATTGCAGAAAATAGAGACATGCCGTCGAAGCTTTTCGTCTTGCACTCATCAGGACAACCCGCAAGAATAACCAATGTAAGGGAAAACAACAATGAATACTGCATGAGAAGGGAGTGCCGATTGGTTGGCAAGAGAACTCTGATTGGTAGAGGCATTGCCACGGAGAATGCACCAGTTTATGGCGACTGACAGTTAACTGCCAAGCTTTGTTCAAAATTTAAACCAGGCAGCTTGACTGTGATCGGTCAAGGCATTGGCCTAAGGAATGAACCAGCGAATGGCTGTCACTTATTTTGTTCAGCTGAAGCAGGCACATTGTTTGTACATATTCTTTCTGTCTGCAAAGAACAGGGCGCTGTGTATTAATATATGTAGCTTCCAAGCACCTACTCTTATGCAGTAAGCATACCTTTGATGTACATCACAGATAAAGCCTCATCTTCGCCCGACATCTACTTTCCATCAGGACTCACTGAATAGCGATCAGAAACATGAACTGGAGCTGTGTTCCTCCTGTCTAGCCCAGGAGCGCCAAGACCAATTCTGGCACTCCTATCGTTATCCCAGCTGAGATTAGATAACTCAGCACAGGCCAAGGATCAAACTGGTACCTTTTATTTCTGCATTACTCTGTTGAAACCAGGCATTGCACATACCCATTCAACCATCAGAATTCCCTAATAGTCTAAAATATTCTTTCCTAAATATTGCAGGAATTTATTAGGTTTGCTTTCCAAATTTGATTCCGGATTACTGGGAAAAGGTTTACTGGAGAAAAACCCACCTGAAATTCAGAAATCAAATTTTGAGTTTATTTTTGCTCAGAGGGCTAAATATGCTGAACACTTCTATGCTCTTAGAAACAGAATACAAACTTTATTCTGAACTATTTCTCTTCAGTTCCATCTCTATCCCCAACCAACCACACTCTTCCCACGTACCTGCACAGTCTCCCCAACCATTGATTCGTTTTAAAAATGTATTCATTGGACGTGGGTGTCGCTGGCTAGGCCAACATTTATTGCCCATCCCCAATTGCCCTTGAGAAGGTAGCGATGAGCTGTCTTCTTGAACTGCTGCAGTCCATGTGGGGTAGATATACCCACAGTGCTGTTAGGAAAGGAATTCCAGGATTTTGACCCAGCGACAGTAAAGGAACGGCGATATAGTTCCAAGTCAGGATGGTGTGGAGCTTGGAGGGGAACTTGCAGGTGGTGGTGTTCCCAAGCATCTGCTGCCCTTGTCCTTATAGGTGGTAGAGGTTGCGGGTTTGGAAGGTGCTGTCTGAGGAGCCTTGGTGTGTTGCTGCAGTGCATCTTGTAGATGGTACACACTGCTGCCAATGTGGTGGAGGGAGTGAAGGTTGAAGGTTGTGGATGGGGTGCCAATCAAGTGGACTGCTTTGTCCTGGATAGTGTCAAGCTTCCTGAGTGTTGTTGGAGCTACACCCATCCAGGCAAGTGGAGAGTATTCCATCACACTCCTGACCTGTGCCTTGTAGATGGTGGACAGGCTATGTGAAGTCAGGAAGTGAGTTACTCACCGCAGGATTCCTAGCCTCTGACCTGCTCTTGTAGCCATGGTATTTATATGGCTGCTGCAGTTCAGTTTCTGTTCAATGATAACTCCCAGAATGTTGATAGTGGGGGATTCAGCGATCCTAATGCCATTGAAAGTCAAGGGGAGATGCTTAAAAGCTCTCTTGCTGGAGATGGTAATTGCCTGGCACTAATGTTACTTGCCACTTATCAGCCCAAGCCTGGATATTGTCCAGGTCTTGCTGCATTTCTACACAGACTACTACAGTATTTGAGGAGTCACGAATGGTGCTGAACATTTTCCAATCATCAGCAAACATCCCACTTCTGACCTTATGATTGAAGGAAGGTCATTGATGAAGCAGCTGAAGATGGTTGGGCTTAGGACACTACCCTGAGGAACTCCTGCAATGATGTCCTGGAGCTCAGATGATTGACCTCCAACAACCACAACCATCTTCCTTTGTGCTAAGCATGACTAAGTTTTTCCCCTGATTCCCATTGGCTCTAGTTTTGCTAGGGCACCTTGATGCCATGCTCGGTCAAATGCTGCCTTGATGTCGAGGGCAGTCACTCTCACCTGACCTCTTAAGTTCAGCTCTTTTGTTCATGATTGGGACATTTAAGCGACTCTTGGATAGGTACATGGATGATAGTAGAATGAAGGGTATGTAGGTAGTTTGATCTTAGAGTAGGTTAAAGGGTCGGCACAACATCGTGGGCCGAAGGGCCTGTACTGTTCTATGTTCTATGATTGAACCAAGGTTGTAACATGGTCAGGAGCTAAGTAGCCCTGGCGAAATCTAAACTGAGCATCAGTGAGCAGGTTATTGTTAAGCAAGTACCGCTTGATAGCACTGTTGACAACACCTTCCATTACTTTACTGATGATTGAGAGTAGACTGATGGGGCGGTTATTGGCTGTGTTGGACTTGTCCTGCTTTTTGTGCACAGGACATACCTGGGCAAATTTCAACATTGCTAGGTAGATGCCAGTGTTGTAGCTGTACTGGAACAGCTTGGCTAGGGGTGCGGCAAGTTCTGGAGCGCAGGTCTTCAGTAATATTGCCAGAATATTGTCAGGGCCCATAGCTTTTGCAGTATCCAGTGCCTTCAGTCATTTCTTGATATCATGCGGAGTGAACCGAATGAACTGAAGACTGGCATCTGTAATGCTGGGGACATCAGGAGGTGGCCAAGATGGATCATCAACCCGGCACTCCTGGCTGAAGATTGTTGCAAATGCTTCAGCCTTATCTTTTGCATTGATGTGTTGGGCTCCCCCATCATTGAGGATGGGGATATTTGTGGAGCCACCTCCTCCAGTTAGTTGTTTAATTGTCCACCACCATTCACGGCTGGATGTGGCAGGACTGCAGATCTTACATCTGATCTGTTGATTATGGGATCTGTCATGCAGGCCCCTGCCTTCAAGGAATGAGGCACATTGGTTTTGTCATATGAACATTGATTTTTAACTATTGTTGGAGCGAGGAAATGACTTGTTGAACAGATCAGCCCATGGCTGGAAAAAACATTTGCATACTAATAAACGGTGCTTGTGTAGACAAAGAACCATTCCCTAACACATTCAACCCACAATGGATGTTGATCACCTGACAGTGAGGTGGGGAAGCACATTCCAGGGCCTGCTGGGGTGATGCAATCCACAGGGGCCAGGACTGGTTGGACCAGTTCGTCATATGTCTAACTGGCTATTCCAGGGTTTTTTGAACTGGCCACAGGAGTTTGAACTCAAAGACTGTTTGCTCCTGGATCGAGAAGATCTCTCCTGTCTGCGTCCATCTCTTTCTCACAAGCCTTTGAATCCACTGAAGACACACGAACCCCAAGAGAGAAAAGTCTCCTACAGCGAACAAGGTTTAAAAAGAATGCTGGGCCCCAACGAAAAGCAAGAACTACCTACAATCAAGGACTCTACAGTGAGTTCGAAGAACCCTGACAAAAACTCTTCAGAGATTGCCTCAAACGTTGCCACTTTATTTTTCTTCTGCTCTTTTCTGTCTCTATGCATGCTAGAATGGGCGTATCGTGTATCCATAGGCGTCAACCAAATTAGAGTTTAAGTTTAATAAATTTCAGCCTTTCATCTTTAAATCTAAAAAAAACTGTTTGTGCTGGTTTCTTTGCCTTATAATTGGAAAGCAGTGAACAAGGATTCACCAAGGGGCAGCTAAAAACATGGTGCATTTAAAATTAAACCCTGTTACAGTAATACCAGGTGAAGGCTGAAAGGCAACCCTAGACCTCTTTCTCACCTGGTCATAACAGGATCGCTTAGCTCCATCTATTGCATGCTGCTTACGCAGTCTGGCCTTTATTTACATTATTTGGTCTTGTATTAGAACTAAATTTCCCTAAAAATTACTCACAAATCTCACTTACAAGATACTCATTCATTGTTTTCTTTTCCCCGTTTTATTTTATTTCTTTTGATAGCAGAGGTAGAAGGGTTAAGAAAATTCTTCATCATCTCCATGTGCATAAAAAGAAAAGCCCAGAAACACTTCTCTCAAGAGCTGTGAAAAATTCTGGGATCAACCATACTGGTTGGCAAGGCTTTTAACAACGGATTACAATTAATTTTATTAGTTTTCCTGAATATTAATGGCTAACCCAGAATACATGATATGCAATGTGCTACTTTCTGTTTAAAGATGTCAAATACAGTAAATGGTGGGAACACTCAGCATGTTTAGTTTAGTTTAGAGATACAGCACTGAAACAGGCCCTTCGGCCCAGCGAGTCTGTGCCGACCATCAGCCACCCATTTATACTAATCCTACACTAATCCCATATTCCTACCACATCCCCACCTGTCCCTATACTTCACTACCACCTACCTATACTAGGGACAATTTATAATGGGCAATTTACCTACCAACCTGCAAGTCTTTTGGCTTGTGGGAGGAAACCGGAGCACCCGGTGAAAACCCACGCAGACACAGGGAGAACTTGCAAACTCCACACAGGCAGTACCCAGAATTGAACCCGGGTCGCTGGAGCTGTGATGCTGCGGTGCTAACCACTGCGCCGCCCCCATGTGGACAGAGGAACAAGTTAACATTTCAGATATAGATCTTTGATCAAAATTGCATTGATGAAAGGTCCACACTGATAACTACCTCCTCACCACACAGTGGGCTAGATTTTAGCTGGTCCCCGATGTCGGACTCCGTGGCGGGGGAGGGGGGGTGCCAGAAGATCGTTCCAGCAGAGGCCTGCCACGGAGCCTGACCAAATCCGCCTGACTGGGTGAGGCTCTGTGGCGGCCGCCCACCACTGGGTGACAGGAATTGCCACGGAGCCGGGATGGGATGAACTTTAAACTTTGTACAGTCTGGTGGGGGAAGGTCAGATTTCAAAGGTAAGTGTTTTGGGGGAGAAGGGCAAATACTTAACGTAATTTTTATTGGGGGTTGGGAAAGGGACATTAAGATTTTATTTGATCCATTTTGGGGGTGAGGGGTTGTATCTTTAAAAATTTAAATTTGTCAGCAGGGCTGGCTGCCCTTTAAAAATGGCACCAGTGCCGGTGCACAGGAAGCGAATGCCATGGCCGGCATCAGGACAGCCCGCCCCTCCACATGGCGGGGGAGCCTACCCCGGCTATTTAAATAAACCGCCACGTGGGAGATCGCGGCGGCAGACTCTTAAACTCCAGCTCAGTGTTTTAAACAACACTAACATTCTGATCTGGTACCAAAGCAGAGCAGATCACCTGACAGAAGCTGGAATTTTGGAAGGAACTGGTTCTGCTGGGACCTCACCCCATATTATGTGCTCACTGATGTTTTATTTCCATCCACCTCCCGCCCAAAGTAAGGGAGGGTCTCTGGGGAAGTTCCCTGAAAAATCTGGGAATTTCATCCATTCTGTCCTTACAAAGTACCAGTGGAACTATCAACAAAGGCAAAAAAGGCAAATTGTATGTTGGCCTTCATAATGAGAGGATTCGAGTACAGGAGCAGGGATGGCTTGCTGCAATTATACAGGGCCTTGGTGAGGCCACACCTGGAATATTGTCTGCAGTTTTGGTCTCCTTATCTGAGGAAGGATGTTCTTGCTACAGAGGGAGTGCAGCGAAGGTTTCCAGACTGATTCCTGGGATGGTGGGACTGACTTATGAGGAGAGATTGAGTTGGTTAGGATTATATTCGCTGGAGTTCAGAAGAGTGAGGGGGGAATCTCATAGAAACCTATAAAATTCTAATAGGACTTGACAGGGTAGATGCAGGAAGGATGTTCCCGATGGTGGGGGAGTCCAGAACCAGGGGTCATAGTCTAAGGATACGGGGTAAACCTTTCAGGACTGAGATGAGGAGAAATTTCTTCCCCCAGAGACTGGTGAGCCTGTGGAAATCGCTACCACAGAAAGCAGTTGAGGCCAAAACATTGTATGTTTTCAAAAAGGAGTTAGATATAGCTCTTGGGTCTAAAGGGATCAAAAGGTATGGGGGGAGAGCGGGAACAGGTTACTGAGTTGGATGATCAGCCATGATCATAATGAATGGCGGAGCAGGCTCGAAGGGCCGAATGGCTTACTCCTGCTCTTATTTTCTATGTTTCTATGTAACAGCTAAGAGCTGGTAGGAGCTCCACTGAGCCCCTTGGAAAGGGTCCAGAACTTACCAAGGCAAAGTCAATGATCCCAGAGGGGATCACTTAACTCTGTTTTAAAACGTTTTGTCTTCCTTTAAGAGATGCAGAGCAACAAAACTATTTTTATTTAAAAAAATCGTTGCTTGGGTCTTCCTATCAGAGTGACTGTGGACCATTCCAAAAATTCACCAGTGGTCTGAAGTGGGCACCTCAGAAGTAGACGCACCTTACCAATGCAAACGGCTCACCCTGGCCACTTAAACTGTCCCAGCTCTGGGAACTGGGACATAGTCTGTGGCCTTTGCTTTGGGGGGATGGGAGTTTTGCTGCACCATACTTACGCTGGAGTGAGCCTATCAAAATACTGTCCCCAGAATTATTTATCCCTTCACACTTTCAGCAGACAACAACTAGAAAATACTACACACTGCACACGATTTTCTGACCATTTAAAACAGTCAGCAAATTGCATCCAGCACACACCCAAATATTCTATATGTGCTCCCCACTGGTGGAGCTCCCAGCCGAGAGCTCAAAACTGGCCGCAGAGATCTGCAGAATATCGAAGAAGGATGATCTCCAATTCATCATAGTACTGATGATTATATCAGTTCCTTGAAACACAAGTTTAAGTGCACCTGCACATGGCAAATATTAGTGAATCCTGATGGGGAGGATAGGCAGAAGAAAAAAGGGTCACAAACAAGCACTGGTGACCATTACCAGCTTTTTCTTCTTGGGGCAACCAGCTTTGGAAAGGGAGGTGGGTGGGGTTTGAAAGTAACCTTGAATAAACTTTGAAGCACAAGATTAGTACAAAGCAGATGATACTGAGTGTTGAAATAACTGATGTGAATCACTTGCTGACAGCAACAGTACCACAGAAAATGCTTCACATGACCCAGCCACAGTGCAGGAAGTGTTATGTTTCGTTCAAATTCAAAAACTAGTCTTCTGGACACATAAGGAACTACTGAGACATACCAGATTAATAACATTTAATAAACTATTCTGTGAAAACTGGGGGCACCGTCAATGACAAACACAAATTCTTATGTCTGTTACAACATATGCTAGAAATTACAATCTGAGGATTATTTGAACAGGTTGGTTCATATCATTGGCACTGGGGGTAGATTCTAGTCTTTACTGCCTGGGCATTAATTATCATCTGCAACGGGTGCTGAGAGAAAAGGTTGGGTGGGAGGATCGCATGCCAATCAATAAATAATACCCGTTTTATCACTGCAAGCAGCTCTATCAATGACTGTGTCAGTGTACCGCCCCATTCTGACTGTAATCCCGCTGGCTGCCATTTCAACTCCCAACTTCAATTGAGTGGCCGAGATTCCGGCTGAAAAAAGGCAGGTGCCTCATGAATGCACACTAACAAAGTCCAATGATGTTGTGAACTGATGCAAGTGATATTAACTGGGCGGGACAGAAGCCACACAGAATTGGTTCCAGACACTGACTCATTGGGCTGAATTTAGTTCTGGCAGCAGGGGTGCTGCCAATGGGCCCAAAAGTGGGGGCAGGGTGGGGGAGAAGGTGGATACGATCCCACTTCAGCAGTCAATGGGACCGAGGGCCACATCTGGTCAGCAGCAGCCAATTAATTGCCTGCTATTGGGGCAACCATCCCCGTTAAGGACGGCTACCTGCTCCCGAGAGCTGCCTGCCAGTCAGAGGGCTGACAGCTCAGCAGCGCTACTGGGAGCAGACCAGGTTTGGGGGCACCGGGTCCCAGTGGATTGGGGGGTCTGGTGAGGGCAGGCAGCGCCATTGCCATGGGGGCAGCCATTACTGCCAGGGGCCTTTCCATGGCACAGTGTGCCCGTAAAGGAGGCCGCCCTCCCCACCCCCACCATGGAGCCCACTTGCAGGCCACCAGCACTTCCCTGGTAGTCTCCCCACACAGCAGTTGGGCTTTCCCCTCCCCCACGCCCCCGCTGCTGGAAAAATGTAAGCAGAGGCAGAATGAGGCCATTAATTGGACACTTAAGTAGCTCAATTCGCTTCTAGGCAGGAGGGCCATCTGCCGTTGGCAAGATGACATGATGTTGGGAAGACATGCGTACCACCCCCCGCTTTCCAGTGCCATTTTACAAGACCCCACCCCAGTCCCCAGAGGGCTGATAAATTCAACCCATTGACTCAGCATAGGAAACTAATCCTAAAAAAAAACTGATTTTTTTTTAAATTGCAGCCCCACACTAGGGCCTCGGTGATTTCCATCCCCCTGCCCTAGACTGGCCACGTGGTTGCAATGGGCATACAACCACCAGAAGTCCATTGAACAAATGTAAACAAGCCTGACCTCTGAAAATTAAAGTCAGTCAGGAGCTTGGCACACAGTTTGCTGGCATAAGCTCAGCAGGCTGATCACTGGCACGGCCCCAGCAGGAACATATAGATAGAACTTTGGATACAAAATTTCAAGAATATGAGAGTTCTCAGGAGAGGCCACCAGCGCCCCCCCCACCCACCCCCACACCGAGTCCTCAGGTTCACCAACGCACATATAGAAGTCTGTCTGCATGAAGCTAGGTAAAGGGCAGAAGCAAGGTTTGGCAGTGCAGCAACAATGGCCCACAGGGGAGCAATTTAGCAGCAGTGCAGGAAATGGCCAAGGCAATCACCCCAAGCACAACTCCATGCAAGAAAGAAATTGATGATCTGACCAGTACAGACAAGGTAAGAAGAATTAGCCACATCTCCCAAGAGCATACTTGGAATATAGATGGCTGATAATTATTGATCTACCCTTGCATTATGTTGAAGTGCTTACCCTTAATGCCCAGGAGGCAGAGCTGTGCTCTCAGCTTTTACCTGGAACTGCCCCTTTATTCACAGCCTTACGTTAAATCATCTCACTCAAAGTGTCACTTGGAATCTAACTACTTGGTGTATGCACCTCAGTGCATCTATTACAGGAATCAGGGTGACAGCTGGGGGCTTACTGCCATCTCTTGCTAATCAAAGGTCATTCTCACTTTTCACATTCTTTTGATGTAGAAGACAAGCCATAACACCTGAAAGAAGACAAGCCATAACACCTGAAAGAAAACAAACCTCCACCCTCCCCCCTCCTATGAGGAGGAAGCTCTGCTGATACTGAGGAAGGAGGCCATACACAGTGGCAGAGATGGGGAAGTACAAAAGCAGCTGCAAATTACAAGTTCTCAATTACATTTTGCTTTGTTCATAACCAGTCAGCAAATTAAATCGCAAAACCCATCCCACCACCTCATTACTGCGGAAAGTCACATGGAAACACAGTTCCCCAACCACCCGTTCTAACCTTACTTCCTCTTTTCCTCCTCTAGATGATTCATAAGAGGAAGAAGAAAAACCAGGCCTAATTAGCACTTCACAGCATACGCTATACCTCCTTAGCACCAGTTCAAAAGGCATCTACACCAGAGGGAGTGTATTAGGTGATCCACAGAGCACAAGTAAGCAGGAGCAGCTGGGGGGTTGGACCCTTAGAGTGAAGACATCATTGATGACCGGAGAACCAGGAGATAACACCTACAGCTCAAGAGCCCACAGACCAGCTCTCAGTTTTTAAAGGAGGCTGTATCAAGTGTATGTGCAGGCACTGGGGACCATGCCAGAGAGTGTGTTGCAGATGGAGAAGTCTACCACACTTAATATAGCAGAACACTTTGTGAAGCTGCAGTCCACCCTGGTACATATGGGAGCTCTCGTGTTATCTGCTGCAGAGGGTCTCATAACTGTTCCTCAAGAGAAATCTGTGCACCTGCGATAGGTGCTCAGTTACTGATGCCAATCCCGACATCCCAGACATGTTACTGCTGACCTGGGTCAAACTGACCATTACTGAGCCTGAATGATCTGGACATTATTTACCCCATAATGAAACCAAGCCAGCTCATTAATGACATAAGCCAAATCTGACCCTCTGACCATTACTGGCCTCAGCTAACTGCACCCATGGAACCAAACCAAAGCAAGGGTTGGCACCTTGAAGAAAAATGGAGGGTAGGGGGTGGAGACAAAATTTAAAAAGGACCAATAAAGAGTTACCTGCATAGAGATTTCAGAGAATCACAGTCGAGAAAATCATGATCCTTCTTGACAGCTGCGATATCGATGGGAAACTGGGAGTCTACAATACAAGAAAACAAATTTACATATCTGCTCCGCATGTACTCGGTTGCAGTGAATTAACTCTGTCCATTTATCTCTGGAAATGATTCAATCATATTTTTTCTCACACCAACCTTTTTTTTAAAATCCCTCCAGATTCTAATGAAGGATCACAAACCTGAAACGTTAACTCAAACTTCTTGTTTTTTCCACAGATTCTACCTGACCTGTTGAATATTTCCAGCATCTCTTTGTCTATTTTGTCCCTACTTCAGCTGCTGACTCACAGGGGTACAGTTCCAACAGCACCAGAAACTTTCCAGTAGCTCATTCAAGTGGCTATTTTCATATCTAAACCTAGACAATAGTGACAAGTTTCCAAATTTGCACCCCCCCCCCCCACCCCCACCCCCCAAAAGGAAGCCTTGGGAGGCAATACTGAAAATCTAGACACAAGGACTATGCATGATTTTCCAGCTACTTCAATAATTGGTCAGAAAATAGTCCACACCTATACCTGAAGATCCAATTTTCATTTCTGGCAAGTGAGATGTAAAGTCATTAAATTACCCCGAATGAATGTTGGCAGGTTACACAGACATGGAAAAACACATGACAGAGTTCCACTATCACACAGTGGCTCAATCACACAGTGACAGAACTGTACTATTGTGGGTCAGTCAGTTGCACAATGCCAGAGGTGCAGCATCATTGGACCAGTCAGTTATAGGAATGTCATTCAAAATCTCGAGAGATATAAATGTGGCAAATAAAATAGAAAATTGTGACTACATTGGTGTTATTGAAACCATTTGAACAGGACCAGCCTTGTTTAGTGCTATGGCAGATTAAAGACACTCAGGTCAATGAGGTGAGAGAATAATATAAGAATTCTAAGGTACAGCCTCAAAGCAGAACTATAAACAATAAAGGTAGTTTTAAATGGCAAAGAATGATGAGGACTGAGAAAAACCAAAGGCCAACATAAACAAAAAATAATTGCAGAACTTTCAGTGCTCCCTACATTGAATCTAAACCAGCTCAAACAGGAGATTCAACAAGTATCACAAGAAAGCCAGGCAGCACGTTTGGGATTTTTCAGGGATGGAAGCAATTTTCCAGAAGGGAGCAGCAATATATGCTTTCACTGGGGCATGAGCCATTAGCCTGAAGGTGAAAACTGATTAATGGAGAGGAGATTTGGCTGACGATCAGTTTCCAATATGCTCTACTTCCACTAATTGTTCCCTGCCAACCCTCCCAGGGTCATTTAAAGTTACAGTCAAACCTTTATTGCACTTAAAAGTTTTGCTTTAATTAAATATATAAATTGCTCACTGAAGGAGGTTTTGTACAGAACTTTAAAACAGGAAGCTCCATTGCAGTGGATAATAAATATTTAAAACTGAAGTAGTTGTAAAAGTTAACCTTTTGTGGACTCATAGTTTTACTGACAATTTATAAATTCGAAAAACAGACACATGGTGCAGAAGGCACACGTCAATTTAGGTCGTCTCTGTACCCATGTGATACTGGTACTGGGATCTCAATACAATGGGTCATGCGTGATTGGGAATGGAGGTGAGGGGCAGGAAATCAGGTGCCTCTGAAGCCAGTTAAGAGGTGCAGTTTGGCAGCTAATAGGAGGGAACACTTCTAAAAGGAATAATGACTACAAGAACTGTCAATCAGGCCCCCAGATTCTCCAATGCCACTTTGGAGGCCTCAGTTGAGGCGGTGGAGAGGGGGACGGAGTTCCAGCTCCTCCCCAGGTGCACAAAGACCTCCTGGCAACACCCCATCACCAGTGGGAAAAGGTAGCTTCCAGGATACCACCAGGTTACAGAAATATCAAATAAAGTTTGGGTCTTGATGGACACTGAGGAGGTAGCAGAAGAACAGAAAAAGGCCAACATGATGGCCATATCAAAAAGGATGACAAAACAGAAATGGCAACTAAACACCTATCAGTCTTCCTCACATTCCATGTTAAGCAATAGAATTGTTTACTCAGAGTAAACCTGAGGATCATCTGTACAATAATCATCCAGCAAATAGAAGTCAAGATGGGTTCAGAAAGGAAAATTCCTGCCTGACCAACATCCTCAATTTGTTGTAGGAAGTGACAATCAGAGAGGACTGTGGGTAGCATAACGATGTGGTGTACCTAGGCCATTGCAGGGAACTTCCCAAACAGCAGCCGTAATTTCAGTGAAAGATCAGCAGAAACCCCATTTATAGAGTATCTGGGATTTTTGCAGATATTCTGAAGTTATAATGGGCAAGTCCCTCAGGAAAATCCCAGGATACTAGTCAAACCCTATTTGGAGTCCAAGTTATGAGACTGGAGAAACATGGGATTTTCAGCATAGGAAGATATCCAAGAGCTCTTCCTATAAAAGTTATCCAAGATTGTTAAGAGTATAGAAAAAGTTAAGCCAGATTATTCTAAACTAAACTGTGCAGTAGAACAAGAGGACACAGGAGACACAGGACACATTTTAGTACTGATATCACAAAAAGTGTAATTCAAGATGTGGAATGAAGTTCCAGATAGAATAATAGAGGCAAAAGTCTTAGAATCATCCAAGAATCAGTTGGATGCTAACATGAGCCAGGTTTGGGGGCAGGGGGAATTGTGTGAGGATCTCTTTGGGTGGACAAATTAATAGGGGCTAAACGACCTTCCTCAGCCATAATTATCTACAGGCCTGGTTAATGACAAAATTCAAATACTTTATTTGTGTTCATCTTGAGGAAAGTCCTCCTGGGGAAAAATAAAAGACTGTTGAGGGGAAAGGAAGAGGCACAGAGATCCTGCTTGTATTGAATTTAGGGGCACAACAAAATCAAGGCTACAACCCAAGTTTATCTGCACATGGCAGATTTAAAACAAGTTTCTCAGAATATCAACGGCAAAGTTTCCTTTGGCCTCTCCTCCCACATTCTTTTCGAAAACCAAATTTAACAAATAAATAAATAAAGGCACAAAGGTCACACCCACCTTCATAGAGCTGTGCATACTGAGGAAATCCTGCTGCCCGCAGCCAATCACAAGCCTCCTTAGCCTCCAGTTCTACAAAAATGACAAAAATTTAGTAAATCAACTCTTTCAAAGCCACAAAATTGCAAGTTGCTCTCAACATGAAAACAGCAAAACAAAACAAAAACAATGGCTTTTACATTGAGTTACAAGTCTACAGCACAAAAACAGGCCATTCAGCCCAAAACTGGTCTATGCTGGCATTTCTGCTGCAGTTAAGCCTCCTCCCAACTTTCTTCATCTAAGCCATCTGCACAGCTTTCTTTTTTCCCCCATCGCGTGCCTGTCAATCTTTCCCTTAAAAGCATCTATGCTGTTGGCCTCAAATACTCCTTGTAGTTGCATGCTCCATATTCTCACCACTTGTGCGTGCATAGGTTTCTCCAGAATTCCCTTTTAAATTTATTTGTGACTATCTAAGGTGCTGATTGATGTTAGCTATAGTTTGAAACACACCAGGCATTCTCCAACATTAGCCTAGATAGTGTCAGCAGGATATTGAACCATTGAAGGACAGTCACAAACCTTCACTTTCCAGCAAGATTCACTAAAGAGTGATATAATCTATGGCTCATGTTCCCTTCCTAGACCAAGGACACAGAGGCGAGCAGTACAGCCCATATACCACCCTGGTTGAGGTCAGAGCAGGAATCAAACACAGGGCCTTCTGTTGTGTGCAACTCAGCTGTTCCTTGCATAAACATACTGCATCACTGGGGGAGCTTCTTTTTCTTAGTTTCATTCCTTTGAAATGTTTCATCAAATTAATTGTCTTTTCTCTAACACGTTTTATATTCACTCACTTGTATACACAAAGACGATTTGTGATAAATATGAGTATGTGGTAAGAAGATTGAGCAATACATAGCTCAGTGTTTTTAAACAATCTTTCACTACTCACCTTTAAAACATCGAGAACATTTACATCTCAAGAGCCTGGGCTCTGTGCATGTCCAATTATTAAGCTGGAAACAGAATCAAACCATCATGGATTTAGGAACTTTCGATGAACTTGTTTACTCTCAAGCTTCTGTGAGTGGGATCCAGCACTATGACGGAGAGGTAGGGACAGCTAGGCCCACCCTCAACTGATGTCACAAAATAACCCATCAGATAAAACCACTTCCACCATGTAGAACTGAGCTCGGACTATAAAGTACAATATTTGAAACCAGTACACACTTCATAAAGGATCTGAACTAAACAGTATACCTCTCACAATAGGCCAGAAACTTCAACTCACTAAAGGCGGAGAGTTAAAGACATGCAAATATGCATACAGTCATTACACTTGTTAAAGGTATCTCAGGCACCTATACTGAACAGTTGCTACCTGTATAAATATAAGCTAAACAGGACATTCAGGTCATTGACCTGAAACATTATTAGGGGGAAATTTTATGCTCTCCTCCACTGAGGGTTTGGAGGCAGGGAGAGCATGTGATAGGGGGGATGGTGACGGGGACCATGCCATCTGCCCGCCTCCGCCGAAATTAAGTCCAAGGCCAGAAGGTCTGTGAACAGCCTGCTGCCAATTGAGACCCTACAGTAGGCAATGAATGCCCAATTAAGTGCCCCATCCCGCCTCTGCTGCAATTAGCCAAGCGGCATGCTGGCCTGTCACCACGCATGGAGCACGCTAAGCAAACCATGCGGTTTGCTGACTGGCTCTGAGGTGTGGGGGTGGGGGACCCTCGTCAAAAGGCACTTAGTGCCTGAATGAGGGACCTGGCATCGAGAAGTGGGGGGCCCTTTGCAACCCTCCTATGCACCCCTCCCCCACGAGAGCCCTCCCACCCTGACTTACCTGTGGCCTGGGCCCAGTGCCGCTCCAGTGGGGCTGTTCAGTTAAACAGCTGCTGGCCTCGGATTGACTGGAAGCTCCCAGAGGATGGGGCTTCCATCACCGGGGCTCCTTATTCAGTGGAAGGTCCACTGGTGTCCAGTTAAGTGCCTAATTGGCACTTGATTCGGCAGGCCTCTCTCAGAAGGGGTGACGTGGGTTACTTGGGACGCTTTTGCTGGAGGTCAAGACCCCGGTCACCCAGATAAAGTCGCAGCCATTAACTCTGTTTCTCTCACCACAATGCTGCCTGACTTGCTGAGTATTTCCAGTATTTTCTGTTTTTATTTCAGATTTCCAGCATCCACAGTGGATTCCTGTTTAATTCACTGCCACTTCGCTTCCAGAAATGCACACCTTGAAGAAGTTTGGCTTTTCTCTCTGACAAGATTTTAATTTGTCTCATCTACCCTGTTCACCTTCACTGTTTTCTATATCCCTTCAGTTCTGATGAAAGGTCATCAACCTCAAATGTTGGGCTAGATCTTGTTCTCCCCCAGGCATCAGGTTTTGTGGTGTGGAATGGGGTAGAGGCCTGCTACCCGACATGAGTCGGGTTCGGATCAGGTCGGGCCCATCTTCCGGGTACGGCTTTCGGGCTCGGGTCGGGTCGGGCTGAGTCCAGATCGAGTCCGGTCAAGCTGGGAGTCCAGGACAAAACGGAGTCTGCGCGGTGAGCGAGTGACATCACTATGATGTTATCACGGATGCGCCGCAGCTTCTTGCAGGTTCACTGTCAGGAAGGTAAGTAAAGGCATGGTCAGGTCTGGTTGAGTCGGTGCAGATTCGGGTCGGGTCGGGCTCAGGGCAAAATCGGAGGGACTCCGGCCGGGTTGGGCTCAGGTCCGCTGTAGCTTGGTTGGGTTCGGGTCGGGTTCATTTTTCCCCAACCTGAGCAGGCCTCTGGGTGGTGGTGGGGGGCAGGGGGGGGGAGGCCTGAAGATGGCTCCAGGAGAGGGCTACCATGCACCCTGATGCCAGGAGGGCCCGGCCTGATATTACCACTGGCGGTGAGGCGTCGTGGCAGCCCACCCCGCCGTTCGGCAACAGGACCCCAATTTGAATATGTAAATAAATTTAAATGAATGAATTTTGAAGCCCACGTCGCCTCCTGATGTCCCGCTGCGACCTTCGACCTGGTGGCCTGCACTCCCGCGCCTTCAGATCCCCATCCGGGGAAACGAGGTGCCACACTTGTGAGAGGGGGGAAGTAGGTAAGTTTATAAGTGCAGGAGGTGGGGGCAACGTGGTCAAATTAACATGAGTGTAGGGGATGGTGGGAAGGGTTATAGTTGAAAGGTTATGCAGTGGGGGGGGGGGGGGGAGGTAAGGTCAGGTGGTAAAGGCAAGTGTTTTGGCGGGGGGAGGGCAAATAAAATCTATTTATTTATTTTAATTCACTTTATCTTTAAATATTTAAATTAGCAGGTAGGGCTAACAGCCCTTTAAAATTGGCATCAGCACCTGCACACAGGCAGCTGATGCCATTGCCAGGGATGGATAGTCTGCCCCCTCCACATGATTAGGGGAGGTGGCTCACCCCAGCTATTTAAATAAGCAGCCTTGTTTAGAATTATGGTGGCTCTGTGCGGGCCGCCATTTTTTTCGTCCGCCACCGAAATCAGTGGCGGACACATAAAATTCAACCCGTTAATTCTGTCTCTCCCCATTGATACTGCCTGAACTGCTGAGTATTTCCAGCTTTTTCTGTTCTTATTTTCGAACATTACACAGGATGTTGTACAGTCTGAACAGTGGGTTACAAAGGGCACATTTTTGGTTTGGATTAGAGGTTAATCTTAGTTTTTGAAGCTAAAAGGTGAATTTTCATTTGCAAGTCTTATCCATAAATATGGGCCTACTGTCAAGTATCCTTTGTTTAGATAACCTTGAAGTCTTTTGGTTTGCCTTGCAAGGAAATCAGAAGTGCAACCTTCCTGACTTCCGCCTCATTGCTTATAATTCATGATTTCCGTGGGTTTCCTGTTTACAATGAGTTTCAGAAGCAAACAGGTTTCAGACATCTTTCAACTGAACAAGCAGACTGCCATGAGATGGAACCTTGTACTGGAGAGTGGGGGGTACAAAAAAGGATGAGTGTTGTAAGTGAGGTTTAAATGAAGTCTGAGGAGCCAGAGTTACAGCAGAGAATAAACTAGGGTAGGGAATGGGGAGCATAGTGTGAAGATTGGGGTTACAGCACAGTAATAAACTGGGACAGCCAGGGGGATCAGGGTTACAGAACAATGAAGACTACCACCCGGGATTACAACACAGTAATAAATTGAGAGGGGCAAGGTTACAATGGAGTGAAATTGGGCAACACAATGGAGACTCGAGGGAAGAGGAAATGAGGTTAGAATACAGTGTTAACCAGCATTGACAGATTTAGAGACGATAAAACATACAGCTTGACAAACAGGTACAGATGGTCTGGTTTTCATTCATTTGAGCTATTTCAAAAATCTATATTAAAAAGGTACCAAGTCCAGACTGGGGAAGGAAATAGGCAAAAGACATTTATAATTTTTTCAACATTACCACCTCACCTAATAAAATGACTCAATAAGCATCTCTGCTCAAAACAATATACTAAAAGAAACCCTAAAGCATAAAAATCATTGCTCTAGCGACACGTTTCATCTCTAACACAGGTGCAGTAAATTCTGCGGTTCTCTGTGGAACTAGAATCTGTTGTCCACATCCAACATCCCGTCTTGGAGAAAAATAACCCAGCCCCTCCATCCAAGGATCCATTTGTGCCAATAGCCTGAAAGAGGATATATTAACCCCTTGTGGACTGATCCCAGTTCTAAGGGAAATTGTCCCATGTTTGATGCAAACATTTAAGGCATTATTTAAATGAAAAAAATTGACAGCCTTATTTTATTGTAGGTATAAACCTATCTAATTTAAATGGGTTAACACGCTAAATAACAATAAAATCATTGCTTTGTTATAACCCTGGTTTGTACCATGTACTTATACCAGGGCCACCTACCTCTCCAATTCACCCACCCCTTTATACCTAATTTGAGTTTCTTATACTAGCTGTCCCCACCCCCATGCTCCAGATCAGTAGTCATTTCCAGTATTTGCAAGCTCTTTCCCACTTCACCCTCCAACCAACTGAAATGTGCTGTGAGGTTAGAAGAATTCACCAAACGGATTAGTTAGTCATCCTGAAACGTCTTCCAGCCATGGTACATTTCTGAGGAGATAGATAACCGGATCTGCAGAGTTGAGGGTGCTCAGAAGAGTGTATTTTCCCATTGGTTGAGCATTCATATTACTGGGGATGCAGTTAATATCAATAAATGGCATCAGCTAGATGGCATTTTATTAAAGGAAACCCAGGTTTCTCTTGGCAAAGATTCTGTGGAAAGGGGATTCATTGCTTTATGTGTGGGTTTTGGAAAAACTAATAGGTTACCTCATCCCAGCCAAGAATGCAGTCATTCATCCAATTCCTTTCCCCCTCTCAGTGCACAACTATGCTCAATTCCTGCCAGGCAAATAATGTTGTAAAAATTACAATTCCCAGGAACTCCCTAACGGATGGGGTTCCAACAAATGCAGAAGCAAAAGTGCTTCTTTCTTCATATAAATAATAACAGGCACAATATATTGACACTAGGGGGGAGAGATTCAACATTATTGTGCAGTTTAATGAATGTAAAATGGGCACAATGACAAATTTATCAGTGTCAAGGCCCATGCCTGATTTGCACATGCAACTAGGCCTCTGCTAAATTTATCAGGGCTTTTTTAAAAAACAAGTATGGGCCTCATTTCAATATGGAAAAGCACATCTTGTCACCATCCACAAAATTCATCTGTCAGGAGTGTGAAAGTTATTAGTCACTGGAGAAGATCTCCCTAATTATCTGCTGTGCAGGCTCTTGCAATCTGGGACAGAACGTCCACCATCCCCTCATTTTGCTGCATGTCTGTCTGTGTGTGTCTGTCTGTCTGTGTGGTCCAGCACGACTGGTGCACCTTCCTCCATGACGATTTCCACAAGCAGGCCTTTTAGAAGGTGAAACTGTGCAGCACAGAGCACACAACCACTATCAATAAGACTCTAAATGAACTGTATTGGAGAGCCTCTCCAGAATGATCCAGTCACCTGAAGCAACCCTTCAGCATTCCATCTATGTACTGGATGAGGATTCTAGTAGAAGCATAGCAGGTGTGGCAGACATACATGCAGGTTTCATGAGGTATCCTTTGGCACCAAGTAGCTACACAAAAATTTCCTTATCTGGGTGAAACACTGACAGAATAGAGGACATTTTAAAAATAGAAGCACCATGGCAGCCTAATGACAATTAATGAGGAGTGTAATGCTCATAGATTGAACTGCAGATGGTATCCATGGATGGCCACCTTCAACACCCAGCACCTGGGAGAAATGAAGCAATGTAGAACTGTTCTTCTGCTGCTGCCACCAGGAAGCTATTCTAAAACTGATGAACTGTGGAGCAGCCTTGGCAAATAAGACATCACTGACCTTTTGGATGCAGGCATGTAATGTTGATTGGTTGATATTGGTGATGTCCCTGTAACTGTGCTGGGTCATTACCAATGGAAAGGCCCCACTAAATACAATGAAAGGTGGAACTTCGCAACTGTCTGGAAACCAGTCCATCATTACCCAATCCCAGGAAACCACATTACCAGCAAGGTATGTAGCTCAGTTAGTAACTATGCTTCCAGAAATGATACTGAACCATACAAACCAGGGAGGTCCCAAATTCAATCTCTAGTTTGTCCTAATTAGTTAATGCCAACAGGGCAACCACGTGGACAATGTGCTTGATATAAGCATCATGGGTTAAGATGGGGAAAAAGTAGCTATGCCTGATCATTATTGAGTGCTGAATCGTATGTGAATGGATGTTGGTTGAAGACATAATGAGTGGGCCTTAGCTGTGCTGTCTGTTGCAATCTAACATTCTGCTGACATTCCAGCCTGGACTTTCCAGTCAGACAGTGATATTTTAACACTGGTGTTAGTAACATGGATTGGAAAATCTAGTCCTCATTCTCCAAGCTCACACATGAAGAATGATTAGCTGGGTGAGGTATCAGAGGCTGCTCATATCTAGTGAACTGTGGTGCAACAAGGGCCACAGTTCGGTAAAAGGTGGGGAGTAAACAAACGGCATCAAAACAATGAATACAGTCAATGCACTTGAGCAGGAACAGGCTCATATTAACTAGTTATTAGTGAACAATGGCCACCTATATTTTAAGATTTTTTTTAAATGTTACAAAAGCAGGAGTAGGAACTAGTTTCCTGCCTCCTCCACTTCAAGTCACATATTCAAGAAACAGATGTCGTGAGAAAGGAAGCCACACATGTTTTTGTAAGATTATAAAAGGATGCAAACCCTTATCAAAGGATGGTTGGAGGCAGCCGAGGACACCACAATGTTGTTTAATATATTTCTAGGCTGTGAAAATCCCAACGTTCCACAACAGCAGGGAGAAAGTTTTGGCCCTAGTACAACAATCGTCTTGCAAATCTTCACTATTATCGGCTTCTTATTCTGAAATCTTTCAGGTTACACTTTTCTAACCTCTTTCCCAATGCACAACTATAAATTTGCTCCATCCAGGGCAGCCAGAATCAGAACAATAACTGGATTCCTACCGGAAATGAATCCCTAAAATTCTTTAGAATAAATTAAATTACTGTCATACTACAAACAGCAACAGCGGTCCACATACATGTATTAGACAATAGACATACAACATCGAGCTTCTGCAATGAACAAGTACTAGGTGTGACATGTTCGGTCATGAGACACATATCCAGGGTGTCACTTGAACCAAAAACACAATTGATTAGTACATTCTTCTTTCGCCTTTCTTATTCTTCTGAATTTTTTTCCTCTTTCTTCTCCACACCCACACAACTATGGAATTGATGATTCTTCTACTGGAAACTACGAGAAATCACAATTCTTATGGAGATAGGGATGTCCCAGCATCCATGCAGATAGTGAAAGGGCTCTATTAAATCTATAAGGCCTATCATTTTAATAGAAACCTTTCACTTACACCCAAGAGTTGGTTTGTTTTCTGTAATGCTGGAACTATCAGTTCATGCATACATACCCGGGGCAGGAGGAAAGGAGACTGCAACCTAACAGCCTCCCGCACCTGCTAAATGTGAGCATTGTAGAATTGATAAGAGCTGTGAAAGGGAGGCTCAGGCTCTGAATAAAACAGATTATGAACTTTTTTTTGTACATCAGTAGCATATTTGCAGCCAGAGTGCGACGTAACAAGGATAGGTATCTGCCAAATATGACCCTGGAAACTGCTGTAAACACAGAAAAACTTGGGGGAAGTTGTACTTTGGGCCAACAAGAAAAAGTTAGATTACCTGAAGCTTAAAGCACTGTCCAACAGCCCTAATTAAATCAACAATTAGAACATAAAAAATCATGGAAATAAAAGGCTATCAGCCAACCAGGCCCATTCTTTCCACAGATTATGTGCAACCCATCATGGATTTTACCCCAACCACTTAATATTCTGAGTGAAAGTTTTGCATAAATACTCCATGATCCCCAAAAGACCCTGAAGCAAATCTCCAGAATACTCATCCATCCTCACATCTCCATTATTGAATTCTGGCCTTCAAGCAACATTCTTTATCAGTCTCAGCAGCATAGGAACTATTGAAGCCTAGAGACAACTTCATTAGCTTAGTCTATATTTGTCCCTCTAACCATCTTTTGCATTGCAACCAGATATTATTTAACGTCCCCGTTAACATTGTGTACAAGGCAATAAGTTCTAGGGTAATCAGTTTTAGGAGAGAATTCCAGAGGCAGGAGGAACAAAGTGTGAAGCTTCAATCACTTACGCACTGTGCAGACCTTTTCAATTTATACAGACTGCTGAGAATTTTCAGGGAGCATTCCACCCCCATATAGCACGCAGAACATATCTCAAAGGATCAGGACTTTTCTCTACTATGTTAGCTACTTTACAGAGCATCACAACTCATTCATGCCAATTTAGTAACTTATTGGCCCTTTACATCAAAGATAACATATTCTGTTCAGACAGCTGGTTTTATTCTCAATGCTGCTGAAATTAACATTTATCATCATTGCATTTGCTCACATAGTTTCAACAATAAATGTAGTACAGTTCCAATTCCTGTTCATCCTTTTTTTTAAAAAATTGTTTCCCCTTTTTATATTGCGACTGTATTATGCAGTCAGAGCTCAGCCCAAAATGTATGTATTAAACCCAGCCCCATTGATCATTTCCTCTGTAGTCATTTGTTATTAGTTGCATACTATCAGGATTGTCAACTTGAAAGAAATGCCATGCCAGATTTTTAATTGCATGTCCGATACCCAAGGCATTGCCTGCAACCAAAAAAATATAAGAAACAAAAACAGAAAGTGCTGGAAATACTCAGCAGGGCTGGTAGCTGTGGAGAGAGAAGCAGAGCTAATGTTAGTAACCTTTCATCAGAAAAAAAAAATAAGCCCTGTGACCGCACTGCTGCTGTAACCTCAGCAGAAAGACCAGATACTCTCCCTACATTGGGAACCTTGTCACTGTCACCCTCATGCAAGCCTTGTGGATCTTCAAAAAGCAGTACACAGAAGAAGTAGGAGCTATGCCAGCCTCTTCAGTGGCACAGGTGGGGAGCACCTTGGAGGCCAAGGCTCAGCTTGGGCTCCTGAAAATTTCAATAACTTTGTATTTTTCCTCCCCCCACCGCCCCCCACCCATCCACCTTATAAAAAAAGGCCAATGAGCACAAGATGTTTCTGATAGGACATCGATCTGAAACATTTACTATTTCTCCCTCCACACATACTATGACCTGCTGAGTATTTCTAGCATTTTTCCCTTTCTAATTTCAGATTTCCAACATCTGCAGTATTTTGCTTTTGGCACACAGTATCCCAAATTTTAACCTGTCTTTTCAAGAACAGACAGAACGATTCTGTATTTCCAACATTTTCTATTTTTTATTTCAGAGTCTGAAGACCATAGCTTGTCTACAGTCAGTTAGTCAATCACTTGGTAAACCACAGTCTGACTTCCTGCAAAACTGACAATAGAATTCTTATTTATAACCACTACTACCTGGTCTTCAGTAAATGTGGCAAAGACCTGCTTAAAGTACCAACCAGTCCTATCCAGAATAATGTTTTTTTTTTAAACTTTAACTCTTTGGAGGTTAAATATCTTTAAAAACTTTTAAAACACTGCAGGCATGATTTCATGAAGAAATATGCTGTTCGCTCGATGGCTGAGTGGAAGATGTCACATCCAGTATAAAGAGCAAACCCCAAATGATGACAGACAAGGGTCCATGCCTGTGCTGAGCTTGCCCATCCCGGCCAGGCTATAATTGACCTCAGTACTCTGGCCTAGTCAGGAAGTCATTCTGCTAGGCTTTCCATTTCTGATCACATACAATGACCCTGCTGGAAAATGCATACATCAGGTGAGGCCAGGATCAGCTTTTACTGTAAGGACGGGAGGGATGCAGATCCGTATCCAGGAACAAGTCCCAACATTCAGTTTCCACCTGTCAGCAACTTAGTAAATCCCCCAAAAAAAGGCGAGAGTCATTTACTACAAGTTGGCTGCAGAAACTCAGCAGCAAATTGCACTTGTTTGATATCCCATCTGAATTATTGGCACATGTACTCCCCAATCACGCAGCCACATAGTTTTCAATACTGGTATTAAATCATAAAACGAGTGAAGTTTCAGCCACTGAATACGGAAGATTTTGCTGCTTGCTGAATCTTAATCCTTGTAAAATCATTTAAATACCAGCTTTGCAATGAACTCAGATCTGACTTATTGTAGCTCGTCAAAATCATCCCACCATCCAGGTTCATAGAGGAAGAGCCCCAAGAACTAGCAGGTCAGAATCCCTCTTGGCTCTGATCTTTCAATCTCATTAGATAAGCACACCGAAAATTTCCAGGATATGGAGAGAAAGGCGACTTCAAGCAATGCCAATAGATTCAGTAACAGCAGTGGGAGTGACCTACAGCAGCTTAGATCTCATACACAGCCAAAGCCATTCGCCCCAGTTATACATGTCTCACCAAGCACCCCTGGTCAGTACCAGCAAGAGGGGAGTGTAAGGAAACATTTAGAAATCTTGCATTTCAAAGTCTGCTTCAGCTAAGTTCGCTTTCATTTGAAAAAGATCCCCCCACTCCCCAAGATAGGGTGGGAATTTGAAGATTTAAAATGATTAAAATTGAGTTGTGGGTTATTCAAATCAGTCCTTTAAGAAAACATTGCAATTAACTTTAACATCCTTTCTTGTTGTTTTCCGCTTTACCTAATCATAACATTATGGAGTTTTGCAGCACAGAAGGAGGCTGCCTATCCCATCACACCTATGCTGACACTCTGAAAGACCTCTTTCATTTAGTCCCCTCCCCTGCCCTTTCCCCACATGAATTTTTTTACCAATGTTTATCCATTTCCCCTCAAAAGTAACTATGAATTCTGTTTCCGCCACATTTTCTGACAGGGCATTCGGTGCCCCACAGCTCTGGTGCAAAAAAATTCTAACTTCCCCCTTTGTTCTTTTAATTACCATCTTAAATGTACTCCTGCTGGTTACTGGTTCAGCAGCTAGTGGATACAGTCGTTCAACTTATCGCTCATGATTCAGCACACATCTTATCCACATCTGTCCAATGAAAAGAACACCAATTTTTCATAGCTGAAGTCTCTTATCCCCGATATCATCTTAGTAAATATCCTGCTCCCTCACCATGATAGTATATGACATAATGCAGTTACGTAACATAAAGGAGAGTATTGGAGAGAGAGATACAAACTTCATACAGACATTAGTCTCCATTAAGTATGCCTATTAAGTATGCCATTTCCATTGCTAAATAGCCAGGAAATATTGTTGCAATGTGGCAAGCACTGTTGAGAGGGTGCCAACAGACTTCTATTTGCTCTCACAACACAAGACATGCAAATTACTTTAACCAGCTTGGAAGGATGAAAGATGCAATAAGCCAGGCCAGGTTTTGAACCCAAGATCTTGTGCCATAAATTTGGCTTCTGGCTTTGAGCTCCCTGAGCTAATGGCTATTAAAGACTGAAACTGGAAATAATGGGACAGTAGCTAACTGAAAAGGGTTCATGTTGAAGATTTCAACTAAACCTGAATTCCACAACATAAAGCCTTCTCCCAAAAAAAAAAGTACTGTTTGGCTGCTGGATCACTCCACTTCATCATCATCAGTGCAAGGAGATGGGCCAAAGTATCCATCACTATGTACTCCAATAGCTTCTTCAGCATAGAAGTGACATGTAAAAACAATGAAAATAAACGCTAAGACAGCAGAAGTGATTTACAGACTTTAGGGTTCACAGGAATGCCACAAACCATAAGAGGAAAGCTGCAGCAGATTGTGAGGCCTCTGTCAGCCTTGATTACCTTGCAGTATCTGCTGCTGTACGGTTTAGATAAAGTCATAGGCTTGATCTACAGATGGTGCCGAGATAGCTGATCTCCACCATGGCAGTGGCTGAAGTACTTCAATTGGCCAAACTGTCCCAGGTTAGAGAAAATATCTGCCAGCGTTGTCCATTCCTAATTACTATCCAGTGACCCCTGATGGAAAGTGCACTTTAGGTGAAAATCATCCACTAATTAGCTCAACACATCAGCATTCTTGCACTGTTAAGTACCAGCCCCAACTTTCTATGGCAAGTTTAATTGACAATTAACAGGCAAATTCAGTAACTTCCTGAAATTGATAGGGAGCTTGAGAGCGAGATGCCATTTTTGTGAGGCAAATGGCAGAGAGATGCAAATTCACAACTCAAGGTATTTCTTTCCCGCACAAGTTGTTGAATTATTTACGCATTAATAATGATCTGACCATTAAACTAGCCATTAGTTTGGCAGCAAATTCATTCCCTCACTGTGCTGGATACAAATGTTCATTGAACAATAAACAATTGCTTTCTACCATTTTACATCACCGCAGCAGATGTTAAATATAATATATACACATACACTTACAAATGAGAACTGACTGAACTAGCAATTCTTTAGAGTATAGAAATTTCCAAAAAATAACTTGTAAGCAGCATCTCTGAGCCCTTTGAATAATCCATGGAAATGTGTGCACACCACAGAAAGCATCCCAAAGAAGCTCCACCCAAAATTCCATCCAGATGCCTTAATGAAACTCAGTATTCATTCCTCGAGATGTGAGACCCACCAGCTGCTCCATTTAATCAACCAATTTGTTTTATGTGTCTTCCCCAAAACTTAGGGAGTGACCTCACTCATGGGGAGTGAAAGGAAAAAAAGGTTTTACAGGAACGTAGTCATTGAGTCTTTTTTCATACAGTTTGCTTCTAATTACGTGGGCCATCCTGGCGCCAGGACTGAAACCCAGCCCAAAGCAAGCAATGACCTAGAGTTTAAATTTAGATACATAGCAACTGCTCTGCACTACACACACACACCATTACATAAGAACAGAGGAATTTTTAGGAACAGGGAAAAGCTAATAGACCCAACAAACCAGCTCTTCATTCTGGAAGATCAACTCCACCCACCCTCATCTATTTACAGAAACACATCTAATTGGCTTTCATCAACCCCTCCCTCAACAAGGTGTTGACTCTAGTTGGACCCTGATTCCATTAGTAGCATTTACCCTCCAAAAACCTCAAGAAAGCAGCAATTCTTCATGCATAAACCTAATAACAGAGTGTCAACAGGTTAATTATCACAGGGGCATTACAGCCGATTCTGATCCTGCCATCACCTTGGCATGGATTCTTCTATTCATGATGGCATCATGGCAGAGTGGGCCTTCCACCCACCACCCAGATACTGCCATGATCCCCAACCATTTTCTGGCTTGGGGCAATTTACTTATGTAGGGAGGACCTGATAGGTAATTCTCCAACAAGAGGACATCCACCACTGCAGGGTGCAGAATCTGGTGGCATTATGGCATGACCACCACTATAACACCCAACAAGATGGCCAGTCATTTAAAGGAGACAAAAAAATTCCCAAAATTCCAAGAATCTTTAGACGAAGGC
Source organism: Heterodontus francisci (assembly GCF_036365525.1). Taxonomy (NCBI): domain Eukaryota; kingdom Metazoa; phylum Chordata; class Chondrichthyes; order Heterodontiformes; family Heterodontidae; genus Heterodontus; species Heterodontus francisci. The sequence goes on along the minus strand of NC_090385.1, from coordinate 42,801,586 downwards.
CTAAAAGTGCCCAAATGGAGAGAGAGTTGAATTCTGTACCCTCCTTATATTGAAAAAGATTTTAAACCAGCCACCACCTTGATCATTCAGCAGGAGGAGTGGCACACAGCAGCGCAACCAGCCAGTAGCTTAGCCCCAGCCCTTGGCAGGCTTTACATGCAGGTGGGAAAGTAGCAGTCTCAGCAGAATGACAGAAGGGAAATAGACCTCGAACTGAAAACACAGGGTTAAGCGTGATCATAAAGCCTTCTGAAGCCTTCGCTGCTGCTAGAACAGGCCTATTTCAGGCAGGGTAGCAGAGAAAAATTCAACCTTTCAAGTATACAATATGCTTATGTACCAGCGGAAGTCACTAGATAACAAGAATGAAAAGTCTAATTAATTTTCCCTTTATCATTGAGCTTAGACCCCCCCCCCCCCCATTATATCCTAACTCAGATCAACTACCTCAGCACAAACGTGGGAATTGGGAGAATCCCCATGGAAATGCTACCCTATATCTTTTCTGACTCTAACGTTTTTAAAGTTAAAGAAAAAATTCAAATGCTGGAAATTAAAGCAGAATGAGAAATGACTGAAAATGCAGGTTAACGTTTCAGATGCCCTGGCGAAGGTTTAGACCTGAAACCCTAACTTGTCTTTACTCTTTTCAGATGTCACATATTATTAACATTTCCCGTTCCTTCATTTTCAGTTTGGTTACCCAGATATTTGAATCTGTTACTGCACTGAGCAACTTCTCCAGATCAATCCCTTCAGCCAATCCCTTTCATAATCCTAAAATCTACAACCAGAACCCATCATTTAAACAAGCAACACCATTGAAATGTGCCCAGAAAATCTTTTGAAGAAAAAAAACTTTAATTCTTATAGCACTGCATCATGTTTAACATTTCACGTACAGGAAATTACTTTAGAGTGCAATGAGTGTTGTCACATAAACACAGCAGCTATTTTGCATTCAGTAAGGCCTCACACACAGTGAGATGATGATTAGCTAAATTCTTTTGGTGACGTTGGTTGAGGGAAAGATATTGTACAAGACATCAAAAGAATTCCCTGTACATCATTGAAGAATACCATGGAATCCTTAACATTTATGTGAGCTACCAAAACAGTCATGTCCCAGTGACATTTGTATTGGTATTTAGACATCAGTGTAGAAAAAGTTAGATGCTTTCAAGTGAAAGTTTATGCAGTAGGTTATTCAAAGAACTGAAACATATGGAAAACTCGTTACAAAAGGAGGTGATGTGTCCTTTTAAAAAATAAAAATTAGGGAAAAATTCTTGACGTTCAACCAGAACGGACAAGCCTTCCCAGGCAGTTTCCTTCCTTGTTCCCTTAGCAGGCCAGGATGAGGTGGGTAGGGGGCAGGGGAGGAAACTGGTTAGAATATTTTTGGCAATTATGTTCTAGCTAACTGTCCTGTGAATCATGGGTCCCTGAAAGTTTGCACTGCAGACAAACGCCTAGTAAATAGGAAACAGCCCTGGGTAGAAGGGTTTTTTTTTTAAAAACTGAATGCATAACAAGAATTTAACTCTTTGGTTACATGCATCAGCTTGGCTGGACCAGTAGCATTCTACCTTTTGATGTGATTGCAATTCAAAGTATTAATTGTACGCCAAGCACTTTAAGACTTAATTGAATTTATATTGAACCTGATCACTTTCTTATAGAAGAGAAACAACATTGGTTGGACAGTAGATCAAAGGTCACATATACTCCATAATATCACTCCATTCCATACTGCATTCAGGGACAGACTGTATGGTGCAAACTGGATGAAGAGTTACAGCATTATAGCATTGGATTGGAGTGCATCATCTTCACCGGCGGAACATATTGCAGAATTAGGCAGGTTCTACAACGGGTGGGTAATCTGCTCCATCAGATTACTGCTCTTGTGGTGAAAATGGAATTTTACTTCATTGACAGTTGCCAATATTGTATGGAACAGGACATAAGTCACAATTATTATCAAAACATTTCAAAATCTCCAGAACAGAAAAGAGAAGGACCAACAGTGTGTAGAAAGGGAGGAAAGCTAGTCTGGATTACTCCCAAGGCCACGTGCTAGTGAGTATAGAAATAGAAGAATACACCAGATGAATGTGTTGCTGGAGAGAAGGTGCAGGAGGGAGAGCTTCAGACTTCTGGGGCACTGGGACAAGTTCTGGGGAAGGTGGGACCTGTACAAATAGGACAGTCTACACCTGAACAGGACTGGGACAAATATCCTTGCAGGAAGGTTTGCTAGTGCTGTTGGGGATGGTTTAAACTAGTTTGGCAGGGGGATGGGAACCTGAGGGCAGTTTCAGATAGGACAATTTCAGGCCAGGGAACAGAAGGCAGAAAATTAGCGAGTGACTCAGAAAGACAGAAGAAGCAAAGGTTAAAAAGTGTGCAGCACAGGAATTTGACAGCGTTAAAAGGTATTTATTTAAATGCAAGGAGTATAGTATATAAAGCTGATGAGCTGAGGGCACAGATAGACACATGGCAACACGATATTGTTGCTATAACGGAAACTTGGCTTAAAGTGGGGCAAGAATGGCAGTTCAACATCCCTGGATATAGAGTTTTCAGGCAGGATAGAGGGGGATAAAAAAAGGAGGGGTGTAGCATTATTGGTTAGGGAATTAATAACAGCAGTGAGGAGGAATGATATGCTAAATAAGTCATCAAATGAGGCGATATTGGTGGAGATCAGAAATTTTAAAAAGGGACAGTCACACTATGAGGAGTATACCATAGACATCCAAATAGCGAGAGGGCGATAGAAGAACAAAGAGGTAGGCAAATTTCTGAGTGTAAAAACTATAGGCAATAATAGTTGGGGATTTCAACTACCCTAATACCAACTGGTATACAAGCAGTATGAAGGGAACAGAGGGCACAAAAATTTTGAACTGCATTCAAGAAAACTTTTTTTGCCAGCACGTAAGAAGCCCAATGAGAGGGGGCACAATTCTAGATTTAGTCTTTGGTAATGAAGCTGGGCAAGTGGATGAAGTAGCAGTGGGTGACCATTTTGGAGATAGCGATCATAAGCATTAGTTTTAGCATAATCATGGAAAAGGACAAAGATAAGACAGGAGTTAAAGTTCTAAATTGGGGGAAGGCAAATTTTACAAAACTGTGGAGCCATCTGGCGAAGGTGGCCTGGACACATCTTTGGCCTCCTTGTCTCGAGAGACAATGGGTAAGCGCCTCGAGGTGGTCAGGGGTTTGTGAAGCAGCGCCTGGAGTGGTGATAAAGGCCCATTCTAGAGTGACAGACTCTTCCACAGGTGCTGTAGATAAAATTGTTTTTTGGGGCTGTTACACAGTTGGCTCTCGCCTTGCACCTCTGTCTTTTCTTCCTGCCAACTGCTAATTCTCTTCGACTCGCCACTCTTTAGCCCCGCCTTTATGGCTGTCCGCCAGCTCTGGCAATCACTGGCAACTGACTCCCACGACTTGTGGCCAATGTCACAGGACTTCATATTGCGTTTGCAGACGTCTTTAAAGCGGAGACATGGACGGCCGGTGGGTCTGATGCCAGTGACGAGCTCACTGTACGTAGTGTCCTTGGGGATCCTACCATCTTCCATGCGGCTCACGTGGCCAAGCCACCTCAAACGCCGCTGGCTTAGTAGGCTGTATATGCTGGAGATGTTGGCCGACTCGAGGACTTCTGCGTTGGAGATACGGTCCTGCCACCTGATGCCAAGGATTCTCGGGAGGCAGCGAAGATGGAATGAATTGAGAAGTCGCTCTTGGTTGACGTATGTTGTCCAGGCCTCGCTGCCGTTGAGCAAGGTATTGAGGACATCGGCTTGATACACTCGAACTTTTGTGTTCCATGTCAGTGCACCATTTTCCCACACCTTCTTGCCCAGTCCGGACATAGCAGCGGACACCTTTCCCATGCACTTGTTGATTTCTGCATTGAGAGACAGGTTACTGGTGATAGTTGAGCCTAGGTAGGTGAACTCTTGAACCACTTCCAGAGCGTGGTCACCGATATTGATGGATGCAGCATTTCTGACGTCCTGTCCCACGATGTTAGTTTTCTTGAGGCTGTTGGTTAGGCTAAATTTGTTGCAGGCAGCCACACCCCTGTCGATGAGTCTCTGCAGACACTCTTCTGTGCAGCATCATCAGCAAACAGGAGTTCCCTGATGAGGACCTTCCGTACTTTGGTCTTCGCTCTAACATGGGCAAGGTTGAACAACCTGCCATCTGATCTTGTGTGGAAGAAAATTCCTTCTTCTGAAGACTTGAACACATGTGAGAGCAGCAGTGAGAAGAAGATCCCAAACAGTGTAGGTGCAAGAACACAGCCCTGTTTCACACCACTCAGGATAGGAAAGGAGTCTGATGAGGCGCCGCTATGCTGAATTGTGCCTTGCATATTGTCATGGAATGAGATGATGATACTTAGTAGCTTTGGTGGGCATCCGATCTTTGCTAGTAGTCTGAAGAGACCACTGATGAGGTCAAAGGCTTTGGTGAGATCTATGAAAGCAACGTAGAGGGGCATCTGTTGTTCACGGCATTTCTCCTGTAGCTAGTGAAGGGAGAACAGCATGTCAACGGTGGATCTCTCTGCTCAAAAGCCACACTATGCTTCAGGGTAGACACACTCAGCCAGCTTCTGGAGTCTGTTTAAAACAACTCGAGCGAAGACCTTCCCCGCTATGCTGAGCAGGGAGATTCCACGGTAGTTGTTGCAGTCACCGCGGTCACCCTTGTTCTTATAGAGGGTGATGATATTGGCATCGTCCATGTCCTGTATGTAACTGGACACAGCTACCGGAAGGAACATCAGTGGGAAGTATTCAAAAGCAAGATTCTACAGGCACAGTGTAGGCATGTCCCTACAAAGATAAAGGCTGGTACAGCCAAATCTAGAGCCCCCTGGTGATCTAGAGACTTACAGGGTATGTTGAAGCAGAAAAAGGAAGTTTATGATGATCACAAAAAAAATAGTTTAGAAAGCCTAAAGGGTGACGTAAAAAAGGAAATTAGGAAAGCAAAGAGAGGACATGAAAAAATATTGGCAGGTAAAACCAAGGAAAACCCAAAGATATTTTATCAGTATATAAAGAACAAGAGGATAACAAAGAAAGGGTAGGGCCTATCAGAGATGTACAAGGGAACTTATGCATGAGTGCAGATGATGTGGGCAGGGTTCTTAATGAGTTTTTTGCCTCTGTCTTCACAAAGGAGAGGGATGATGCAGACATTCTAGTGAAAAGGAGTGTGAAATAATAGATACGATTAATATAATGAGAGAGGAAGTACTAGAGGATCTGACATCCTTGAAAGTGGATAAGACACCAGGGCCAGATGGATTGCATCCCAGGTTGTTAAAAGGAAGCCAGGGACGAAATAGCGGATGTGCTGAGGATCATCTTCAAATCCTCACTGGATACAGGCGAGGTGCCAGAGGATTGGAGGTCTGTGAATGCTATACCATTGTTTAAAAAGGAGGCAAAGGATAGGCCAAATAATTATAGGCAGTCAGTCTGACCTCGGTGGTGGGTAAATTATTAGAAGCAATTCTGAGGCACAGGATAAACTGCCATTTTAGAAAGACGCAGATTAATCAGGGATAGTCAGCATGGATTTGTTAAGAGAAGGTCATATCTTACTAACTTAATTGAATTCTTTGAGGAAGTAACGAGGAGGATTGATAAGGGTAGTGCAGTGGATGTGGTCAACATTGATTTCAGTAAGGCATTTGACAAGGTCCCACATGACAGACTGGTCAGTAAAATGAAAGCCCATAGGCTACAGGGGAACGTGGCAGGTTGGATCCAAAATTGGCTCAGTGACAGGAAGCAAAGGGTAGCAGTCGATAGATTTTTTGTGAATGGAAAGTTGTTTCTAGTGGCGTTCCACAGGGCTCAATGTTGGGTTCCTTGCTGTTTGTGGTATATATTAATGATTTGGACTTAAATGCGAGAGGCATGATTGGGAAATTTGCTGATGACACAAAAATTGGTCATGTAGTTGATAGCGAAGAGGATAGCCGTAGACTTCAGAATGATATAAATGGTTTCGTTGAATGGGTGGAAAAGTGGCAAATGGAATTCAATCCAGAGAAGTGTGAGGTAATGCATTTGGGGAGGGCAAATAAAGCGAGGAAATACACAAGAAACGAGAGGATATTGAGATGGGTAGAAGAAGTGAGAGACTTTGGAGCACATGTCCCCCACAGGTCCCTGGAGGTGGCAGGACAGGTAGATAGAGTGGTGAAGAAGGCATGTGGAATGCTTTCCTTTATTGGCCGAGGTATAGAATACAAAAGCAGGGATGTAATGCTGAAATTGTATAAAATGCTGGTTCGGCCACAGTTAGAGCATTGCGTACAGTTCTGGTCACCACATTACAGAAAGGATATAGTTGCTCTGGAGAGACTGCAGAGGAGATTTAGAAGAATGTTGCCAGGGTTCGAAAGTTGCAACTATGAGGAAAGATTGGATAGGCTAGGGCTGTTTTCCTTAGAACAGAGGAGGCTGAGGGGTGGCTTAATTGAAGTGTACAAAATTATGAGGGGCCTAGATAGAGTACACAGGAAGGACCTGTTTTCCCTAGCAGAGAGATCAATAACCAGGGGGAACAGATTTAAGGTGACTGGTAGAAGGATTAGAGGGAAAATGAGGAAAAACTTTTTCACCCAGTGGGTGGTGCGTGTCTAGAATTCACTGCCAGGAATGGTTGTGGAGGCAGAAACCTTCAATTCTTTCAAAATGTACCTGGACATGTACCTGAAGTGCTGTAATCTACAAGGCTATAGACCAAGGGCTGGAAGGTGGGAGTAGGTTGGGCAGCTAGTTTTTGGCTGGCAAGGACATGACAGCTGAATGGCCTCCTTCTGTGCTGTAATTTTTCAATGGTTCTATGGTCTGTGCAGCTTTTACTCACATCCAGCAACCTGACTACAGAATGCATGAGCAGCAAAAGAAATAAGGTCTTACCCAGTGATGTCAAATTGCTTTTGACTATTTTAGTTCTGTTTGTGTGTGCATGCAATATCAGGGCAGCCCTGTTAAATGACTATCATGGGGTCAGTCATATAGCAACAGACACAAATTATCACAGTTAGTTATGCAGTGCAACTCACCATTCTGGATCAGTCCCACATAAGCCAGACCAATTCAGGTTAGATTTTATGTTGTTGTAAGCTGAGAAGCAATTCCATTATAAACTGCCAATGGCCTTGTGACCGAGCTTGTATGTTTGCTCAAAAATTCAAACAGCTTTCAAAGAAATGGTACAGAAAGAGATGATCAGAAAATTCCCTATCAAACACTAAGAAGCAGAAAGTAAGGCGGCTGTCCTTGCACAAGTTCACATTTTTGTGAATTTACAACTTTAAAATGCCACATTTACAATATGGTGAATGCACGTCAAAAATAAACAACACTTAAATTTTGGGGAAGGTGGGGTTAGCAGAGTTCTTTCAGCTGAATTGTAATTTGTGTCTATCAAGGCAAGTCCTTCCCCTTCACAGAGTGATAGGTGTTTGCTGGTCGTCTTGCTATTTCCAACCTCGGAGGTTCGTCCAGGATTGCATTCCATTGGTTACTATTGAGGTCCCTGCCAGATCCTTCCTCATTATTGTTTTAGTGGCCTTGTTCACTCTTTCTTCTCCTCCAGGCTCCTTTCATGGTCTACTTTCAGTGGCTTTCTGACTCACTTCAGCTGCCCACCTTATTCCTATCCCACAGTTATCTCCACACAGAGCTGAAAAGGAGAAAGAGGAAAAGAAAGAAATAGAAAAGGAGACAGAGACCAGAATCAAAAAAAGGAAGGCAAAGAAGAAAAAGAACAAAGGGGAGAGTGAGTGTGATGGGAAGGAGAAACAGAAAAGGGAGAAATAAATAGTGAGAGAAGGGGAATAAAGAGAAAACAGGGAAGAATGAGACGGGAGGGGGTGAAGAAAGAGAAGGAAAAAGAGGCATCTAGAGTATGTATGAGAGAGAGATAGAAGAAAAAAGTGAGCAAAGGGATGGGACATACAGGAAAAAAATGACAGGTCAGAGGGCAGGGAGAGGAGTGAAAGGAAGATAGAAATATAATGGAAAGATAAAATGCAAGTGCGTCCAAGTCATGTGACGTCCTCCTAGATTACAGAGGATGTTCAAGTCGACTTACGCACAGACCTCATGCATAAATTTTATGGGTGGATCATGATCTATGCCTGGAACAAAAATAGTTTCAATTCACTTTCCTAAGCACACAGCAGCTCTCACAAAATCTGGAACATTCTGGAGCAAGTAGCTGAAATAGAAATCTAGAATGCATTCCATTTCCAGCTGCAAAACCTGAAATGCATTGGCCTTGATTGTTGCTAGCTTTTATAACTGGAGTACATGACACCCACTAGGCTTATACCAGAGGTCTCAGTGCATGAAGTGGCTCTACAAATTAATTCATGCATGCACCGAATACATTGGAAGTATTGGAACAGTACCATGCAAGTAAGGAGATATAACAGTCTAGACAGCACGGTACATATCAAAGATACTATAGTCTGGACAAAGCTGTGTGTGCCATTAGGAGCTTATGGTCTGACTAACGAGGATTAACTTTTCTCCCTCCCAGTTTTATACAAGATCACTAGTTACGCTGGGCACCCAGCTGAGTTCAATGACTCTCACTTTCAGTTGAAATACATAACTTATTAATTACCAATGGAATGTAGAGGTTAGCAGTGAGGTTATCATAAGTAAATAGGAAACACTGCACAGTTAGGTGCAGTTGAGAGAGTTAGGTTAATATGCAACAAACTCCAAAAGGGACTGTAATGAAAATATTCTCTAAACATCCAGTACAAATTCACATGAACTCTTACCCTGCTGAACAAACAGCAGCGTCATGTAGCTACACAGCTAATAATCCTTGCCCTGCTGCATTAGCAGCAACTGTGAACAGTTACAGTGACCAACTTATTCTGATCAGCAGCTTTGTACATTTACAGTGAATAACCATTACCCTGCTGAATAACATTACCATTATACAATAAATAATCCTTACCCTGACTGAATGGCCACTCTACATAACTGGAGAGAAGATCGACTTTATTATGTTGAATTCAGTTACAGTGAGTAATGCTAACCATACTACATAACTAGCAACCTGTGTTATTGCAGAATTGGCTGTGGTTGGGCATAGCTAAATTCCATTAGATCATACAAACTGGTTGGTTAAAGGGAAGTAGTCTCGTGTTTCAGGACTCATACTTAAATAATATCCAGTTAAATCAGTGCAACTTCCACTCAACCATAATTTATTGCTTCTGCATTGACAATACAGATTCAAACACACAGAAAACTTTATCGTAAGTCTATATAAATTAATTGCTATGAAACTTTAGAGCTAACTTCCCATCAAGAGAAAAGTACTCATTGCTCCAAAAGAAATAATAACTGTGACTTAGACCAGAATTTTACATTGGCGAGGCCTCCGCCCCAAGCAGCCAAAAAGTCAGATTTGAGTCCGCCTTCGCTAGACCTGGAAGCCACGTCGTGATTTTCTGTGGCCCAGGTCCTTAATTGGCCTCAGGTGGGACTTCCACCTCTGAGGCAGGAGGCCCCACTTCCAAGAGTGGGCCTGCAAATCTTCATTCCCAGCAGCAATGGCCACTGCTTGGACTGCACCCAGCGAGAGGAGCAGCAATGGAGGAGGCAGCCTTGAAATAGAGGTAAGTGTGTGGGGCCTTGCTGGGGACAATTGGCTGGACCAGGTTGGGGTGGGGGGGGTTCAGTCGGAGACGGGAGGGGGTCTAAGTGATCTAGTGGGTGCGATTTGTGCCGTTGGGGAGGGGGGTTGGGAAGCACAGGGTGCCTGATCAGGAGGGCGCCCCCCCACAGCCACAGCCCACAAGGAGGTCGCCAGGTTATACTGGACAGCCTGCTCAGCTGGTAAGTATCCAGCAGTGGTGGGAGGAGCCCTTAAGTAGCAAATAATTGGTCACTTAAGGGCCTTAATTGGCCTGGGGCAGGCAGGCCGTTTGTTACCTCCCCTGCCACTCATAAAATTGCAGTGGAGCGGGAAGGTGACAGGAACAGTACCCCCTGCCTCCCACTCAATTGTACATCCCCTCCCCCTGCCCAATCTGCAGGGTGCATCACATTCTGGCCTTAGAACCATAGACTCATAGCACAGGAGGCTGCCATTTAGGCCATAATTCCTGTATTGGCTCTTTGACACAGTTAATCGTCCAATTAGTCCCACTCCCCTGCTCTTACCCCATTGCTCTGTGAATTTTTCCCTTTTCAAGTATTTATCCAATTCCATTCCACTCCAGATCGCAACTCACTGCATAAAATAAATTCTCATCTCCTTTCTGATTCTTTTGCTAGTTAAGGAATCAAAGACATTTGTGAACACAATAAGACACTTAAAGCATGCCAGCGTAGCCCCCCCAATTTCTCCAGATAATTTGACTTCATCTAACAGGACACCACTGCACATTCTACTAGATAATTTTCCAAAAGTCCTGTTTAAAGGTTTCATCATACTAAACAATGTACTTAAATTTATTTTTTCCTGCATTCTGGAAAAATTATGTGAATCCACATGTAGAAGTCATAGGATATATAAAGCAAATAAAATACATCTAGTTTTCCATGTTCTGTCCATGGAAAGAGATGAGATCCACTAGTTAAACATCTCAGTAAGGGACTCCAGTAAGAGAATCATATACCATTACATTCTAGGTGCATAATTCTCTCCTGCCTAGTGATGGTCCTTGTCCAATCCAGCACTGGAACAAAATAGTCATTATCTACATATTCCCGAGGAATTGAATAATGCATATAAAATCCATTGCTGTTGGGCATCATACATTTCCAGTCAAAGAATTATCTGGACATATACTATTTTGTAATCAGCCATGTTTCTAACGTAAGAATGAAGATAGTGGGGTGAAACTCATCTTCAGAGGTCAACAGAAAGAAAAAATTGGGTAGAGTGTATAACATACAGCCAATTTGCTGTTGCATGTTTTGTGCCACCACTGACATTGAATTTCACCCTCAGGATTTCTAGTCCAGGTGCATTCAGGACAACTGTAGGCCCTCAACTGCCACCCCTTCCAATGGACCCAGGATTTGTATCAGGGACCTTCGAATGTGGAAGATGGTTACAAATGGGCTGTGACACTTTGTTGTCTCTTAGAATCCATGATAAGATAGCAAATAAGCCTACCACCAAGCTCTAATGGAATCAGAAAACCACCTTTCACCATTAAACAGCCAGAGCATAATCAGATCAAAGTCCTTCATATATCAAATCCGTTCAGACATCGAGGTTTACTGGCCTAGCCAACAACGCCCACATCCCATGAACAAATTTTTTAAAAACTGTACCACACTGTACCACTGCAAATGTGCTACAAACTTCATTCCATTGTAAATCTGGTTGGGTTAACTAAATTCTAACACAGCTGGCTGACATACTTACTTTAACATTCACAATCTGGGTTCAAACCGATGGGGTGAATTTTCTCTCTGTTCTAGCTCCAGTGAAATATTTTGAGTTTAATTCAACCCAATTCCTGGGTGGGTATATGATCATAGAATAAATCATTTTGCACTGATTAGTACTAAATTGGAAATCTCAGATAGCAATGGCTAGCATGAAAAATGGAAATGTCACACTGGCGCTGCGTAAAGGGGGTTCTTTTTAGTTTCGGATTAAGGTACATTGGTGGGGTAGCGTAGAAGGATCTCTACATCTAACCCATTGCAAGACCAGTAAATGTTCAATTGAATATTGTAGTGGGAGCTTTACCCTGAACCCAACCCATGCTGCACTTGATCTGGAAGAGGAAAAATTTGCAGGGCAACAGGAAAAGATGGGGTAGTGGTCTAGGTGAGTCACAGACACAATGGGCTGAATGGCCTCCTTCTGTGCTTTTGCCATTTTATGACTCTATGTTTGCTGGTGTTGAACATTCTTGCCTTGATAAGCTTTTTTAAAATGCCAAAGTTAATGTGGTGTAAGTAAAACGTTCAGTGCAAATCTGTCTATAGTAGCATTTGCAGAGCTGTAGCAGCCAACATGGTCATGAAGCCGACTTCAATGGAAATTTAACAATACAACATAAACGAAGAAGCTTTAAATATCATGAAACCAAAATTAAGCTACAAACAGTAAAACTGCAATTGTGAAAAAATTCAGTAGCACATTCTAAGGCCGGTCACAACAGAAGAGAAACCCCAATCCATGCTTGAAGCTCAGAAGCCAACCGTTGAGAGTTAACAAAACACTAGGACTTCATTACAAAAGAAAGTGTGTCTCGGACAAGTAATTAACCCCTCAGTCTGCTGAGCGTTACAGAAAATTGCAGTCAACAACCAGTGTACAATCAGTGTATGCAAATACTGATTAATGCAGTTAGAGCAGTAAAAACCATACAAACATACCAAAAAAATGAAACAATGAGGAATGAAAAATACAGACAGACATTCTACAAGTCAAAACTTTATTAGCCCAATGTTTGATCTTTTAATTAAAATATATTTTCTAAAATAGTTTTGACCCTCTCTTACCCTGGCCAAAGTAAAACTAGCATAATTGTGTTGTTAACTTGAACTTCACAGTGTTCCCACTTTCTCCTGTTTCCAACCTCATCCCTTGGGCAATAATTTCCAATCATCAGAGTTTCTAACACGCGCACACACACACACACACGAATTAGGAACAGGAGTAGGCTACTTGGGCCCTCGAGTCTGCTCCATCATTCAACAAGATCATGGCTCATCTGGTTGTAACCTCAACTCCACATTCCTGCCCCCCCCCCCCCACCCATTAACCGATGACCCCCTTGCTTATCAAGAATCTATCTACCGCTGCCTTAAAAATATTCAAAGACTCTGCTTCCACTGCCTTTTGATGAAGAGCATTCCAAAGACTCACCCCCCCACCCCCCCAGAGAAAAAAATTTCTCCTCATCTCTGTCTTAAATGTGCAACCCCTTATGGGTGAGAGAGAGAGGGAGAGAGTGATCAAGATCACTTCTGACAGATGGAGATCTATCCAAAATACTCTGCATTGCTACAAGTGTACGGACAGACATTGACTACTTGTGCAGGCAAAAAAAAAATGCCAGGTATCTCACTAAATCAGTGCTTATGGTATGTGCATGTAGGCTAGGTGACGAGAAAGCAAGTCAATAAATTAATCTTCTCATTTAAAGCTTCTTCACAAAAATGCACATTTGTTGTTGTTTTGATTAATAGTAGGATAAATTTTAATGCCTTTATCTCTAATGTCTCACTGGCCCCCTATGCAAGTCAAAAATTGTAACGTGGCCCCCACACAGAAAGGTTGGACAACCCTGCTTTAAGAGTTAGCAGTAGTTCACACCAATTTAGAAGGTACCCCTTAATAAGGCAATCGAGCGATACTTGCTTAGGGGATGGTAAACACAAGCAAATATCCAAGGAGGAGGAGGGGGATTTGAGTGCGAGAAATTGAAAATACTGCAAAAGACGGAAGTGGGTTTATAAGAAAACACCTCAATAATGATGGAAAGGATACAATCAAAACCAGAGGTCTCACTGGAGTGTACAATGCAGAGTCTAACAAGCGTGGCCAGAATAAAACTTGACATTGGCTAAAATGAATGCAGCAATGAAAGGAAATTCTTTACAAAATCATTGAGATTGGCACTGGAGAAGAAAGGCAAGTCAAAAATTGACAGATTTCTCTTTGAGAGAGATAGCGACTGCACCATCAGAATGGAGAAAGAATGGAAAGGAGAAAGTACTGTATAACTATATTACAGCATGGAGAGAATAAGAATGACTTTAAATAAAAGCAATTTCACTGTCTTTCATTCTAAAGCACTGCAATAAAAATATAATCACTTTCACAGTCATGGACAATAAAATACATTCTTTTCCAAAAGTTGGCCCTTTGACATCTCTTCAATGAGAGGTATTTTATATATATACACAAACATGACATATATGTGTAATTTCAAATCTGATCAATAGAGGCAGTTATTCCCATGTGCAATGCAGTGACATTGCAGGTTATAATGGGTCAACTACTCGTCTGTGCAGTAATGGGTCAATTACTAATCTCTGCAGTAGAAACCTTTTTCAATCACATAATTAGCAGTAATTTCCATAAAAGAACAATGACAGCACTCAAAACAGCTAAATAACAAAAGCTGGTGAGAACCCTGGCAAAAAAAAATTGAACGACTGGCAAAATGCAGGAACAGGCTCATTTTTACCATATGGTGGACCTTGCAGCGACTGAAAGGTCTGACCTTCAGAGTAATAGACCATACAATTAATATCAGATAGGAAACAAGCCAAAATCCCTCACCCACAATACCAAATTGAATTATTCCATTCAAATGAGTGGCTCATTGAAAGTATTTTCAAGGAACAAGGAATGACATCACAGATTGTAAGCTAGTTATTGTGAAATGCTGAAAATTGGTTAAATAGTTATTTAAAAATTTATTTTTTTGTCCTTCTTTCATGCAGGCGCAAATAGCATTCTCCTCTGGCGACCTTTTGACTGCTAAGAAATCAGAATCAAAGAGCCCACTCATGGGCTACACTTCACACAGGAAATTGGAAAGAGACGCAGAAAGAGCAGGCCTGTGAATTGCATATCGACAGGATCCCTGAACAGGGGCCGCAGTGTGTGAAGCCAAAGATGACAGCCGGCTGCTCATTCCTTCAGCCTCTGAGAGCCCCATTGTTGGGCACAGCCCTAGCACAGAGTAAAGGACATACCAATTTGATGAAGCAAGGGAGAGGAAGGGTTCTGTTCTGTGATTGACTCAAAAAGAAAACATGCAATGCACTTTCCCCTCTCCTACCCATTTGATGTTGATTCACATTAGAGCTGAATACTCACCCAATTGCTTAGAGACCACCCTGTGTGGTATTGAACTATTATAAAACCAGGAATGTCCCAGATTTGATTTAATGGTCTAAATCAGATCTCAGCTGCAGCAGCATGAGTACTTCAATTGTCCACAGCTCTGCTGTGCTCGTAATGGAAAATTAGCCATATTTATTGTTCCTGGTTTCTATCCCTGTTGTGGATATAACTTGACTCCTTAAATTTGGATAACCTATCTATGCTTACATACATGAAAAACTGCCCTCTTGGTTGAGGTACAGGAGATTGGCCAGTACCCTAAATAAGGGACAACATCTTAAGAGGGAGAAAAATTGGACCAAAAAATCCCAATTCAAGTTAAATTTGACTATGATTCAGATGAAATTTAGAGAGATTATGGTCCTAAACTAAGTGGAAGTAGACAGTTGTTAGTCTCCAGGTTTAAAGCCGTCCTACTCTCAGATGGGGAAAGAAAATTATGTACAAGTATCTTATGGAAATCCAACCCCACTTCATCACAGCAATTCAATTTTCTTTTGGCTTTAAAAAGATTCCATGTGAAATTAGTTTGGATATTCTCAACAAATTGTCTGCAGTGGACATGGGCTCACAGAGCAAACCTGACCCTAGTTTGATACCAAATGGCAACCTCTCTGAAATACGACTGGTGCAGGAAATAGACATGATGGAATAGGAGGTGCTCTTCAGAAATGGAGGTTTAGACATATTGTTGGAAAAGTAACTTTACCCTGTTTCTAGCCCATATTAAACTTGGCTTAGGAGTGCGTGCTGACAATGGATACTCAAAATATAACAGGTTCCGTTCACCCATTCTAATAACACTTTGATAATCAGAAAATTTACATTAAAACATCAATTTTTTTAAATGTGGTCAGTGTGCTTATAATGTGTGCATGTAAGCCAGGTGACAGAAGCGTCCGTAGTATTAATAAAAACAGAAAGGAGGCCAACTTCTCTTCCGCCCTCCCTAACTCCACCCCAAGTGAAATTAATTTCCATAGTTTACATTGCAGTACATTTTTCAATAGAATATCCGCATCCAGTGCATCATTGCAAGTAATGGAATATACTCAGAGTAGGATCACAATACTTGTCTGTGACATGCTCATCTACTAACTACCACCCATGACAATCCTTTTAGGACACCCTACCTCTAACATTTTAATATTTTTCAAGAAGCATTGAACAAAGGTTCACAAAATTAAACTACTTTCTTCGTGCATTTCTTTGTAAGCAACCCACAGCAAACATCTCCATTTATATTACTCTTAGGTAAAGGCCTGCTACCTGACCCGAGCCCGACAGGACCCAATAATGTGTCGAGTTCGGGTCAGATCCGGTCACTCTTCTGGGTCTGGCTTTCGGGCTCGGGTTGGGTCGAGCTGGGTCCGTGTCGGACACACACGGTACTCCACAGACTCAGTCTGCGCAGTGAGCATCTCTATGACGTCATTGCGCTCATGCTGCAGCTTCCTTCCAAAAGTGGTAAGTACAGCGAGTGCACTATGGTCAGGTCGGGCTCGGGTCGGGTGTGGGGAAAAAAATGGATGGATTCGGGCCGGGTCGGGCTCAGGTCCGATGCGGTTCTGTTGGGTGCAGGTCGGGTTTTTTTTCCCCAGACTCGAGCAGGCCTTTGCTCTTAAGAGCTGGATGTTTAGGAAGCAAAATCACAGAGCCTACCATAGGTCACCCCCAGCCACTTGGGGGTGCTACTGAGCAGCAATGGTCATTTGTTAAGGTTGAAATTAGTACAAGCCAAACAGAACAAAGAATGGAATAAGAAAGGCCGTTGAACCCACTAATTCTATAAATTTAAAATTCATTCTGTGGGAACTGACTGATGAGATGGGCTAGATCTTATCCTTTCTG
Organism: Heterodontus francisci; assembly: GCF_036365525.1. Taxonomy (NCBI): domain Eukaryota; kingdom Metazoa; phylum Chordata; class Chondrichthyes; order Heterodontiformes; family Heterodontidae; genus Heterodontus; species Heterodontus francisci. The sequence continues at coordinate 42,784,819 of NC_090385.1, read as the reverse complement.
AGATCTGATTTTGAATCCAGCCCAGAATGAAAGTCTTCCCTCTCTGCTAGATAAAAGAGTACAATGAAAAAAAGGCTTTGGGCAGTCTCAATGCAGTTACCATCAGCCTCAAATATACAGTTACCTTTCAGAATGGGCTTTGTTTTTTTATTCGTTCGTGGATGTGGGTGTCACTGGCTAGGCCAGCATTTATTGCCCATCCTAACTGCCCTTGAGAAGGTGGTGGTGAGCTTCCTTCTTGAACCACTGCAGTCCATCTGATGTAAATGCACCCACAGTGCTGTTAGGAAGAGAATTCCAGGATTTTGACCCAGTGACAGTGAAGGAATGGCGATATAGTTTCAAGTCAGGATGGTGTGTGGCTTGAAGGGGAACTTGCAGGTGGTGGCGTTCCCATGCATCTGCTGCCCTTGTCCTTCTACGTGTAGAGATCGCAGGTTTGGAAGGTGCTGTCCAAGGAGACTTGATGAGTTGCTACAGTGCATCTTGTAGACGGTACACACTGCTGCCACTGTGCATTGGTGGTGAAGGGATTGAAGGTTGTAGATGGGGTGCCAATCAAGTGGGCTGCTTTGTCCTGGATGGTGTCGAGCTTCGAGTGTTGTTGGAGCTGCACCCATCCAGGCAAGTAGAGAGTATGCCATCACACTCCTGACTTGTGCCTTGTAGATGGTGGACAGGCATTGTGGAGACGGGAGATAAGTTACTCACCACAGAATTCCTAGCCTCTGACCTGCACTTGTAGCCAAGGTATTTATAATGGCTGTTCCAGTTCAGTTTCTGGTCAATGGTAACCCCCAGAATGTAGATAGTGGGGGATTCAGCAATGGTAATGCCATTGAACATCAAGGGGAGATGGTTAGATTCTCTCTTATTTGAGATGATCATTGACTGGCACTTGTGTGGCGTGAATGTTACTTGCCACTCATCAGCCCAAGTCTGGATGTTGTCCAGGTCTTGCGGCATCTGGCTGGACACAGGATGCTTCAATATCTGAGGAGTTGTGAATGGTGCTGAACATTGTGTAATCATCAGCGAACATCCCCACTTCTGACCTTATGATGGAGGGAAGGTCATTGATGAAGCAGCTGAAGATGGTTGGGCCTAGGACACTACCTTGAGGAACTACTGCAGTAATGCCCTGGGGCTGAGATGATTGGCCTCCAACGACCACAACCATCTTCCTTTGTGCTAGGTATGACTCCAACCAGCAGAGAGTTATCCCCCCCAATTCCCATTGACTCCAGTTTTACTCAGGCTCCTTAATGCCATACTGAGTCAAATGATGCCTTGATGTCATGGGCAGTCACTCTCACCACACCTCTAAGGCTCTTCTAAAGCACAACTGGTACAATGGAATCTTTAATCAGCACCTAATCTGGCCTCAGAGTGCTTAATCGCAGAGTGTAAAGGGAGCTTTACTCTGCATACAACCCATGCTAAAACTGTTCTGTATTTGTTGCTGACATTAGGGGACAAATTTTACCTAACTCACCAGGCAGGAAACCCACAGAATCGGGTGGAACGCCAGTTTCACACCCCACCCTATTGTACTCTCCATTGAGTTCACTGAAAAATAAAATTGACCAGAATGTAAAACCCAACCCCAAAAGGTTTCCAACATGAGTTAATTTAGCATTGTACCCCAATGTCCAAAAAAGAAAGCGTTCTATTCCCCAGTACCCTCTAGTACAAAATTCCCAAAAAGAAACTGGGGCATTATAGTGGTGCCTGAGTCATTATTTGATTGAAGAGTGATAGCTCGTGGGGATATTTCTTCAGTTTCTTATTAAACCCTAAAAAAAATTGGCTCAGACATTTGTCCACCCCCGTCCTCTTTCCCAACAGTTAATAACCCAAACTTGTAATTTTGTTTTTGAAGTTGGTTCCCAAAACGGCAAATCTTTAGACTTTAAAATATATTTCTTTTTGGATAAAGATGGCACGTACACTTTATCTCCACCCCTCCTAAAAATTACATTCCAAAACAGAAAAGGTCTCAGTTTTCAAATTGCAACACAGACATCAATGATTGGATTACTGTTGGCATTATGATCAGAAAACATAGCCTTAGCTGGTTATGGCAATGGGCTGTTAAGTCTTGTGGAGCACAGTGGCGCAGTGGTTAGCACCGCAGCCTCACAGCTCCAGGGACCCGGGTTCGATTCCGGGTACTGCCTGTGTGAAGTTTGCAAGTTCTCCCTGTGTCTGCGTGGGTTTTCTCCGGGTGCTCCGGTTTCCTCCCACAAGCCAAAAGACTTGCAGGTTGATAGGTAAATTGCCCATTATAAATTGTCACTAGTATAGGTAGGTGGTAGGGAAATATAGGGACAGGTGGGGATGTTTGGTAGGAATATGGGATTAGTGTAGGATTAGTATAAATGGGTGGTTGATGTTCAGCACAGACTCGGTGGGCCGAAGGGCCTGTTTCAGTGCTGTCTCTCTAATCTAAAAAAAAAGATCCCAGTTTACATCATCAGGTTGTGGTGAGTTAGTTGATATTAACTGAGATGGTAGTCGAAATTGGCCAGATTACCTGTTCTCAATCATATGTTCTATGTACCTTCATTAAGGGCAGCTAAAATCAACTTGGGTGCTCATTTCTGGTCACTGGGCCCAAAGCTCCCCCAATTACAAAGGGCTAAGATCAGCCAGATTGCTCATACCCGGCAACATCCAGTGGTTCTCATATGTGCCTGACAAATGAGAATAGGTTCAGGCTCAGCTGTGATGTTACATTTTGTTTAATAGTCTACCATTGCTCACAGCCTAAGCTTACACTTTTACGATTGGCCACTTGGATAAGGTTTCTTGGGTGGAGTTTGCATTGGTGGAATCACATTCCTGGAAAAAAATCAGCCCCTTTGGAGCAGAAGAGTAGATGCTAAATAAATTAAAATATTTGCGAAAATTGAATATTCATGGTGCAGTATCTTTAAAGTGAAATCTGGTAACATGTCTGGTAGAAATGCAGCATTCTTTACCTTGTTTGTACACAGAAAGGCATGTGATTAGACTTGTGGAAGTTATTATTTCTTTTGCCGAGAAACCGAATGCAGACACCATCAAAAAGGGTAACAGAGACAATGAGGTAAATTAGGAACTAGGAAGTTAAGTCATGCCATGTTTGGGTTTTTTAAATCCTGTACACCGTAGGGGCAAGGAAGCAAAGCTTAAAATGTTGAGATCTTGAAAAAGAATGAATTAAATTAGAAAGAGTCTTGATTGTAACAAAGGTGAGAAGAAAATTGTTGTGTGACAGGGTTTTTCAATTTACGAGGAACAGAAGAGGAAAGTTCAGGGAAGAAATTACCATAGAAAATTGCTAGAAAAGATCAAAAACAATACGCATTTATATACCAGCTTTAAAGTAGAAAGAGTCCCAAAGGACTTCGCAAAGGCATAGTCTGATGAAAATGCACACCAAGCCAAAAGGAGATGTTGGGGGATGGGTGGGTGGTTGGTGGCCAAATGCTTGGTCAAAGAGGTCGGTTTTAAAAGAAGATCTTAAAGAGGAGAGGGAGATGGAAAGGCAAAGGGGCTTAGGGAGGGAATTGCAGAGATTGGAGCCTCATTTGTTGAAGGTACAACCACCAAAGATGATGCAAAGGGCAGAGGAATTGGAACAACAGAGTTCTAGGGCTGTAGGAAGTTACAGAGCTGGGAAGGGTCAAGATCATGAAGGGATTTAAACACTAGGATGAGAATTTTAAATTGGGTACATCGGAGGATAGGGATCTAAATGTTGGTCAAGAGGACAGGAACAATGGATGAATGGGATTTGGTAGGAGAGAGGATGAGCTAAAGATTACAGAGCTAGAGGATGGGATGCTGGTCAGGAGAACATTGGAATAATCAAGTGTGGGAGTGGCAAAGGCTTGGATGAGGGATTCAACAGTAGATGGGTTGAGGCTGGGGCAGATCCAGGTGATGTTACATCAGTAGAAATATGCATTATGTTTGTAGTGGAGAGAATAGAGAGTTGGAAGCTCACAGGGTGGAATAGGATAGGACGCCAGAATAAAAATCAATGTGCTTTAACCTGAAACTGTGGCTGAATATGGGAAATGGAATCAATGATAAAAGGTCCAGACGTTCTAGTGGAATCCAAAGATGATAACTTCAGTCATCCCAATGCTTAGCTAGAAGAAATTGTGGTTCATCCAGGGCAAGCAGGTAGTCAGACAGCACAGAGGCAGTGAAAGGGTCAGGAAAGGTAAAGATGGGTGTTATTGGCATACATGTGAAAGTTGATCCCATGTCTACAGATGATGTTGCCAAAGGGTATGTATACTTAAGGACGATGGAGGGGCACAAAGATTATTTCTGTGGAATTATAGAGTTTACAGTATAGTGGGGGGGGGGGGGGGGGGGGAGGAAGAGAAGCCATTGCTGGAGATTCTATAGCTACAAATGAATAGGTAAACGTGGAACCAAGTGAGGGCAGTCCTACTGAGCAGGACAATGGAGGAAAGATGCTGAAGGAAGATGGTGTGGTCAATCATATTAAAATCTGAAATGAGAGATATAATAAGATAAAGGAAAAAGAGACATGGAGGGAGGGAAGGGTTGGAGGCTTTTTCGTGAACGACATTATATTGTGATGATTCTATAAGAAAAGGTTTATGAAATAGTATCCTTCCTGCCATAACTGTCAAGACCAAGGAGAGAGGAGTGCACTGTTTTTTCTAGTTCCACTTCTCTATAAGTCACAACATATATTTAAAAGTTTACCCAGTTACCGATAAGGTCAATCATAGACTCTACTCTTTATCCCAGAATAAAATACACCAACCCGGTTTCTTGAATAAACAACAAAATTGTCAGTTTTTTTTATAAGACAAGACTTAACCAGTAATGAAGAAAGCATGAACACACAGATTGAAATATGAAAGTTCCCTTTTTACCTTAGCCACACACACAGACTCATGCACGTGCACGCACACGCCACCAGTTAACCGAAAAATAGAGATTTTCTTTTTAGAGCTCGGTTACAATAAAAAAAGACAAAAAAAATAATACTTTGGCCAAATACTTGCTAATTCTTGAAGAAAAAAAAAGATATGGAAAGAGGTCAGTTGTCCCTTTTTGGTTTGGTGTCCTAAATACGCATAGACAGCTGTCACTGGGATCTTTCTACAACAGTTCTCTTCAGGCGACGCTGAAGATCAGTTTGGCAGACTTTTCAGGAGAAATGCAGCATCAGTTTCTTTATTTCTTGCACTTGATTCTCAGGAAGTTCTCAAAGAGATGGAAGAGGATGCTGATAGGTGATTGCTCTCTCAGCTGGTTTTCTCCAACTGCTTCAAAACAGTTCACACTCCCAACACACTGTCCAAAGCGAAACCAAAAATAATATCTTAAGAGTCAAGCCTCCTGACCCCCATAAATCTTGACCTCTAACTTCTCTGTAAACATCTGCTCCATGTCAAAAACCCCTGCTGGGTATTTATCTGAAGAGTGGTGAGTTCTAGTAAGGGTTGTTTACAAACCAAGTCCCCTCAGTGTCCTTTCAATGACCATGGAATCCTTTTCAGTTTTCCCAAATAAAACAATGTCCAAAAATACCATGTACCAAAGCTCTAAATACAGGAGTCCTCAAAAAAAATTAACAAAAAATATAGAACCATCATAACACAGTACTATCCCAAAGACTAACACTTCAGTGTTTTGGCAGCAGCCGACATTCCAAAAATTACCCCACCATTGTGGCAATGTTTAAAGGAGGAGTCTGAGAAGTGCAGACCAGTGTCCATCCACTTGCTTTCAAGGTAGCTGTGCATGTTTTCCAATCTTTACATTTACTATGTATGCTTCCAGGTCAAGTGAAAAAAAAACCTCTATCTGAAAGGTTAGTGTTTGACTTGAGTAAGGGCTTGTTTGAAACCATTTTTCATAATGAGAGTCTGGCCGGGGCAGTTATAGAACATTACTGAAACAAAACATCAAATGTAGCTAAAAAAAAAATTAAACCTGTACATTAAAAGGGAACTGACAGAGACTAAATCACTCACTGTTAAAGGGGAAGTACAGCTAGTGGTGAAGCTCAGCTCTTTTCTCAATTTTCTCTTAAAGGTGCTGGCTCTTGCTGGGATACATTTTCACTGGGGTTGATAGCCCTATGCTACTGCACTCAAAATGTCATTCTTATCAGTGAGCATCAACAGGCTATTTGACTTGGGTAGAATCACAACAAGCCCCATAGAGTTTAACCTGAATCCTGCACACATGTGCTTTTAAACAGAAGTACTGAAATATTGATCAGGAACGGGAATCACAACTACTTTTTCCTTTCTGTCCCTCACCCAAAGGGCACGGAGGTCAAATTTAGCATGCCTGCAACCACCCAACACAGCACAAACTGAAGTTTCAAATTTGGAATCTTCTCAATTGATAATCGCTCAGTGTCACACTGGGTATATATATTAGCTGAACCATCATGGAAACGTGAATCCTAAGATTTAAATTAAGTTTTTCTCACATAAATATATCAAAGGCTGGATGCTGAAATACACGTGTGTCACTCGTCACGCATCATAATATGAAACACATTTTCACACAGGATATAACAGAGTCTTCACAGAGTTATCAAACATTCACCAGATTACTTGAGCCCTGCAGGTGCTTCAGCTTTGTGAATTTGACTGTGACTCTGGTTACTTGATTTTAACTCTGTGTAAGTGAACGGGTTTTGAGGGAGGTAAAGTCGGACTCTGTTTCTCTGAAACAAACATCTCAGACAAACACAGTTACTGCCGTCGACCACAGATGAGATCATCAGAAGGAGCCATTAAAAAATATTCCACACAAAGAGAAAAATCCCCAAATTTTCCCATGCCTAAATCAAAAATGGAACAGAAAGTCACAAACAGAGATTGGACGAAAACTTTTTCTGTAACATTTTACTGTGGGACTGGATGGTCCAATCGGTGACATTGCAATACTGACCTTTCACCTTGAAGATCTGGGTTTCAATACTTATAATAATCTCAGGGAGCAAAATATTCTCATTTGTTTAGTCATATCTTGTAGGTGGACACTAACAAAACCTGAAAAAACACAACAGCCAAAGCCTAGTAACCTTACAACAGTAAAACTGTTATAACAGAGGGATTAAAGGGGTTGTGGAGGGAGTAATGGAGAGTGTTATAATAGGCAGCCTTATATTGTGAGTGGTGTGTAACTAAAGAAGTGTTATATTGAAAGTAGAATGTGATAGAGGATGTCAGAACCAACAGCCTGATAGAGATAGTGTGATGAACAACCACATGCATTATAGCGGAGAGTCTTATAATGAGGACAAAGTGTAATGGAGTAGTTATACACCTATGAGGATGAATTTAACAGTATTATAACTGACAGCCATATAATAAGGGTGGAGTAATGGAGATTATATTATAACTGACAGCCTTAAAATGAAGATGGGTGTAATGAAAGTGCTGTCACAGAGCTCTACAATAAGGTGGGGTTATAACAGAGCATGCTGTAACAGACAGCATTGGGAATTCATTTTAATCCTACCTGGTGGTAAAAAAAAATGAGTAGGTTACTTATCCACTCAGATCTGGCATTAAGGAGTAAAATTGAAATCAATGGGAATCAAGGGGAAAACCTCTCCATTGGCTAGTCACACCTAGCACAAAGGAAGGTGGTTGTGGTTGTTGGCCAATCATTTCAGCCAAGGGCATCGCTGAAGGAGTTCTTCAGGGTAGTGTCCTAGGCCCAAACACCTTCAGCTTCTACATCAATGGTCTTTCCTCCATCATGAGGTCAGAAGTGGGGATGTTCATTGATGATTGCAGTGTTGAGTTCCATTCATAACTCCTCGGATAATGAAACAGTCCATGTCCACATGCAAGAACTGGACAACATTCAGGCTTGGATTGAAGTGATAAGTAACATTTGTGCCACACAAGTCCCAGGCAATGATCATCTCCAACAAGAGACTCTAAACACTTCCCCTTGACATTTAGTAGCATTACCATTGCTGATTTGTCCACAATCAACCAGGGGTTGCCAGTGACCAGAAACTTAACTGGACCAGCCAGTGGATGAGTGCCACTCCGACAATACTCAAGAAGCTTAACACCATCCAGGACAAAGCAACCCACTTGATTGGCACCCCATTTACCACCTTAAACATTCACTCCCTCCACCACCAGCGCACTGTGGCTACAGTGTATAACGTCTACAAAATGCATGGCATTAATTCGTAAAGGCTTCTTCAACAGCACCTCCCAAACCAGTGACCTCTACCACCCGGAAGGACAAGGGCCTCATAAGAGACTGTTTAACTAAAGTTGAAGTTCATGGAATTGAAGGCAAATCATTGACCTGGTTAGGAAAGTGGATGAGTGACAGAAGACAGAGCGTAGGGATAATGGGCAGGTACTCTAATTTTTTTTTTATTCATTCATGGGATGTGGGGGTCCCAGACCAGGCCAGCATTTATTGCCCATCCCTCATTGCCCTTGAGAAGGTGGTGGTGAGCTGCCTTCTTGAACCTCTGCAGTCCATGTGGGGTAGGTACACCCACAGTGCTGTTAGGAAGGGAGTTTTTCCATTTAGGCAGGACGCAACTAGTGTGTCCTGCAAGGATCAGTGTTGGGGCCTCAACTATTCACCGTACTCACAAACAACTTGCCTTATGGAATAGAAAGCCACATATCCAGATTTGGTGATGACAAAGATAGACAGCATTGCAAGCAGTGTAGATGAAAGCATAACATTGCAAAGAGATAGTGATAAATTAAGTGAATGGGCAAAACTGTGACAGATTTATCACAATGTTGGCAAATGTGAGGTCATCCACTTTGGACCTAAAAAGAATAGAACAGGGTATTTTCTAAATGGTGAAAAGCTAGAAACAGTGGAAGTCCAAAGAGACTCGGGGATCTAAGTACATATATTAAAATGTCATGAATCAAAAAAGGTTAATGGAATACTGGCCTTTATATCTAGAGGTCTAGAATACAAGGAGGTAGAAAGTCATGTTTCAGCTACATAAAGCCCTGATTAGACCACACCTAGAGTACTATGAGCAGTTCTGGGTACCACACCTTAAGGTGGTGATATTGGCCTTGGAGTGAGTGCAGCGCAGATTTACCAGAATGTTACCAGGATTCCAAGGATTAAATTACGAGAATACACATGCATCCCATGAACGAATAAAAATGACCAGTGTTAGAAACACGTTTGGGCATAGGTGAAACATTTCTGGCCTCTGAAGCTTCAGCAGACAAAATGTGTTTTCAGCCACCATGATTGTACTGCAACAATGAGATGTGTCCAGATGTTGCTGATGACATGGGGCATTTCCACTCTAGTTACTAACCTACCAGAACACTATATGCCACATTATCAATCATTCCATCACTTTCAAGTGCAAGGTGCAGGCATTTGGGGCTTTTAGACGAGTGAGAAAGAAGAAAACACAATTGGTGATGCACAATTCACAAACGGCCAGGACAAAATGGTTGGGGGTGGTGGGGGTGGAGGTGAGAAGAGGAAAATCATGACACCTTTGATTGGAGGCATCAGACCTTGGCTGAGGAGCTACAGGACACAGATTGCATAGACCATGCTTTCAAATGAAGGATGCTTCTAGAGCATTGAACCCATGTGCAAGCACAGAGGAATCTCTCCAAACATGTATAGAATCTGTCTGATATACTGGAGTGTTTCTCCTCATTGCACCCTCAATGACTGGAAAGGATGGACAACTTAAGAGACCCACAGAGGCTGCCCCTATGAATGAGACCTCTCGAGCAATGTCTGCTTCCTGAGATGCAGCTCACACTTATATCATGGAGGCCTTTGGCACTCACTTTACAAGAAGTATTGGTAGAGGTTTCTCAACTCAGTCTATTCAGTCTGCCTTCTGTCAATCACTCCCCCTGTGGAGAATTTGTCCAGCATTAGCAGCCTGGCAGGCAGATCTTCACAAGATATAGCTTCCTCTCATGGATTCAGATCCACCGAGTTTTTGTCAGGTTCCCTGATGCTGACTGGCAACAGCAGGATCCAGATGGATCTCCAAATCAGATAGGGAGTGCAATCAGCAGTTTGTCCTTCTCAGGACAGTGGCTGCCAATATATCTCTCATCCACCTCAGTGCCGTGGGCTCAGATATACAAAGAGCCGCTAGCCATCCCCTCCATTTTAATCACACAAGTGAAACTACAAGTAGTTCACAGTGGGTGAAAAGTTTTAAGGCATATGGAAGCAGAAAGGGGAAGTAGTATGGTCATGATTGGGGTATTTCTGTGGTGTATGATACATTTACTTAATAAATTCAGGTGACAATGAGTCTATTTTTACTTTTTAACTATACTGAGTATGCTGAGAAAGGCTGATGATGCATTACTAGGAAATTCCACAAAATTATAAAGTTGAGCTTTCAAAGTTGTACAGAGATGTAGCCAAGTACAGATACTGGGGTGTGTGTATATCCATGAATATATACATTTATTACTTATTTTCATGAAAATGTGCTTTTAAGCAGAGCACTTGACATTTCTTGGGCCAGGTACTGGATAATCCTTTGGATTGTTGTCCTTATGTTCAAAAAGCATCTACTTCCACATCTTCCTCCCTTTCCTGCAGGGATTTGTCCACCTCATCCAAATCCAACTAGACTCCCCTCGAGTGTATAATTATGCAGAATACAGATGGCAATGCCCATCATGATACTAATGCTGGAATATATACTGAGAAGCACCTTCACACTTATCCAGATGGCAGAATTGTGCCTCCAGCATTCCAATGACGTGCCTAAAAAATGACTCTGGTGAATGTTCCACTCCTCAGTGTTACTGCAAGAAATTCTGAACCAGATTTTCAGAGGGTGCTCCTTATCTCTAAGAAGCCAGCTGTTGGTCTTCTTTTGATTGGCAAAAAGACCTAGCACAGAGGAATGACTCATTATAAATACATCATTGTAACTGCCAGAGTACCTCGTGTTGACATGCAGGATCACATGCCTGTGGTCACAAACTAGCTGTACATTTAGAGACTGGTATTCCTTCCTGTTGATGTAAGCCACTGTATCTGTTACTGGTGCTCTGATAGTCATAAGAATCCTACTACTACTATTGCTGAGCTGCATCCATGGAGATTGAGATGAACTGTACATCAGTCACCTACCAATTGCAATGGCGGACCACTGACTGCAATGTTGCAGAGATCCCCTGCACCAGACTATAAGGATTCTGTTATGTAAAATGTCATCTCCACGGGAAGAAAATGTGAATTCCTTGAAGATAGCTTCATATCAGGTTACAGGATCCTGCATAATACTTGAAGCACATCTTTTGAGCATTTGAGTCTCCTCAGGCACTGTTCTTATACAACAGGAGACAAGAGTTCTGTGCTCTGTACAGTCTGATGGCTGGGTAATTCCTTATCCTCCTCAATTCCCTTTGATATAGTCAGTGTCTTCTCTGGCTCTATTGCTCATCATTATGATGATAGAAGGTTATATACAGAGGAATGCCCAAAGGTAACATCATGCATTCTGGCATCTCAAAGAAACTTTCCCCTAATGAGACAGTTGAAACTGCTTTAAAAACCTTCCATCCTGAATGCACAGCTTTAGGCCTGAGTAATAACGAGCCTCAAGATAAAGTGCTTAAATATCATGAGCAATAAAATACTTCCCCAGATAAATCCTCTCCTTACGAGGGATCAAAAATCTCACCTCATGACATAAACACTTAAGTTTTGACACGAACATCTTCCACTAAAATTTATATCAGAAGATCTAGGCCCAGTTTTTCCATTTCAGGGTGCCCAGTGACTGTCATGTGGAGGGGTGGGATAATGAGAAATATCATGAATGATATTGCAACAATATCCTACCCCTAGGAGAAGCAGCAATTAAATTGTACTTCTTTCAATTTAGTATACTGTATTCGCTGCTCACAACTGTCGTCTCTACATTAGGGAGACCAAACGTAGATTGGATGATCGCTTTGCAGAACACCTCCGCTCAGTCCCGCACTTCCAGTTGCCATTTTAATTCACCGCTCTGCTCTCATGCCCTATTTCTGTCCTCGGCCTGCTGCAGTGTTCCAGTGAAGCTCAGCGTAAGTTTGAGGAACAGCACCTCATCTTTCAAATAGGCACACTACAGCCCTCTGGGCTCAACATTGCATTCAATAAATTCAGAGCATGACTGCCATTTTTTAAAAATAATTTTTATTTTAATATTTTGTTTAATTTATTTTTTAACCATGTACCTGTCTCAGACTTGGTTTGTCATCTTTTTGCTTTAGGATAGATCTGTTCATTATTCTGCCATTAACACTCTCTTTGGACTAATGCTTTGTCTTTTACTACAACTATTAGCACTCCCTTTGCCTTTTATTCCATGACATCTTTTTCATTTAATATCTCCTGCCCTCTGTCCTATCATATATCTTCTCTTGTGTTCTTCTTCCCACACCCCCCCCCCCTTTCACTTGCCCAAAGCCCTGTACATTTCCAACCTGTGCCAGTTCTGATGAAAGGTCATTGACATGAAATGTTAACTCCATTTCTCTCTCCACAGATGCTGCCAGACCTGCTGAGTAATTCCAGCACTTTGTTTTCATTTCAGATTTGCAGCATTCGCAGTATTTTTCTTTTAATATCCTAATATCATTTGCAGATGGGAAGGGGAGAATATCCAGGCCTGCATCTTTCTAAATAAGTCTAAAAAAACTTGCATTTATGTAGCACCTTTCACAACCTCAGAATGTCCCAATGAGCTTTACAGCCAATGAAGTACTTTGTGAAGTGTGGTCACTGTTGTAATGTAGGAAATGTGCAGCCATTTTGCACACTGCAAGCTCCCCTAAACAGGAATGTGATAAATGACCAGATAATTTGTTTACATGATGTCAATTGAGGGATAAATAAATATTAGCCAAAACACCAAGGATAACTCCCTGTTCTTCTTGAAATAGTGACATGGGATTTTTACGTCCACCTGAGAAAGCAGACAGGGCCTCGGTTTAATGCCTCATCCATAAGAAGGCACCTCTGACAATGCAGCACTCCCTGAGCACTGCAATGGAGTGTCAGCCTAGATTTTGAGCTCAGGTCTCTGGAATGGAACTTGACCTCACATCCTTGTGACTCAGAGGCTGGAGTGCTACCAACTAAGCCACCACTGACCGCTGATCATCTTTTATTAAGTTTGTATACAGGTTTACTAGGATTATAATGATTAAATAAAGTATATTAAAGATCACAGATTATAATATCTTTGTGCTATCAGAGTATCGTGATTCTCACTATCTTGTTCCTGTCTCTCCAACAGGTCTCCCGAATAAAAAATATGACATTAAAAGTCAGGCGAAAGTAATACTATCTTAAAGAGTGCCCACAGCCACTACACTTAGATAATGGATTTGCTTTTACCTGGCTATTATAATCAGGCAGAATTTAAATGATGCTCTCAAGAGTAGTAATACTCCTCGAGTTACAAACAGCGGAAGTGGAAGGCACTCATTGTAATTCGCAGATAAATTCTAATGTCCTAGCTGACATTCTCTCAACCATTGAAAAAAAGATATCTTGTTCCATATCCCTACCAACTCCCCAGATACCCATTTAATGTGAAAATTGACATGTTTTTGTACTGGATCAAACTAACTCTTAAGCGATCAAATTTATGGCTGGCAAGGATGCAACGGACGGATCGGCTTCCTTCTGTGCCGTAATGACTCTATACCTTAATATGTTGCATTAATACAGGAATAAAAGGTATAACTCAGATGTCAAATGCTTGCAACTATTCACGTGCAAGCCTCGATATGGTGCAGGCTGACTACATGACGTGGACAGTATCACAGCTAAGACGTTCACACCCAATGTGCATGGTGTACCCAACCTCATTACTAATGTCGCAGCATCTGTGGAGAGAGAAACAGAATCACAGACCTGAAACCTTAACTCTCCACAGATGTTGCCTGACCTGCTGCATATTTCCGGCACTTTGTTTTTATTTCAGATTTCCAGCATCTGCAGTATTTTACTTTTATCTCATTACAAATCTCTCAGGGGTCACTAGATAGTGTTCAGCTATGGCTGATTTTCCCCTCCCTAGTTCAGGGTTGCCGAAACCAAAACAGCCGAAGTGCTGCCCAATCTGAAATGAGCCAACTCAACACAGAATTCTTTTAGAACATTCAAAATGCTTTAAACATTTTTTTTTTAACAGATCTGCAGTGAACATCATGCAAGCAGTATTCAGTTGGTGGCACTCTCCATTTTGTCAATGCTCGACAATAACAGTTGTGATCAGTGAAAATGAAACATCAACATGTGACTGATTAAACTTTCATCATGACAAACCTCTGCCTGTGTAGGCACTTGGATGGTACGTTTCAAATCACATTCATTCTTTCAACAAGCCACTCAGTCCTACTGTAACGATTATTCTAGCTTTTAAATTTGAATCATTTAAAAATACTGAAAAAGCAAAATATATATAATAAATGGAGAGACAGGGTATGTGTTGAGGAATAACCATGTGGCATTACCATATGGTGAAACTAATCCTGACACTGTTTTAACATCAAATAAACAGATTGCTTGTTATTGGTTATTAGCCCAATATCACAGCCCTGCATGTTTTATATAGTGCAAGTGATGTGTTGTCAAATTTATGCAGAAGTTGGCAGTTCACTGCCTACAGGACCAGCTATTTGTGCAAGATTGCAGTATTTGAGCAGCACTGGACACAGTAAGTGTAGAAATTCGCGGGGTTTGTCTCAGGATGTGGGACGCCAACCTCGGATATGCCTCATTTATATATAAACTTCCTTAGACTATAGGGCACCGAGAAACTACTAAAAATGCATACACTCCTATTCAAGACGCAGTTCTATGAATCTTTCTGTAGTGTATATTCCATATATACAATTGTATATGTTATACATACATAATCGGTTCGATTTATAACAAAAACATGTTTTAGAGAGAAATACATCTGTTCTCACCCATTACCCGTCGGTCGTTCACTTTACTGAGGAATATTCTGAAGCTCTTAAAGTTTAAACTCCGTGACCTCCTGGGGACGGTCGGCAGCTCGCAACCATCCATCGTTGCCGAGATCGCAGTCCCCGAGTCGGCTGCAAGTGGGACGTGTGCCTGGTGTACGTGTGAGTATCCTGCCAAGGACAGCGCTTGGCATCGTCCGAATCCAGGCACAGAGCGAGGATTTCTCTCAATCTCAATCTGTGTTTGGTGTAAACTGGTGGGGAGGGGCTGAGTCACCGTGGTCTACTCACTCAGTCCTGCTCTTATTGGAACAAACGTTTTTTTTTCCTGCAGCTGCGGGAAGTTAGTAGCAAAGCCACAGGTTTGAAGTCAGTCACCACTCAAAATGAGATCATGGATCATTTATCAGTCCACTCTCCTACTCGCCCCAAAGAGAGGGGGATTACCAAAACAAATTACGATACCTAACTGTCCCAAACTTATCATAGAATCGAATCTCATAGCACAGAAGGAGGCCATTCGGTCCATCGTGCCTGTGCCGACTCTTTGAAACAGCAATCCAATTAATCACACACCCCGCTCTTTCCCCGTTTCACTATTTAAATACATCTCCACAATGAGTCTTTTCAGATATTATCCTCCTCCTTTCCTGAAGGTGGGTTCTTTCTGGGATAGAGATCCATACATGCTGAATACTTTGCATAGGGCAATCACTGGGCTGAATAAGGAGCTACACACACACCCACATCAACCACATATTTTAGCACCAGTCATCTGACTAAATCTTGGTTTTATCCCTCACTTTCCCCCAAACGCTTGCTGTGCGATGTGTTCCACAAGTGTCACCAGCACTCCAACCAAGTAACCATTCTCCAGATGGGGTGGGGGCTAGACAGTGAGTTATTAGGATATTCAACCATGGTGGGAACATCCCAGTTGAGTCCAATCCTAACATCTACACAAGTCTAGCAAGGGTTAACTGAGTAGCAATCAAAAACGAGAGCCTTAATTAATTGGTCTCCCTCTCTAGCCCAAGGCCACTGATGCAATTTTAATACAATTCATTTTCATTGATCAGTATTGGACTGCATCCCAATTTTGAGTAACAAAGCCGACATCAAATCAGAGAAGAGGCAACTTTCAAATCATGTATTTACCATTATACAACACTAATGTTTGTAGCATTTTTGTCTCAAATTCAAAGAACTGAGTGCCTGAAGCAGTAGTCTAGAATCAACATACTGTAAATCAGATTTTTTTTTTCATGTTCACAGTTTTCCTCCTTCCTTTATTGAATTGCTAGGATGCATTTCCTCAGTCATCAACAAAGTTCACCCAAACAACCAATCTTAATGTTTTCATCTAGATAGTGAATATTGCCAGGTTATTCAATCATAGAAGGAATCACACCAGGCCCTACAATTGACAGCAAAGGCTCATTGGATAGCAATCAGAACACCAGCTAATTATTCATCTCTGCAGCCCACTGAGCAATTTGTAGCATCCTTACTGACTCACTGGATTTGATCAGTTAATTTAGCACACAACAGAGATTAAACCTTATCCGTAAGACTCAGTACTACATTACGTGATACCTTTCCTTACCTATGGAGCTATTAAGGCATATATTCATTAAAAAAAATTTGATTATAAATAAAAAAAATGTTTGCAAACACTTGATGCATCAAACTCTTCATCATGTCACTTGTACAGAATGCCATTGTCCTGAGGGTATTATACGATTCTTCTTCCTCCAAAACGGTCCAATGCTTTTTTCATAAGCACAGTTTGTCTTTAAAAGCTAATTTGGTGCATTGCCTGCCACCACGACCACCCACTCCGCCAACAGAACTCACTGGAATAGATTGCAATCAAATACTCTAGCTGATATTTCTTTATTGCTCCACAAGAATCAGACCTGCTAGCCTTTACGGCTTCAACATCACACCAACCAGAGTCATTGGGACTGACATGGCTCTTAATTATGCATCCATTTTGAATTCCAAGTAACAAAGTCAACAGGACAGAAACAGGCCATTTGGCCCAAATTGTCTATGCCATCATTTATGCTCTGAACAAGCCTCTTTCCACCCCTCTTTATCTAACCCAATCATCATATCCTTCTCTTCCTTTCTCTCTCATGCTTATCTAACTGGCCCTTAAATGTATGGGAAAGCTAGATAAGTTAGTTACATCAGTTACTAATGGCATTGCAGTTGGGAAGCTTCAGTGGCAGAAAGTGAATGCAATGAGTTACACCACTAGATTATTTCAGTCATCTGTTGCCTACCATGTATGCCTTTTGACTTTCTCCAGTTTAAAGGGCCCGCTAACAATCTCTTCCAAGCTTCTTTGTCATGAGAGAGGCTCCTGAGAGCAGAAATCAGTGTTATAATACTCTTTTGGGGCCCAGTAATAATCAATGATAGATGTTCACAAGTTTGAATCTCAGCACTGGCTCATTCATCAATTGATTTTGTTTATATGCTGGCATAGTCTCACCAATTGCCAATCAGATCTCCAGATGAAGCACAACACAAAATTAGGTCATTGCTTTGGGTAAAGTAAGAAATACACTGTCATCCCACCTGAATTACACTCTGCTAGCCAGCCTCACAGTGACATTGACGGCAAGCACAGTAAAGTGCACGGACACAACAAGCATGGCAAAAAGTGTAACTGGCCAAAAGGAGCAGAAAATTTCAAAAATGTTTTGTAAATTTTCAAGTTTGGATTCAGAACATGCTTCAACAAGCTCTTTGCTCAGAGTACTACAATCCAATCCTTGCAAAGGTCAATAAAAACACAACCTCTGAAAGCTAAACAGGATCCTGGGTGAACTAGTTCACTCTCACTCAGTAGGTGAGGTTTCCATTGTCCTTTACATTTAGTGCTTTGTTGAGTCTATGCTCCACTTGCCACGGGTTAGTGGCTCAGGTTTCATTTCCCTAATTGATTAGAAGATGCAGCATTTCCTCCTGAGACTGCATCATTTCCAGTGTATTGACTGCCAGCAGGAAGCAAAGCAACCAAACTCGACTCAACTGAGGTGAGAGAAAATGGGGTATGAATTCCAGCAGCACTCAAAGGGAAACTCTACACTTTATTTCAAATTTAACCTCCATCCCAACATTTAACAGTCAATACTGATCTCCTGGGTCTTTTTGAACTTTTGTTTTGAAAGTTTATTTTATCTCCTCCTTTCCTTAAGGAGCTGGTTCATTAAGGAATATAAACAGCAGGTGCTGGAAATACTCAACAGGTCTGGCAGCATCTGTGGAGAGGGAAACAGAGTTAACATTTCAGATTGATGAGTATTTCCAGCACTTTCTGTTTTTATTTCAGATTTCCAGTATCCACAGTATTTTTCTTTTATTGATTTGTTAAGGACTCTGCCAGCCCTCCAATCTCACTCAGAAGACTTTTCTTCGTGTGGCAATCTAGGCAGTGGCTGTTGGGAGCCTAGTTGCCAATGGAGGCCATTATAGGAGAGGCGGTGGTACAGTGGTATTGTCACTGGACTAGTAACCCAGAGACCCATGGTATTGCTCTGAGGACATGGGTTCAAATCCCACCACAGCAGAAGGTGGAATTTAAATTCAATTAATAAATCTGGAATTAAAAAGCTAGTCTAATGATGGCCATGAAACCATTGTCGATTGTTGTAAAAACCCATCTGTATCATTAATGTCCTTTAGGGAAGGAAATCTGCTGTCCTTACCTGGTCTGGCCTACATGTGATTCCAGACCCACAGCAATGTTGTTGACTCTTACAGGCCCTCTAAAATGGCCTAGCAAGCCAATCAGTTGTATCTAACCATGACAAAGTCAATAAAAAGGAATGAAACCGGATGGACCACCCGGCATCGACCGAGGCACCGGAAATGACAACAGCAAATCCAGCCCTGTCGACCCTGCAAAGTCCTCCTTACTAACATCTGGGGGCTTGTGCCAAAGTTGGGAGAGCTGTCCCGCAGACTAGTCAAGCAACAGCCTGACAGAGTCAGACTTATGGAATCATACCTGACAAACAATGTCCCAGATACTGCCATCACCATCCCCGGGTATGACCTGTCCCACTGGCAGGACAGACCCAGCAGAGGTGGCGGCACAGTGGTATACAGTAGGGAGGGAGTTGCCCTGGAGTCTTCAACATGAACTCTGGACCCCATGAGGTCTCATGGCATCAGAACAAACATGGACAAGGAAAACTCCTACTGATTACCACCTACTGCCCTCCCTCAGCTGATGAGTCAGTACTCCTCCATGTTGAACAGCACTTGGAGGAAGCACTGAGGGTAGCAAGGGCACAGAATGTACTCTGGGTGGGGGACATCAATGTCCATCACCAAGAGTGGCTCAGTAGCACCACTACTGACCGAGCTGGCCGAGTCCTAAAGGACATATCTGCTAGACTGGGTCTGCGGCAGGTGGTGGGGTAACCAACAAGAGGGGAAAACATACTTGACCTCGTCCTCACCAATCTGCCTGCCGCAGATGCATCTGTCCATGACAGTATTGGTAGGAGAGACCACCGCACATCATTGTGGAGATGAAGTCCCGTCTTCACATTGAGGATACTCTCCTTCATGTTGTGTGGCACTATCACCGTGCTAAATGGGATAGATTTCAAACAGATCTAGCAATGCAAAACTGGGCATCCATGAGGCACTGTGAGCCATCAGTAGCAGCAGAATTGTACTCAACCACAATCTGTAACCTCATGGCCCGGCATATCCCCCACTCTACCATTACCATCAAGCCAGGAGACCAACCCTGGTTCAATGAAGAGTACAGGAGGGCATGCCAGGAGCTGCACCAGGCAAATCTCAAAATGAGGTGACAACCTGGTGAAGCTACAACAGAGAACTATCTGCATGACAAACTGTGTAAGCAGCATGCAATAGACAGAGCTAAGCGATCCCATAACCAACGGATCAGATCTAAGATCTGCAGTCCTGCCACATCCAGCCATGAATGGTGGTGGAAATTAAACAACTAACTGCAGGAGGTGGCTCCACAAATATCCCCATCCTCAATGATGGGGGAGCCCAGCACATCAGTGCGAAAGACAAGGCTGAAGCATTTGCAACAATCTTCGGCCAGATGTGCCGAGTTGATGATCCATCTCGGCCTCTTCCTGAAGTCCCCAGCATCACAGATGCCAGACATCAGCCAATTCGATTCACTCTGCATGATATCAAGAAACGACTGAAGGCACTGGATACTGCAAAGGCTTTGGGTCCTGACAATATTCCGGCAATAGTACTGAAGACCTGTGCTCCAGAACTTGCCGCGCCCCTAGCCAAGCTGTTCCAGTATAGCTACAACACTGGCATCTACCTGGCAATGTGGAAAATTGACCAGGTATGTCCTGTACAGAAAAGGCAGGACAAGTCCAACCCGGCCAATTACCGCCCCATCAGCCTACTCTCAATCATCAGTAAAGTGATGGAAGGTGTCATCAACAGTGCCATCAAGCAGCACTTGCTTAGCAATAACCTGCTCAGTGACGCTCAGTTTGGGTTTCGCCAGGGCCACTCAGCTCCTGACCTCATTACAGCCTTGGTTCAAAGATGGACAAAAGAGCTGAACTCAAGAGCTGAGGTGAGAGTGACTGCCCTTGACATCAAGGCAGCATTTGACCGAGTATGGCATCAAGAAGCCCTAGCAAAACTGAGGTCAATGGGAATCAGGGGGAAAACCCTCCGCTGGCTGGAGTCATACCCAGCGCAAAGGAAGATGGTTGTAGTTGTTGGAGGTCAATCATCTGAGCTCCAGGATATCACTGCAGGAGTTCCTCAGGGTAGTGTCCTAGGCCCAACCATCTTCAGTTGCTTCATCAATGACCTTCCTTCAATCATAAGGTCAGAAGTGGGGATGTTCGCTGATGATTGCACAATGTTCATCACCATTCGTGACTCCTCAGATACTGAAGCAGTCCCTGTAGAAATGCAGCAACACTTGGACAATATCCAGGCTTGGGCTGATAAATGGCAAGTAACATTTGCGCCACACGAGTGCCAGGCAATGAGCATCTCCAACAAGAGAGAATCTAACCATCACTCCTTGACATTCAATGGCATCACCATTGCTGAATTCCACACTACCAACATCCTGGGGGTTACCATTGACCAGAAACTGAACTGGAGTAGCCATATAAATACCGTGGCTACAAGAGCAGGTCAGAGGCTAGGAATCCTGCGGCAAGTAACTCATCTCCTGACTCCCCAAAACCTGTCCACCATCTACAAGGCACAAGTCAGGAGTGTGATGGAATACTCTCCACTTGCCTGGATGGGTGCAGCTCCAACAACACTCAAGGAGCTCGACACCATCCAGGACAAAGCAGCCCACTTGATTGGCACCCCATCTACAAACATTCACTCCCTCCATCACCAACGCACAGTGGCAGCAGTGTGTACCATCTGCAGCAACACACCAAGGCTCCTTAGACAGCACCTTCCAAACCCGCAACCTCTACCAACTCAAATGACAAGGGCAGCAGATGCCTGGGAACACCACCACCTGCAAATTCCCCTCCAAGTCACACACCATCCTGACTTGGAACTATATCGCCATTCCTTCACAGTCGCTGGGTCGAAATCCTGGAACTCCCTTCCTAACAGCACTGTGGGTGTACTTACCCCACATGGACTGCAGCTGTTCGAGAAAGCAGCTCACCACCACCTTCTCAATGGCAATTAGGGTTGGACAATAAATGCTGGCCTGGCCAGCGATGCCCACATCCCATGAATTAATAAAAAAAAAGTTGAGCCCAAATCTGCCCTCGCCCACTGTTGAGATGCATGCACTTTCCAGCAGGGGTCACTAGAGTGGTTGTGCTGGCTCCTTTTCCCCTCTTTTGCCCACAGATGCTTTGGACAATTGTTATACCCCCACTGCTGCCCCAGCTGAGATCAACTAAAGTAGTTCAGACCAGGGATCAAAGCTGCTCTGTATTAATCCGTCCTACGGCATGTTACTCTCTCCAAACTTTCCAAGACAAGTACTGAATGATTTAACATGCATAATGTAAAGGACGAAATCAGCATGTGATAGGTGCTCTAACTAAATTGAAGGAACTCAAAATTCCATGCTCAGTTGCTCTCTGGAGTAATCTACATAAGGTCAGGATCATACACTTCCTGCACTTGAGGAAAACATGTTATGTTCTGCTTTTCCTCGGTGAACAATTAAAAATCAGAAGTGTGTTTTTAGACTGTTCCTTTCAATTTGTTCCTCTTCTTTCCATCAATACTAAAGGAATTTGGAGTTCATTCTGAGGCTATTACATTGCTGACAATTTAATTACATGAGTTATTTGATTGAAATGTCTTTACCAGGACCAAAGGACAATCAGCCAATTAGATATTAAATCTGCAGTTGTTGGGTGGACAGTCAGGGCCCTGTGACTCCAGTCATAAATAGTCCTGCCAACTGACTGTGGAGGGCACCAAGTTTCCAAAGAGAAACCACACATCTTAAAGAAAATGGGCCTGGAAGCTGCAAATAGGAAACATAAAAAGCTTTGAGTTTATATAGTACATTAGCATATCCTTAAAAAAACTCGATGTTTCACATACAGTAAAATTACTTTTGAATTGCAGTGACTGTGGTTACAGAAGTAAACACAGCTTACATTCTATGCCATGAATGCTTCACAAACATCAATAAGATAAATGAGTAGTTTGTGTGTTTTTGTGGTGGTTGGTGAAGGAGAAATACTAGTCAGGACACAAGGAGAACTCCCTAATACTCTTCAAATTTCACTGTGGAACCTTTACTCAATGAACAGGCTCTCATTTTGTTATACAATGAATGGAATAGCAACTCCAACAATGCAGTACTTCCACAGGATTGTGTGGGACTGTTAACTAAAGAAATTGCCACAATTAATGTTGGGAAAGTACAGGAATATGAATAGTTATATTATGGCCTTCTTCAAGAATCTCTGCATGCAAGTGTCTTAGGACATTTCCAAATATGAAAGCCTGATATTGCAGACACAAGTGATGGTGTAAAAATGGGTCCGATTGGAGCTTAAGATATTTGCCATGCCTCCTCTGATCCTCTTCTGCCAAATAAAGGTACATCAATATCTGTACCCACAGATTCTCACAAATGAACACATTAAGTTAATTCATTGGATAAGCAGGCATTGTTTACAGCTGCAGTACAACTTTAAGAAGCTATCAGGAAGGCTACAAGAAATGTTAATATCTTCCTTTGTCCAATAGCAGCATGAAAAGAGGAACAGTGACTTGCAAACAGATACACCAGAATGGATCATGTACCTTTAAGACAAAGACTTCTGAAGGGAAGAGGCCTCCCTTACACTGTGTATATTTTTATCAACACTGAGCCAGTGAAGTCTTGGGCACTCTATTTGCACTATTTGCATCAAAATTGAGACTTTAATGAACCTAGCACAAGGGGTGCAGAGGCTCCAAGTGTCTGAAGTGCTTCTGGGTTACATAGAATCTTAGAATGGTTACAGCACAGAAAGAGGCCATTCAGCCCATCAAGCCCATGCCAGTTCTCTGCAAGAGCAATCCAGCTAGTCAAACTCCCCTGCCCTTTCCATGTAACCCTGCAATTGCTTTCCCTTCATCTACTTATTTAGTTCCCTTTTGAAAGCCATGGTTAAATCTGCCTCCACCACCCTATGAAGTAGTGCATTCCAGATCATAACCACTCACTGCATAAAAAAGTTTTTCCTCATGTCGCCTTTGATTCTTTTGCCAATCGTGTACTTTCTTGGTCCTAGGACACTATAACATAAACAGCCAGCATCTCATGCACAACAATATGCGCGTCCAAGGCTGCATTATTTGCCCTTATTAGTGTATTGTTTTTGATCAATTTCTTATTTGTTTTCCCTGAAAGGTGCTGAATCTTGATGGGTATCATTCAATTGAAGCTGGAAGCCCACCTAATTCAAGTGGCTGGTCTCCATGCATGAGCCTTGCAGTGAGACCCAGCAGGCTATTCAAACGTGAGGAACATCAGAACAAGCCTAGTGCTCACCTGTCTTCACATGGTGTTCCTTTTGTGCACTTTCTAGCAGGAGTGGGAATCTGGGAAAATGTTCCCCTCCTTTATTCAGAAGCACAGATGGCATTTATAGCAATTGTACTTAAAATACTCTGGTCATTACATTACAAAAAATAATATTGGAGCTATTAAAAGCAAACAGAAAACAGACCGATTGAGAGAACGGAGGGATTAGATTATAATTGCAATTGTGTAATTTGCTCACCGGAAAAGAAGTGATTGAGTGGTGATATAATTGCTGTTTTTAGAATTCTAAAGGAACTAGGTACTGTAGACCATGACAAGGTCTTTCACCTTGTCCAGAATAGTCGAACCAGAGGGCATGGCCTGTGCTTGAAAAGGGATAAATTCAAAACTAATCTGTGGAAACAATTATTTCAATGTGTGCTGCTGAAACCTTCATCCATGCCTTTAGTTACCTCCAGACTTGACTGTTCCAAAGCACTCCTGGCTGGTCTCTTACATTCTACCCTCTGTAAACTTAAGAGTTCATCCAAAATCGTGTCCTAACTCGCACCAAGTCCCGTTCACCTATTACCCCTGTGCTTGCTGACCTACATTGGCTCCCAGTCAAGCAGCATCTTGATTTTAAAATTCTCTTCCTTCTTTTCAAATCTGTCCATGGCCTCGCCCCTACCTATTACTGTAAACTCCTCCAGCCCCACAACCATCTTACGTAGGTCTGCTCAACTAATTCTGGTCTCTTGAGTATCCCCAATTTTAATCACTTCACATTGCTGGCCATGCCTTCAGTTGCCTAGGCCATAGGCTCTGGAATAACCTCCCTACAACTCTATAGCTCACTATCCCAATTTAAGACATTCCATAAAACCTACCTCTTTGACCAAGCCATTGATCATCTCCCCTAATAGCTTTTATGTGACTTGGTGGCATATTATATTGGTCCTGTGGAGCACCTTAGGATATTTTATTATGTTAAAAGTGCTATATAAATACAAGTTGTTGTTGAATAAGTGGTCAATCTATGGAACAGGCTCCCTAAGAAGACAACAACAACTAGTATTTATGTGGCACCCTTAGCATAATAAAAGCATCCCAAGGTGTTTCACAGAGGGATTATAAAACAAAATATTACACTGAGCCACATAAGGAGATATTAGGGCAGATGATCAAAAGCCTGGTCTCAAAGAGGTAGGTTTTCAGGAGTGCATTAAAGGAGAAAAGCAAGGCAGAGAGGTATAGGGAGGGAATTCAGAGCGTACGGCCTAAGCAGCTGAAGGCATGGCCACCACTGGTGGAGCAATTAATATCAGGGATGCTCAAGAGGCTGGAATGAGAGGAGCACAGGTATCTGAAGGTTATAAACTGGAGGAGATTTCAGAGATAGAGAGGGGCCAGGCCAAGAAGGGATTTGAAAACAAGGTTGAGAATTTTAAAATCAATGTATTGTTTAACAAAGCCAGTGTAGGTCAGTGAGCACAGGGTTGATGGGTGAACGGGTTTTGGTGCAATTCAGTACACAAGCAGGAAGAGTTTTAGATGACCTCAAGTTTATGGAGGGTAGAATGTGGGAACCTGGCCAGAATAGTCAAGTTTGGAGGTAGCAAAAGCATGAATGAGGAAGAAGAGCTGAGGCAGAGGCGGAGAGAGCAATGTTACAGAGGTGGAAGTAGGCGGTTTTAGTGATGGCGTGGATATGTGGTTGAAAGCTCATCTTGGAGTCAAATATGACATTGAGGTTGTGAACAGACTGGTTTGGCCTCAGACAATTGCCATGGAAAGGGATGGAATCAGTGATGAGGGAGTAGAGTTTATGGCGGGGACCGAAAACAATGGCTTCAATCTTCCCAATATTTAATTGGGGAAAATTTCTGCTCTTCCAGTACTGGATGTCAGATAAGGAGTCTGATAATTTAGAGACAGTGCAGGAAAGGGAGAGAAGTGACGATGACGTAGAGCTGGGTGTCGTCAGCGGACACATGGAAACCGATGTGTTTTCGGATAATGTCACTGAGCAGCAGCGTGTGGTTCAGAAATAGAAAGAGTCCAAGGACAGATCCTTGGGAGACACCAGAGGCAACTGTGCAGGAATGAGAAGAGAAGCCATTGATGGCAAGGGAAGATGGTGGAAGCAGATCATACTGTTGTATTCAAATGCAAAATAATAAGTTTCTTTCAGAAAATAATATTTTGGGATACAGTATATGAGTAATTTGAAACATGGCATGGAAGTGTAGCATGATTTGGAGGAACTGATGACTTTGGACCGATGGTTCCCAAAGTTTTCCACCACTGCAATTTTCCTTGCCTCATTTCTAGGTCTGTTGTAGACCAACTGATAGTGTGACGGAAACCACACCTGCCAAATGGAAACATATTAATTTTGTAATATAGAACACGATTTGAACTTTTACTGGACATTGAACATAACCTGTTTAAAAAGACCACAGAGCTGAATGGTTGAAAACATGGCTGCACATTTGCATTCTGAGAGAAAGTTGCAGAGAGAGAGACAATGGGAGTGCTCCCTGATTCAATTAGCAAGATGGGTTTTGTCAATAGTGATGATCAAAAGACATTGAGAGCCATTGTCTGTGTAAGAGCCAGCACTCCACATTTCCCCACCCCCCGCCACCCCCACCCACTGAATGTGTCTGGTAAGCTTTGAAGAATCAACAACCTTCGCAGGCAATGCTGTTTCAAACAAACAGCTGGTCACATGACTAACCTGCTGGCCAACCTGGGAATTGATTGAATTGTGCCTCACAGAAAGGTTTGGGGCAGACTGCAATTGAACTTCAAGAAAAAGCACCCCTCTCTCTCTGACTCTCTCAAGCAACATCCCAGGGACCCGTGGGAGCAACTTAAGCCGCAAGACAGAGGACCCCTTTTCAGCCTTCTGGTTCCAGTGAAACAAGTTTGAAAGTGTGCACTGGGCCCCAATGAGAACTGCAAGACTTAGCTCCAATCAAGGTCTTTACATCCAAAGCAAAGACAGTAACTGAATTCCATTTAATACTCCAAACCCTCCCCCTATAATTCTTTCTTCTCCTCTGTATCTATTTGTGTGTGTGTTTGTCACCTATGCATGCTAGCATGGTTGCGTCGTGTATTTTTAGTAACTTTAACTGAATTAGAATGTTAAGGTTAATAAACTTACATCTTTCCTGTTTAAACCCAAGAAAGCCTGTCTGATTGGTTTGTTTACAATTACAATTAGAAAGCAGAGAGAGAGGACCCACTCAAGTGAAGCTAAAGACTCTGGGTTTTAAAAAGTTAAACCCTGTTATGGCCAAACCAGGAAAGGGGCCGGAGGGCAACCTAAGACCCCTTCCTCACCTGGTCATAACAATAGAGATTGATTGCTATGATTAATCAGCAACTCTATTGTTGTATCAAGTAACTACCAGGATGGTAAAAGGCAAAATAGATAGACCTTGGTCTTTTTCTCGTCTTGCAATTTCTATGTTCCTAATTACTGTTCCAACAGAGACAATACAGCCCTGATTTTAACGAGGGAGGAGGAGGCGTGAATGATATATGTGAGCGTCCAAGTTGCAAGCAGCTGGAAACCATGGAGTTCACGTAGCCTGGCCATGCCTCATTTCCATGACCTTCATTAGACTCCACTCAAACCTGGAAGGTAGTAGGAATTCAGGTGATGGGAGACTACTGCTGGGGATGCATGGGAATGGTCCCTGTCAGTCAGGTAAGTGATAGGCTGCAACCAGGAGGGGCTGGTGAAGCCTATGGAAAAGGATGCCCAAGGTTTCCTTGTGGGGCTTGAAGGACCATCCTCATGGCTCACAAAGGCTTAGTAGAAAGTTTTAAACTTACATTTCGGGGTCTCTTGTGGACCATGAGTCAGCTCCAGTGAGGTTTTTGTCTGATGGAGAAACTGTCCCTGTACCCCTGCTGAGGCCTCGGACTATGGCGTCATGAGTCCCCAATCTTCATATATAAATCAGGACCCCTCTACCTTCCTGTGTGTGTACTGCTCGCCTGTTCAAAAAATCTGATTAATTTCGGGACCTAGTAGAAAGGCAGTGGGATTACAGGAGTAAGTCGCTGCCCTTATTTTAAATGCTGCCCTGCCTGATTTTGATCACACGGGGTGGGGGAATTCAAATTGGGGGTCTTTGTGTTGTACACTAATATCACATTTCAGAGTTTAAGGCAGCCGGGGCTACACCACGTTGGGCTGCTCAGTGGGAGCCTGCACAACTGGGCTTTTTTCTCAAATCTGAGAGTTGATTTTGTTCAATTTAGCTGCCTAGTAAGCATTAACTTATGTTAAAGTAAATAGAGCAAAAGAAATTCTTGCCAAATAGATATCATTTCACTCGAGGGCTACTGAACTCCATCCGCTCAATGACCCTATCCATTGGCCAAGTGCAGGCCCCATGTCACAAAATTGCATGTTATTTCCCAGCAGTCTGAAGGCCGGATAGCATCCAGCATCCTCAAGCCATCACTGACATTTCCAGAGGCTACGAATGAAAGGATTGTTACATGAAACTGCACACACTTCCTGCAATACTTATCATTCCTGTCTCCTTCCTTCCAACCTCCCGACAGACCACACATTACTATAATACTGTGTTTTTCACATTTTCTGCCAGGAGCCAACTGGGTTTAACCATGTCAAGCCACAGAGGGAATCATTGTTTTGCTGGATATGTTTTTTTTGTGAAGAGCAAATCCCGTAATGTAAGACAAAGGTTAAAGGGAGTGAAAGTGAAAATAAGGTGATTCAAGAAGCAATATATATATGACACCAAGCTCGGATTTTAAAAAGCTATAAATTATAGCAGGAGGCCACAAGATAAATTCAGGAAAAGAAGACTACTTCTCTTTTCTTTATTCATCAGCCCCAAAATGAAAATCCTACACTTCCAATATCAGCATCCAATAGTTCACAATGTACAGATTTTAACTTCTCATCCCCAGCCAGATGTTTATTCCAAGTTTATCCCAAGAGTGGGAAGAACTAAGTTGGAGTCGTGCCCGGATTCTAGTTTGTCTTTAATTGTGATTTGTGTATAACTTGTGTCTGCAAATACACTGATTTCTAGTATCATTACTATCTCAATGTCATCACCTCATGAAAGACAAGCACAGCTTTCATCCACTAACTGGATTACATTGAAATGCAGTGATGGTCGTTGTGTAGACAAATTTGTTTAAGTCCATAGAAAAGAGCCCTTCTACAACCTAGTGCTAAAATATACATTTAATTTCTGGAACAATAAATGATTTTGAGAGTTGGTAGAGGGGAGTAGACAATATCCAGGCTTGGGCTGATAAATGGCAAGTAACATTCGTGCCACACAAGTGCCAGGCAATGACTATCTCCAACAAGAGAGAATCTAACCATCTCCCCTTGACATTCATTGGCATTACCATCGCAGAATCCTCCACTATCCTGGGGGTTACCACTGACCAGAAACTGAACTGGAGTAGCCATATAAATACTGTGGCTACAAGAACAGGTCAGAGACTAGGAATCCTGCAGCCAGTATCTCACCTCCTGACTCCCCAAAGGCACAAGTCAGAAGTGAGATGGAATACTCTCCACTTGCCTGGATGGGTACAGCTCCAACAACACTCAAGAAGCTCGACACCATCCAGGACAATGCAGCCCGCTTGATTGTCACCCCATTCACCACCTTCAACATTCACTCCCTCCACCACTGATGTACAGTGGCAGCATTGTGTACCATCTACAAGATGCACTGCAGCAACACACCAAGGCTCCTTAGACAGCACCTTCCAAACCCACGGCCTCTACCACCTAGAAGGACAAAGGCAGCAGATGCATGGGAACACCACCCCCTCGAAGTTCCCCTCTGAGCCACACACCATCCTGACTTGGAACTATATTGCCATTCCTTCACTGTCTCTGGGTCAAAATCCTGGAACTTCCTCCCTAACAGCACTGTGGGTGTACCTACCCCACATGGACTGCAGCGGTTCAAGAAGGCAGCTCACCACCAACTTCTCAAGATAATTAGGGATGGGCAATAAATGCTGTCCTAGCCAGCGATGCCCACATCCCATGAATGAATTTTAAAAAGTATTTATTTTTCACATTACAAGCCCTGGGTAGAAATCCCTCAATGGCTCAACATGAAAATGCAGTACAAGAAAGCCCAGGTTTAAGTTCATTCTCTACTGTTAGCTGATATCAGGTAGGACAGAAGATGGAGCATTATAATTGCCTTCAGTTTCCCCAAGCTGTGAAATGGGAAAATTCTGCTCTTGATCACTTCCTAAAGATCCCTGCTGGAAAATTGTATGTGGATCTGGCTTGGCTCTGATGCCCATTGTCTTGAATAACCTCTTGACATTCATTGCCTGGGCTGACACAAAAAGAATGGTAACTTGGTTAAGGTATCAAAGGAGCAGATAAAACTCAGCAAGAGATCATGCCTTTAGGGGAGGAGGAAAGAAAAATTGGTGCACCTCAACTCCAAAAAGTATGCTTCTACTATCCCTGCTTCTAGGGATCAAGTGTGAAATGGAGAAAAAGTAAGTAAAGTGAGGTAACTAAGAGCTCAGAGAGACCAGAAAAGGAGCATTTTTCAATAAATTACAGCATATGTGCTGACCATCTTCATTTTATGTGGACATCATTGTTTCAAACCTAATATCCACTGTTTGTGGGTAAAATTTAATGCTGACTTAAAGTCCTGTGCTCATCTCAGGTCATCCGCCGAGCCAACATAATTCCGTGCTTCAATGGAAGCACTAATGGTTTATACACCTCCACATTTCAAGAATTGCCAACCACTCAGCTGAAACTTTATGTTGTAGAGCTGAGATTGTCTTGCGGGATTTGGGTTCAGTATTATTTCTAATTACATCGCCAGCCAAGCGTTCTTGATTGTCTTTACTGGCTAAGTCATTGGTGGGGAGGGAGAAAGGCAAATGGAAATACAGGACAGAGAAATCCTAACTTGCACTAGGGAAATCAGTCTGCAGGATAAAAGTCAATACAATGCTAAATAAAAGCAAACTCCAACCTGACACTCATCCAGAGGGAAGATGTACATGGACAATCATTCATTTCTTTAATAAGTGAAAAGATTATCGAGAAATAACAAGTTGCTGAAATTTCAGGTGTGGGTTGCAAGACAATGGCTCATTATTTTGGAGTTGCATTTTGCTTCAGTTAAGTGTTACAGGATTATGATGTCGCTGTCAGATGGATTTCTGTTATTGATGAGATTCCCAGCTGAACTAACATATGTCTTGTGAAATAATGGTTAGTCTCCTACGAATAACCCAGCAGAGCAAAGAGAGTTTGTTGCAGTTTTTAGGCAAAGATATGTAGTGGGCTCACAGTCATGTTGATATTTTCTTCTGTGTTTATGAGTCTGTATTTCATTTGTGTAAATTAAACTGTAATGCACTATGCCTTTTGCTGGCTTGTATCTAGTGGGAATGCTCATTATATCAGTCACCTTTAGAATCTTGCCAAAGTATTCTCATATTGTGTTAGATTCCTGTAGTTTCCCAAAATGTCTGTCACTTCCTGTCCTGTCTTGCCACTTCTCAACATATCTTTTCCATCCCATCCCATCCCATCACACTGCAGTAAAAAAAAGGCTTTGATTTAATCTCCTGCTGTTCCTTTATTTTCCATTCCTTTTAACTATTTGAACACCCTCAGTGGATAATCTCAGAAGGAGCATGAGATTCAGGCCAAATTCTTATGACACATACAAAGATGCAGACACTAGATAGGTAACAATCAGGGCTAGATTTTCTTCCAGGGTGAGTTCTGCTCACTACTCCAACCCTACTGTGACCCTAACACATCTTCTTGGTTTGCAGCTCAGTACACAGAGGGAGAGCAACCAGGAGACTCGCCAGTACACAGAGGGAGCAAAATGCTGCAGTGGGATACTTACTGCAGTGCCCGAAAGAGAAGAATCCACAATTAAAGAGGACAGAAGCATCCAAAAGATGGTTTTGGAACTTATTGAGCTGCGAGCTATTTATGGCAAAATATAGAGTTCAGTGAGGGAGAGGAGCTCAATAATTGACCCTCTCCCTCCAAGAGGCCATTAAGAGGCATAGTGCTGCTGTCCCATCAATGTACTGCCATCCCTGTAGGTGAGGTTGTTGGTACTCAGACAGGAGATGGGGAAATCAACTAGTTTTCCTGCACCCATCATCATCCCGGCTTCATGTAAATCTGGTAGGGTGGTCATTGGCCAAGCAGCCGAGTTCCCTGCTGGGGGCAGAAGGAGGAAGCTTTCTGGTGGTGTTTACTGGGGTGAGAATCGAGTAGCAGTCTTCTTCACTCAATTTTCCTCCACTATAGCTCTGAATATTGGACAGTTTGGGAGATGAAAGTCTAAATATAATTGTCCTTATATAATGCAGATGGTTGTCATGTACAGCTTAAATTACCGATAGAAGGAAGAGGACTTTGTAAAGTTAAAGGAATTTTACAACACAGAAACAAGAAATTCAATCCAACAGGTCTATGCCGATATTTACACTCCACAGGAGCCACACTGGATTGATGTTCTGTACAGCTACTTCATTTCCAGATTTAAAGTATCTGTAATTCTCCCACTGCTATACTGCTGAGAAACTCCTATATTCCAACCAACTTCACAAATTGCTGTAACATTTGCTATAGTTATGAATAACATAAGATCAAACCATCAAAAAAAAGGAAACTGAATTATGTCTACACACCCTGGTCCCATTTTTTTTTTATTTGTTCATGGGATGTGGGCATCGCTGGCCAGGCCAGCATTTATTGCCCATTCCCAATTGCCCTTGAGAAGGTAGCGGTGAGCTGCCTTCTTGAACCGCTGCAGTCCATGTGGGGTAGGTACACCCACAGTGCTGTTAGGAAGTGAGTTCCAGGATTTTGACCCAGCGACAGTGAAGGAACGGCAATATAGTTCCAAGTCAGGATGGAGTATGGCTTGGAGGAGAACTTGCAGGTGGTGGTGTTCCCATACATCTGCTGCCCTTGTCCTTCTAGGTGGTACAGGTCGAGGGTTTGGAAGGTGCTGTCTAAGGAGCCTTGGTGCGTTGCTGCAGTGCATCTTGTAGATGGTACACAATGCTGCCATTGTGCATCGGTGGTGGAGGGAGTGAATGTTTGTGGATGGGGTGCCAATCAAGCAGGTTTCTTTGTCCTGGATGGTGTCAAGTTTCTTGAGTGTCGTTGGAGCTGCACCCATCCAGGCAAGTGGAGAGTATTCCCTCACACTCCTGACTTGTGCCTTGTAGATGGTGGACAGGCTTTGGGGAATCAGGAGGTGAGTTACTGGCCGCAGGATTCCTAGCCTTTGACGTGCTCTTGTAGCCACAGTGTTACACTCCAGTTCAGCTTCTGGTCAGCGGTAACCCCAGGATGTTGATAGTGGGGGATTCAGTGATGGTAATGCCATTGAATGTCAAGAGTAGATAGTTAGCATCTCTCTTGTTTCAGATGGTCATTGCCTGGCACTCGTGTGGCACAAACATTACTTGCCACTTATCAGCCCAAGCCTAGATATTGTCCAGGTCTTGCTGTATTTCTACATGGACTGCTTCAGTATCTGAGGAGTCGCGAATGGTGCTGAACATTGTGTAATCATTAGCAAACATCCCCACTTCTGACCTTATGATTGAAGGAAGGTCATTGATGAAGCAGCTGAAGATGGTTGGGCCTAGGACACTACCCTGGGGAACTCCTGCAGTGATGTCCTGGTGCTGAGAAGATTAACCTCCAACAACCACAACCATCCTACTTTGTGCTAGGTATGACTCCAGCCAGCGGAGGGTTTTCCCCCTGATTCCCATTGACTGCAGTTTTTCTCGGGCTCCTTGATGCCGTACGTGGTCAAATACTGTATTGATGTCAAGGGCAGTCACTCTCACCTCACCTCTTGAGTTCAGATCTTTTGTCCATGTTTGACCCAAGGCTGTATTAGGTCAGGAGCTGAGTGGCGCTGGCAGAACCCAAACTGAGCGTCACTAAGCAGGTTATTGCTAAGCAAGTGCCGCTTGATAGCACTGTCGACAACACCTTGCATCACTTTACTGATGATTGACAGTAGACTGATGGGGCGGTAATTGGTTGGGTTGGACTTGTCCTGCTTTTTGTGTATAGGACCTACCTGGGCAATTATCCACATTGCCAGGTAGATGCCAGTGTTGTACCTGGCAGGGGAGAGATCATGATCAGTGGCCTTTGATCCTGTTCCAGGTAAGTTTTAAGCTTTAACCAATTCTCGAGCTTCAGGCCAGGAGTGCATAACACTGTTTGTGTAGTGGTGAAGGATAATGAAAGAGGGGCACCTGTTGACCATACCTTCTTCATTAAGAAAATCCTTATTGATTGCTGTGGATTCCAACATACAGACATCTTCTGCCTGCAGGACATCTCCAGCAGTGGATATTTCAACGTGACATTCAAGAATGTGGCGGGATGCATCAAGTTTCTGAAGGTGTTCAAAGAGAGGGGAAACCGGGTGCCGCTGTCGATCTTCACAGTGGAGTCACACTTCACGCTGCCATAGCAATGCGTCCAGGTGGTGACAATCCACCTCTACAATCCCCATGTTCCTATCGTGGATGTACTCACCTTCCTCACCAGGTACGTCAAGGTGGCCAGCAGCAGCACTGATGTCAAGGACCCATTTGGGATTTGGACCAGCAAGCGGCAGGTCAAGGTGCCCTTGAAGGTCGATGCCAACGGAGCCATATCCGTCCTCCTTCCAGCTTCGCTATCGGGGGAAGTCGAGGCTTCTTGGTCTATGCAGGGCAGCCCAGAGTTTGCCGTACCCGTGGCAAATCTGGTCATGTGGCAACCAACTGCAGCACCGACATCTGCAAGAACTGCATGAAGGAAGGTCATCAGACCCAGGACTGTAAACAGACCAAGTGCTGCAACCTGTGCGGTGCAGCAGGCCACCTCTACAAAACCTGCCCCAAACGCTGCCTCAGTTATGCACAGGCGGCAAGATCCAAGGAAAGGCCGGGAGGAGGAATGGTGAATGCGTCTGATGCTGGGAAGGAGACAAGCAATCCTCCCCGCAGTGAGGAAAGTCCATTTGAGAAGGAGAAGAAAGGGGAGGCAGCTGCAACCAGCGACCCAACACCTACCCCGTGCCCGGAAACTCCTCCTCTACAGATAGAATTAATGGTGGAGGAGGCAGCAGATGGACAAACTGGTCAGTGGAAAGTGATTAAAAAAGGAAAACCACTAAGAAGAAGCCTCCAAAAAAGAAACAGGTCACCACCACCCAAACCAGTGAACCAGTGGCAAGAGGAGGCTACCATCTGAGACAGACTACGGCAGCTCCTCCTCATTGGACGAGGAAGGGCCAGAAAAACAGCAGATGCAGAAGAAGTGGCAGAACTCAAAGGAGCTGGAAGAGAAAGCCCCCCAGCTCTGGGGCACTGGAAGCTGTGACGGGCCCAATGCACCCAACACCTAAGCGCCGAACTCGGCGCACCCCAGCTCCGGGAGACCGAGAGCAGTGAAGCGTCAGGTGCACTCCAGCTCCAGGAAGATGCGAGCAGTGATGTCTTCGAGGAGGAACAGAGGGGAACGACACCACCAACAGAGGACAACCGAAGCCTTGTTGCCTACAAGGCCCCTTCCAATGTCACCCCAGTGGGAAAAAAATCCCATGAGTAAACAGGAGGTGTTTCTGAGCCCAATGTGAAACAGCTTGTGTACACTATAGGTATGCAGGAACATACCCAAGGACTGGGACTAGCATGGACACCTGGTGTGGTAAGCAACACCCAACTTTAAAATGGGTATAAAGATTGCTTCGATTAATGTACGTAGCATTAATTCCACTATGTGATGTGTTTTGACTTTGGACTACCTCACCAAGATCAAAGCTGACCTGCTCTTTCTGCAGGAGTGTGGAATTCCATACCTCACAACCTACAGGCAATGATCGCGATGGTGGTCCCACCATCTGGTCAGGGGGAAATGATTCCCGTTCCTCCGGCCTGGGTATTCTGCTGCAGGGAGGCAACTTCACCATCTCCGAAGTTAAGGAGGTGGTGAGCAGTCACCTCCTTGTAGCAATTGTAATGTACTACAATGCTCCGCTCCAGTTAATCAGCGTGTACGCCCCGATTGAATGCAGTGAGCGGCTGACTGTCTTCCAGCAGCTCCCACTGCTGCTGGCGATATCCAGGCCAGTCATTCTAGGCGGTGACTTCAAATGCACCATTAATGCAGCGGGACAATGCGGCAGTGACGACAGCAAACTGGATGCTACATCCAGATTCCTTATGGAAAAGATGCCAAGCTGCATGACGTCTTCAGCAAACCTGCAGATGGAGCGCAACGTAGATACACCTGGTCAAGACCGGACGGGTCTGCCCGTTCCAGGATTGGCTTCCTGTTTGTGTCCTGTGCTTTCATGGTCAGATCCACCAACATCAAGCCAGTGTTCTTCTCTGACCACTGCCTCTTACTGGCCGACTGTCACTTACAGGATGACCAGCAGGTTGACAAGGGAGGGGGAGGCATGGAAACTGAATGTTACACTGCCAGCCCCAGAGAACACTGAGGAACTCAAAGTAATTACAAAGGTTGGAGAACCGTGAAACCCCTCTTTGAGTCTCCAATGCAATGGTGGGAAGCGATCAAAGCAAACATCAAGAGTTTCTTTATCCTCAAAAGATGTTCAGAGAGTGAGAGAGAGACAGAGGGAAATATCCCGACTTCAGAAAAGAATGCAAAATCTGCTCCTGCAGCAGTCGATGGGGGTCAAGGTCCAGGAGGATCTCGCAGAGCTGAAGAGCCAGCAGGCCTCGCTCTTTGCCACGGAGGCCTCCAAAAATATCTTCCGGTCCAGAGTCCACTCCGTTGAGCAGGATGAGATGTGCTCACGTTTCTTCTTCCAAAAGGTACACAGAGAGAGCTCTGTGATCAGCAGCCTGAAGGAAGAGGACGGCTCGGTAATGTCATCGCAGTCTGGCATTCTAAGCATTAGCAAATCCTTTTATGCTGGCCTGTACAACGTGAAACCCACAGACAGCACAGCTTTCCAGTCCTTCCTGTCATCTATCATGGAGGTCTTAGATGACAGTATGCGAGAGAGTCTGGACAAACCGCTAACTCTGGATGAGCTGACAAAGGCTGTCAGGTCCTTCGAGATGAGTAAAACTCCTGGAAGCGACGGCTTACCAGTTGAGTTGTATTCCACCCTGTGGGACTGGATCGGCCCAGGCCTGCTGGAAGTGTACGAGAGTATGCTTCTGGCTGGCAGCGTGTCAGAATCCATGAGGAAAGGCATCATCACCCTCATCTACAAGCGGAAGGGGGAGAGGGCGGATATCAGAAATTGGCGGCCCATCTCACTGCTTAATGTAGACTACAAGATTCTGTCCAAAGTCATTGCCAGTCGGGTCAAGTCTGCTCTGGAGTTGATGATTCACCCCAGTCAGATCTGTACTGTACCCGGCAGGAAGATCTCTGATAGTCTCACGCTACTCAGGGATACGATTGCCTATGCACGGACAGGGGGATGGTCACCTGCCTCATCAGCTTGGACCAGGAGAAGGCTTTTGACAGGATATCGCACACATACATGATGGACACGCTCTCCAAAATGGGGTTTGGGGAGGGAATCTGCAATTGGATCAGATTGCTCTACACAACCATCAGTAGCGCAGTCTCATTCAATGGGTGGGAATCAGAAACTTTCCCGATCAAATCTGGAGTCAGACAGGGCTGTTCTCTCTCCCCTGTCTTGTTTGTTTGCTTTACCAAACCCTTTGCTGAGTCCATTAGGAAGGATGTGGGCATAAGAGGGGTGACAATCCCAGGCACTCAGGTCAAAGCTTCCCTGTACATGGACGACGTCGCTGTCTTCTGCTCAGATCCACTGTCCATTCGCAAGCTGATGAGCATCTGTGACCAGTTCGACCTGGCCTTGGGAGCCAAAGCAAGAACGAGGCTATGTTCTTTGGAAACTGGGCCGACCGATCCTTTGTCCCTTTCACCGTCAGTTCAGACTACCTGAAGGTGCTGGGGATATGGTTTGGAACAGCCAAGGCGTGCACCAAAACCTAGAAGGAGTGAGTAGCCATGGTACACAATAAACAGAGCATTTGGGAGCAGCATTCTCTCTCCTTTGTGGGTAAGAACCTGGTCATCAGGTGCGAGTCGCACACATTGTTGCTGTATTTGGCGCAGGTCTGGCCTGTACCCAACTCCTATGTTGCGGCGGTCACCCAAGCCATTTTCCACTTTATCTGGAGATCCAAAATGGACCAGGTCCAGAGGGACACAATGTTCAAACCTCCAGATAAAGGCAAAAATACTAAACCAATGTCGTCCTCATCCTGATGGTCACCTTCGTGTGTGGCTACATCAAGCTGTGCAGAGCGCCCCAGTACACAAACACCAAGTGTCACTATGTGCTGAGGTTCTATCTGTCCCTGGTATTGCAAAGGATGGGTCTGGCCACATTGCCGCGGAACGCTCCATTCAGTTGGACCGTGCCTAACCACCTATCCTTCGTGGAAAAGCTTGTGCAGAAAAATACCTTTGACCACCAATCCATCAGGCTGTGGTCTGCACGGAATGTCCTCAAGACCCTATGGGAAAAGGAGATGGTGGATCCTGTTGGATGGTTCCCCGAGCAGATTACCATGGTCATTTGGCAGAATGCCTCATCACCAGAACTTTCAAACAAGCACCAAGACGTAGCTTGGCTGGTGGCGAGAAGGGCCCTCCCCATCAGATCTTTCCCGCATACCTGGAATCTCACCCCCTCTGCACGCTGACCTCGAGGTGGCTGTGGTGGGGAAGAGATTGTTGCCCAACTCCTTCTGGAATGTGCCTTTGCAAAGCAGGTGTGGAAAGAGATGCAGTAGTTTTTGTCAAGGTTCATCGCAAGCAGCTCTGTAACGCAGGAGTCTGTGCTCTACATGCTGTTTCCAGGGACGCACACCGAGATAAACATCAACTGCTGCTGGAGGACTATCAACTCGGTGAAACACGCTCTTTTACTGCCCGAAACTTGCTGATCTTCCAGTGCAAAGAGTTGTCCACGACCGATGGTTGCAGACTGCCACATTCCAAGGTCCAGAACAAAGTGTTGAGGGACGCACTAAAGCTTGGGGCAGTTGCTGCAAAGGCTCAATGGGGAAAGACCACTGTGTAAGGTCCTCCCGCCATAGTGAACTGAGGGGCTGGAACCTGTGTAAAATCCCTTGGGCTGTAAGCACCAAAATATGATTTTGCTGTGTAATGCAAATGTACATTGCATGTAAAATGGAATGGAAGGGTTGTGAGGCAACTCACATTCTGTATTGAAGAAAACTGATTTCTTTTACACTTTCTGGAATGTCAACTTGGAACTACTATGTAATTTTTTTTTTTTTTACAGACTTTTATGAATTAAGTATATTTTGGGGAAAAAATTTCCACATTGCTGGGTAGATGCCAGTGTTGCAGCTGTACTGGAACAGCTTGGCTAGGGGGGCAGCAAGTTCTGGAGCACAGGTCTTCAGTACTATTGCCAGAATGTTGTCAGGGCCCATACCCTTTGTAGTATCCAGTGCCTTCAGTCATTTCTTGATATCATGCAAAGTGAATCGAATTGGCTGAAGCCTGGCACCTGTGATGCTGGGGACTTCAGAAGGAGGCCAAGATGGATTACCAATTTAGCACTTCTGGCCGAAAGTTGTTGCAAATACGTCAGCCTTATCTTTTGCAACAGATGTGCTGGGCTCCCCCATCATTGAGGATGGGGATATTTGTGGAGCCACCTCCTCCAGTTAATTGTTTAATTGTCCACCACCGTTCACGACTGGTTGTAGCAGGACTGCAGATCTTAGATCTGATCCGTTGCTTACAGGATCGCTTAGCTCTGTCTATCGCATGCTGCATACGCTGTTTGGCACGTAAGTAGTCCTGGGTTGTAGCTTCACCAGGATGTCACCTCATTTTGAGGTATGCCCGGTGCTGCTCCTAGCATGCCCTCCTGTGCTCTTCACTGAACCGGGGTTTGTCTCCTGGCTTGATGGTAATGGTAGAGTGGGGGATATGCTGGGCCTTGAGATTACAGATTGTGGTTGAGTACAATTCTGCTGCTGCTGATGGCCCACAGCGGCTCGTGGTTGCCCAGTTTTGCATTGCTAGATCTGTTTGAAATCTATCCCATTTAGCACGGTGGTAGTGCCACACAACACAATAGTGGGTATCCTCAATGTGAAGACGGGACTCTGTCTCCATAAGGACTGTGCAGTGGTCACTCATACCAATACTGCCATGGACAGATGCATCCGCGGCAGGCAGTTTGGTGAGGACGAGGTCAAGTATATTTTTCCCTCCTGTTGGTTCCCTCACCACCTGCTGCAGACCCAGTCTGGCAGCTATGTCCTTTAGGACTCGGCCAGCTCGGTCAGTAGTGGTGCTACCGAACCACTCTTGATGATGGGCGTTGAAGTTCCCCACCCAGAGTACATTCTGTGCCCTTGCCCTCACAGTGCTTCCTCCAAGTGCTGTTCAATATGGAGGAGTACTAATTGATCAGCTGAGGGGGTGCAGTAGGTGGTAATCAGTAGGACGTTACCTTGCCCATGTTTGACCTGATGCCATGAGACTTCATGAGGTCTGGAGTCGATGTTGAGGACTCCCAGGCCAACTCGCTCCCGACTGTATACCACTGTGCCGCCACCTCTGCTGGGTCTGTCCTGCCGGTGGGACAGGACATACCAGGGGATGGTGATGGCAGTGTCTGGGACATTGTCTGTAAGGTATGATTCCGTGAGTATGACTCTGTCAGGCTGTTGCTTGATTAGTCTGTGGGACAGCTCTCCCAACTTTGGCACAAGCCCCCAGATGTTAGTAAGGAGGATTTTCCAGGGTCGACAGAGGTGGGTTTGCCGTTGTCGTTTCCAGTCGATGACAGGTGGTCTGTCCGGTTTCATTCCTTATTGACTTTGTAGCGGTTAGATACAACTGAGTGCCCATTTCAGAGGGCATTTAAGAGTCAACCACTTCATACCCCGGCCTCTAATCTCACTTCAAATGTAGACTAGACTGGGACTTGACTTCCTTTCTAAAACCTCATGGGTGATCGAATAGTAATATAGTCCTAACTGTTTCTCGCTCTCATTCA
This sequence comes from Heterodontus francisci, assembly GCF_036365525.1. Lineage (NCBI taxonomy): Eukaryota > Metazoa > Chordata > Chondrichthyes > Heterodontiformes > Heterodontidae > Heterodontus > Heterodontus francisci. Next base: position 42,743,693 of record NC_090385.1, on the reverse strand, counting down.
CTCACTTTCCCTCTTTTCCTAGTTGTGTAAGCACCTGACCTTTTATTCCTTCCTCCTTTTTAGTCAATTTTCTCCCCTCCTCCTCTTCTGAACACACTGGTTCATGCTAAGGTTGGGTCTCACCAGGATCAGTAGCCTTCCAATATCCCACTTAAGTAACCGTTTTTCATGTCTGAGTTTAGATAGCAAATATTAGCAAGATATTTTACAGTTTGGGCCATCACAGCTGAACCTGATCTTGTCCCCACCTAACATCCACATTCGTACTTGCTGGTAGGTTAAAATTACTAGAAAGTAATCAGGAGCAAAGACCATAGTTAATTTCCCTGTCCCTAGTATGCCACATGTCTGAGTGCCAAGATGCTTGATTATGCTCCAATAGTCTAGTCAGTCATTTGACTAAGAAACAGCCCCACCCTCACAGTAATCATTGCTCAAATTGGAATAAAATGGAACCAACGTTAGACAGAAGACATCTACAAGAATTTACCACACTTCCCTGAGAAGTACGACGCAAAGTTCACCAATTACAGTTACATCTAACTGGAGTTGCTTTGAGGAAGTTCTCAGTCTAAGGGTCTAATTGGTCCATTTTTCTTCTTCTTCATCATCAACTTGTACTTATATAGCACCTTTAACATAATAAAGGATCCCAAGCGGCTTCACAGGGTGTATAAAACAAAATTTGATACTCAGTCACATGAGGAGTTATTAGGGCACATGACTAAAAGCTTGGTCAAAGAGGTAAGTTTTAAGAAATGTCTTAAAGGAGAAAAAAAAGGAAGAGAATTGGAGAGATTTAGGGAGAGAATTCCAGAGCTTAGGGCCTTGGCAGTTGATGGTACAGCCATTAATGGCAGAGTGATTAACATCAGGGATGGTGAAGAGGCCATGAGTGGAGGAGTGCAAATCTAACATCTAATTCTGTATACAGATATTCTGGGTGGAGGAGATGTTGGTGTCTGTAGAATCCAGCAAGAGTTAGCACCTTCAGAAGATGGAGAGGCAGGGTGGGGGCTTGGGCGATTGTTGTAGTGTGGATATCCTGGTCCATATAGCTCTGTCTTGCTTTGTAAATTTCACAATTTAATATTTACGTGCCAGTGAATTTGTTTTATTCTTTCATTGGATGTAAACGTCACTGGCAAGGCCAGCATTTATTGCCCATCCCTAATTGCCTTTGAGAAGGTGATGGTGAGGTGCCTTCATGAACCAGGGCAGTCCATCAGGTGTAGGTACACCCACAGTGCTGTTAGGAAGGAAGTTTCATGATTTAGACCAAGAGACAGTGAAGGAACAGCGATATAGTTCCAAGTCAGGCCAGTGTGTGGCTTGGAGGGGAACTTGCAGGTGGTGGTGTTCCCATGCATCTAGTGGCTGGCTAATTTGGGCATATGTCCTTTTTATGGTGCTGAGTTGGAATGTCAGTCACACATTAAAAAGGTACAGCACATGGATTCACTGAACACTGCTGATGCTATAAACAGCTTACCAGTACCACAAACATCTCACTAACACCCAGTAGATATTTCACCAACATGTACAGATCTCGTTGACATGCCCACAGTTCACCAATATCACATCTGGCTGCAATTAGGCATGTTAATTGAACACACTGTGTAATAGTTGTGAAAGATGCTTACCAGATTTAATTCTGTTCGCCGTCCATGGCAGCGTCTGAAAACAAACCACAATTAATTAATATAAACTATTGGGCAATAAAATATTGAAGAATGAACAATTTGAAAATTAATACATTTCACTTATTCAGTTATTTATGTCTTGGTGGGGGGAGGGAAATATCCCACATTGCAACACTATGATGTATCCTACACCAGCCACTGTATCTTTGAGAAGTACCGAAGGAGGAAGGGGCCAGAGGATTGGAGAGTGGAAAATGTGACACCCTTATTCAAGAAACAAGTAAAGACAGTCCAAGTAACTACAGGACAGTCAGTCTAACATCAATGATGGGTAAGGTTTTAGAAAGAATAATCAGAGGAAAAATCTCAATGGCACTTGGAGAGTTTTGAGCTAATTAAGGATATCCAGCATGCATTTGTGAAAGGCAGATCATGCTTAACTAATCCAGTTCAATCTTTTGATGATGTAACAAAGAGGTTTGATGAAGGGAATGCAATTGATGTTGTCAATATAGATTTTAAGAAAGCTTTTGACAAAGTACCACATGACAGGCTGGTCAACAAAATTCAGGTTCATGAAATAGGAGGGTCAGTGTCAGCTTTGATTTAAAAAAATGGCTGAAGGACAGAAAATAGTGAGTTGTTGTAAATGGTTATTTTTCAGACTGGAGGATGATAGACAGTGGTTTTGCCCAAGGGTCAGAGCTGGGACCACTGTTTTTTTAATATATATAAATGACTTAGATATTGGAATAGAGAGTAACATTTTAAAATTTGTCAATAATACCAAACTTGGAGGAGTGGCGAACAGTGAGGATGATATAAATCGACTGCAACAGGACATAGGTAGGCTAGCCGAATGGGCAGACAAGTGGCAAATGGAATTTAATACAGAGAAGTGTGAGGTAATGCATTTTGGCAGAAGGGATCGGGAAAGATCATATAGACTTAATGGCACAGTTCTAAAGAGTGTGCAGGGACAGAAGGACCTCAGGGTGCATTTGCATAGATTTTTGAAGGTGGCAGGACATATTGAGAGAGTGGTTGGGAAAACATGTGGGCTTAATAAATGGAGGTATTGAGTACAAAAGCAGGTAAGTTATGCTATACCTTTTATAAAGATCTAGTTAGGCAACAACTAGAGTATTGTGTCCAGTTGTGGTCACCAAACTTTAAGATGGATGTGGGGATTCTTGAGAAGATGCAGAGGAGGTTTACCAAAATGGTTCAGGGGATGAGGGATTTTAGATGCAAGGTTAGTTTGGCGAAGCTGGAGTTGTTCTCCTTGGAGCAAAGGAGATTGAGGGGAGATTTGATAGAAGTGTGCAAGATTTTGGCAGGTTTATGATAAGGCAGACAAAGGCTTATAGTTGGCTCATAGTACAAGGACCAGGGGACACAGATTGAAGGTTTTGGGCAAGAGATGCAGAGGGGTTGTGCGAAAGAACTTTTTTATGCAGCAAGTGATAATGACCTGGAACTTGTTACCTACAAGGATGATGGAGGTAGAGACAGTCAATGATGTCAGAAGCAAATTGGATGAAAGAAATAAACTTGCATGGCTATGGGGATAGAGTGGGGGAATGGGACTGACAGGATTGCTCTACGGAGAGCCGGCATGGATTTGATGGGCCAAATGGCCTCCTTCTGTGCCATAAGTGACTCTATGACTCCATGCCTCTATGCATGATTCAATACTACTCACAAGTTCTGCCTGAGCTTGCAACATGAGTTGTTGAATAAACATGTGAAATGGGTATTTTCCAAAGCACAATGTCCTTATGATGTATGTAAGAGAAGTTTGACCAATAATGCACTACTCATTCATTACGACACAAGTCGTGACCTGAAGCTAGCATTTCACGCTTCAAACTATGGAGTTGGAGCAGTGGTCATGTTATGGATAATGGTCAAGAGAAGAGTCACGTACCCTGATCAAGCGTGAATGCAACTACGCACAGAAAGAAAAAGAAAGAACTAGGAATCAGCTTCAGAATCAAAAAGCTTCACCAGGTTTTGTTGGGTAGAAACTTTACACCAGTAACAGATCATAAACTCCTAGTAGCTATTCTGGAACCGAAGTCTGCAATACCGACCATGGCAACGTCAAGGATGCAGTGGTGTGCAGTACTCCTCTTACAGTACAACTACAACATCAAATATCACAGTTCAAAAGAGAATGCTATCAATGACGCACTGTAGTGTTTGCTGCATGAAGACTCAGAAGTAGGCTGTGAAAGTGCAATCTTCACAATAGGAGTAGTAAACGATGACTTTCCATCATTGCGACTGAAATTGCACCTGAAACTCAAAGACTCAGGGTTGAAAAGAGTCATTGAAAGATTGCACAAAATTTGACCTTGTACAGACGAGGAACTGAAACCGTTCAACAGTCATCGCAATGAATTGTCATGTGAACAGGACTGCATTAAGTGGGGTCATAGAGTGATAGTACCTAGTTCTCTGAGAAATAGGATTTTGGCAGAACTCCATACTGAACACACAGTAATAGTCAGTATGAAATCCAAAGCTAGAGATTTTGTTTATTGCCTGATCTAGACAGTGATTAAGAATCACTGGTTAGTAAATGTACTGTCAAAGCTATAGAAATTAGCCGCCTAAAGCTCCTTTACAATTGTGGTCATGGTCAACCGTATCCATGTAGATCACATGATCCCAGCAAGGGATGAACCAAAACATGACCCCGATCTGCTTGATCATGAGCTCATGTCAAAGTTTGAACCAGTTCAGGCACCAATGTCTGAAGTACCAATTCTGAACCTAAACCAAGCAGTCCAAACCTGACTCTATAGCAAAACCTGTAAGGAGATTAAAAAGGCTTCGTAAAGTAGTTATTAAACTTGATTTGTAAATTTAAATCATTTTAGAGAAAAATACTTTTCTTTCAAAAGGGGAAGCAGCGTAATGTATTTGTATAATATGCTAATATAATAGTGTGTTGGGACTAATCAAACAGAGATGGCTTTGGGTGGATCGAACACGTCCGCAGGAGGAAGACGGTCGCATACCCAAGGACCTTCTGTATGCTGAAGTAGCCAGGGTTAGAGGACCAGTGGGGTGCCCAAAGCTCCACTTCAAGGATGCTTGCAAGCGTGACATGAAGGCCCAAAATGTTGACTATCGCACCTGGGAGTCACTAGCTGGCGAAAGAGGAAAGTGATAGATCCTGTGGACTTAAATACCACAATGGCCAGTGGCTACAGCAGCTTGGCAACAGGCACCAATGCCAAAAACAACTCACAGCACACTTGGCAGCTTCATGTGTGGTACTTGTGGCAGAACCTGCCTCTCAAGGATTGGCGTTCACAGCAATCAGCAAAAGTGCACCAAAAGAAGACACTTGGATGTCAATGATGTGATAACATAATGACATCATGATGTCATGACATAAATAAACACTTCCTTGAACTGGCCATGCTTGGTGTCCATCTTGTCTGTTAGCGCCAGCCAAATATATCACATCCCTCAATGTAACATTTGATATACTCACATTTCTCACTGCAACACTCCCTGATTTAGCCACACTCCTCAGCCTAACAATCTGTGATATACCCAACATCTCTCCAATACTCCAATGTCTGTGCTCATATGTGAAGAATGGCTGTTTGGGTGAGGTGCCAGAATATGCCCAGTGCCAGTGGAACTTTACACCAGCATAAAATAGTGCCTTTAGGAGAATCAGGGAATGAAAAAAAGCATATTTTAAATAAACAGTAAATCAATAGCAAAACTGTGCCCCAATTATTAAACAGGATGGAGTTACCACATTCTGACCAAATATGAAAAAAACTAACCTCAAGCCACCTTTCTGCCAATCATGATAACTGGCCTTAAGCCTCAACGCTGCTTTTTCTGCTCAGCCTGCTCCCACTCACCAAGGAGAGACTTAAACTCTTTATACAGAGCACTAATTAACTATACACAACCACCTGTGTACCTGATTGTACATACTTCACAATCCAATTCACCTACTGTTCACTATAGTTTACCCAGATAAGTAAACCTTACAGATGATGAGAAATTCGTTTTTCAATTTAAATAAAGTACTAAAAAACATCTGTTGCAAACAGAATATTTTTGCCTAATTTTCTCTCCTCTCCTGAAGACACTGATAGGGTCCATTCCAAGTCACCAACAACCTTCTCAGCTCATACCTCACAGTCAAAACTAGATACTGAGTGCTGGCAGGATATTTGACCATGGGAAGATCATAGCTGAGCAAAATTCTGCCCTCACCCAATAACCACACATTTGCTTAGCAACAGAGATCATTGGATTACAATCAGATATGGGAACCTGGGTTGATCCTTTTCCTCCCCTTTCTAGCCTAGGGGAGCGGAAACTAACTTACCCTGACTTTAATCAGCTAGCGCAGCACTGATCAGGAGCACAACTTCATAATTTCCTTGTATGTATAATTCAGCTTTACGGTTGGTTGTGTGTTGGTTCACTGAGCCATCGGACACTAAGGCTATGTATCGAGTTTGCAAGAATTAATGGCCCTTATCACAAGGGATGTTGTAGTTAAGCTGATGACGGAGTAAGGGACTTTGGCCAATTAATACACTAGGTATATTATCCAGCTCTCTCTGTATTCCTTACATCCCTGCACACTGGGATATTCAGGGCAACCTCAGCAATCGAATCACTTAAACTGTAACTTTCCAATGTATGATTTTTTTCCTCTCGCCCCTTCTTTTCAGATCAGACATATTGCTGTGTTTCTAACTGAAATCACTGACTGCCAGATTTCAGCGTATGGCAAGAAACGAAAAAAGCTGGATTTCCTCCAAAATGAACAGCACCAGGACAGAGAGAGTACTGTGCACAGACTCCATCACTACATTTTTTATAGGCTACGTGTTGGAGTAACAAAAAATAATAATAAACAGTTCAGTGTGAATTCCTGCCCAATGAACATTTCCATTAAACAGCAAGAACACTGTGAAGCAGGAGGTGAGCTCCATCATGCAAATATTCAACATCAATGTTTGCATTCCCAAAAGAAATAAACCTGGATATATATATTTACACACACACACTCACTAGTGCTGTCAAATATTCATATTGCATATAGTTTGGAATGATTCAGGGGAATGATCCGAAACCTTTCTCTACATTCAGAGGTATGACACTAATCATAGAATGGTTACAGCACAGAAGGTAGCCGTTCAGCCCAAAGTATCCGTGAAGGCTGTCTGCAAGACAACTCAGCTAGTCCCACTCCCCCACCCTCTCCCTGTAGCCCTGCTAATCTTCTCTCTTCAGGTGCTTTTCTAATTCCTTGTTAAAAGCTACAATAGTGTGATGGAGGCAGATTCAGACAGGCATGCATTCCACATCCAAACCTCTTACAGCATAAAGTTTTTCCTCATGTCACCATTGGCTCTTTTGCCAATCATCTTAAATTGGTGTTCTCTGGTTCTTGACCCTTCCACCAATGAGAGCAGTCTCTCCCTATCTACTTTGTCCAGACCCCTCATCATTTTGAATACCTCGATCAAATCTCTCAAACTTCTCTAAGAAGAACAACCCCAGCTTCTCCAATCTGTCCAGATAACTGAAGTTCCTCATCCCTGGAACAATTCTTGGAAATTCTTGCCTCATTTGGAGTACTGTGTGCAGTTCTGGTCGCCTCATTTTAGGAAGGATGTGGAAGCCTTGGAGAGGGTGCAGAGGAGATTTACCAGGATGTTGCCTGGAATGGAGAATAAGTCTTACGAGGAAAGGCTGAACATTCTAGGCCTCTTCTCATTAGAAAGGAGAAGGATGAGGGGTGACATGATAGAGGTTTATAAGATGATCAGGGGAATAGATAGGGTAGACAGTCAGAAACTTTTTCCCCGGGTGGAGCAAAGCGTTACAAGGGGTCATAAATTTAAGGTGAAGGGTGGGAGATATAAGGGGGATGTCAGGGGAAGGTTCTTTACCCAGAGAGTGGTCGAGGCATGGAATGCCTTGCCCGGGGAAGTTGTTGAGTCAGAAACTTTAGGGACTTTCAAAAGGCTTTTGGATAGGTATATGGATAAAGGAGAATGATGGGGTATAGATTAAATTGTCCTTGACAGAGGACAAAGGATCGGCACAACATTGTGGGCCGAAGGGCCTGTTCTGTGCTGTATGTTCTATGTTCTATATGTTCTAAATCTTTTTTGCACCCTTTCTTCCCAAACCTTCACATCCTTCCTAAAGTGCCTAGAATTGAACACAATAATCCAGATTAGGCCAAACCACTGTTTTGTGAAGGTTTGTCATAATCTCCTTTCTTTTTTTACTCACTGCCTCTATTTATAAAGCCCAGGAGCCTGTGTGTCTTTTTAAACCACTTTCTCAAACTGCTTTGCCACCTTCAACAAGTTGTGCACATATATTGTTAATTGTGTGATTATAAGCAGGTGAAGGGAGTTAATTGGGGTTTTAGTTGAGCACTTAAAAGCAGACACTCACTGGGACTGGGAGAGGGATTTGTGTGAAGAGCTATATGTTTGTAATCCTTTTTACTCTGCACAATAAATCTAAAACAGAGTAAACTATAGGCTCCAGACTTATCCTTCTGCAACAAAATTGAACATGGCAGCAGAGGATGTTTGCTGAAGGTTGGAAAATACGAGAAAAAAAAATTTGGATAGAAAACTAAAGTCTCAAGGGGCATTGTGAAAAATATGGCAGAAAGCAAGTGCAAATTGTCAGGGTATGATTACCCTCTGGTGTTTTCAGAGTCTGAACCATATGACCAGTGGAAGAATGAAGTGGATATATGGACATGGGTTACATTTCTACCAAAAAGGAAACAAGGTATGGCCTTGGCTTTGTCACTTCCTACCAAGAGTAAAATCTGAAGTAGTGTTTTCTGAACTGGATACTCATCAGATTGATACTGATGAAGGGTTGGATCTTCTGTTAGAATTCTTGGATGAAATTTACAAGAAAGATGACCTATTTAATGCAAATGAGGCATGGTCAGACTTTGATTTTGGAAAACAGATGGTTATTCAATGGAGGAATATATCATGGACTTTGACAGACTGTATAAAAGATTAAGAAAATTCAATTTGGAGATCCCTGGTTCAGTATTGGCTTTTTTTTCATGTTTGCACTTGCTGCTGTTCAATATTCAGTCTGTTAACACCTATTCTGTACTAATGCTTTGTCTTTCAACACACTATTAACATATTGTTTGCCTTTGCTCCATGACCTTTTGGTCAGCTATGTGGCCTTGTCCAATCTACACCTTCTCCTTTGTTATCTCTTGCCCCACCCCCACCTCACTTGCTTATAACCTGTGACATTTTTAATATTTGTCAGTTCCGAAGAAACGTTAACTCTGCTTCTCTTTCCACAGATGCTGCCAGACCTGCTGAGTGGTTCCAGCATTTCTTGTTTTTATTTCAGATTTCCAGCATCTGCAGTATGTTGCTTTTATTTAAATTGCTAGATTGTGATAGGGACAGGCTCCTGGTTCTAACTGGGGTTTGGTTCTTGTACAAAGACTTCTTCTTGTTGGACCAAATGTCTGTGGTATTAAAAAAAAAAAATTCCTGGGGAAACACTCATTTCCTGTAGTCCTGGTAGAACAAGCCGGACACTCTGCAGTGACACCAAGAATGGAGGACTCCATCTTTACAAGATTTAGAAATAATCCAGGTACTGGAAGCAGGCATAAGTACAATGGAAGAGTTAAAGATAGGAGGAATGAGGATGAAAACACCTTTTAGCAGGTCTGAATATTACAGTGGAAGACAGGGTTGGAATAGCAATCAAAAGCGAATGAATCCCAGGAATGCCCAAGGACCAGTTATTACATGCTTCAGATGTAACTCAAAATATCATTATGCAATGAACTACCCTAATGGAGGGGCAGAGTCTTCGAAATAAAACATGACGCAGAAAATTCTGAGGCAGAAGAGGAAGATACTAGTGGATCTGAACGAATTGTACTAGGCACAAGGAGTTTTTGTCCTGTGATGGATGTGTTCGTTGTGGATTCATTCAACTGTGTGGTATCGGATAGTGCTTGTATGTTGATAGTATGTGGAATTGATTAGTTATAGTGTTATCTGGATTCACTAGTGAGGATTGACGCAAGGTTAAGGAGTATAAAAGTATTACCAGCTCTAGGTTTGGTGATGACAACACATTGAAGTCACTGAAGACAGTAGTAATCCCATGTAAAATAGCTGGTGTAAGCCACTCTTTCAGTACTGATATAAAAGCAAAATACTGTGGATGCTGGAAATCTGAAATATAAACAAGAACCCTCCCTCCCAGAACCGTGACAGGGTTCTCCTTGTCCTCACTTTCCACCCCATCAGCCTCCATATCCAAAGGATCATCCTCCGCCATTTCTGCCACCTCCAGCGTGATGCCACTACCAAACGCATCTTCCCCTCCCTTCCCCTGTCAGCATTCCGAAGGGATCATTCCCTCCGTGACACCCTGGTCCACTCCTCCATTACCCCCACCACCTCGTCCCCATCCCATGGCACCTTCCCCTGCAATCGCAGGAGGGGTAATACCTGCCCATTTACCTCCTCTCTCCTCACTATCCCAGGCCCCAAACACTCCTTTCAGGTGAAGCAGCGATTTACTTGGACTACTTTCAATGTCGTATACTGTATTCGCTGCTCACAATGTGGTCTCCTCTACATTGGGGAGACCAAGCGCAGACTGGGTGACCGCTTTGCGGAACATCTCCGCTCAGTCTGCAAGCAGGACCCTGAGCTTCCGGTTGCTTGCCATTTCAACACTTCCGCCCCCCCCGCCCCCCCTGCTCTCATGCTCACATCTCTCTCCTGGGATTGCTGCAGTGTTCCAGTGAACATCAACGCAAGCTCGAGGAACAGCATCTCATCTACCGATTAGGCACACTGCAGCCTGCCGGACTGAACATTGAGTTCAATAATTTCAGAGCATGACAGCCCCCCATTTTACTTTCATTTTTAGTATCCCTTTTTCTCTTTTTCTAACTGTTTTTTACATTTATTTCATTTTATCTTAGTTTGCTAACCCACTGTTTTTTTCATGTTTGCACTTGCTGCTGTTCAATATTCAGTCCATTAACACCCTATCTGTACTAATGCTTTGTCTTTCAACACACTATTAACATATTGTTTGCCTTTGCTCCATGACCTTTTGGTCAGCTATGTGGCCTTGTCCAATCTACACCACCTCCTTTTTTTATCTCTTGCCCCACCCCCACCTCACTTGCTTATAACCTGTGACATTTTTAATATTTGTAAGTTCCGAAGAAACGTTAACTCTGCTCCTCTTTGCACAGATGCTGCCAGACCTGCTGAGTGGTTCCAGCATTTCTTGTTTTTATTTTTATCAGTACTGATGTAGTTTCCCGTGAGATACCATTACTGTTGAGTAAGCCCTAAATGAAAAAGGCACAGATGAAACTCAATATGGAGCATGCTAAAGACAATTGTTTTGGGAAGCCAGTGAATTTGCAATTTACCCAGTCAGGGCATTAGTGTATCCCCTGAACAAAACCTGATATTTCTCGTCTGAGTGTTAGAGAGGTGTTGATGACATCAGGTGTTACGAATCAGAGGTAAAAGACAAATTGTCTTAAAGTTGCACAGGCAATTTGCTCACCCTCCTTGTCAGACTTAAAAACCCTAATAATAGATGCAGGTGTGATTGAAGAGTATACAAGGATAATAGAAGAGATTAGTGAAACGTGAAATTTGTAAAGAAAAAACTATCGGACACCATCACCTCCTATTGTCAACCTTCCATTGGCACATGACTTTAACGAGGTAGTTGCCATGGATTTAAAGGTGTGGGACAAAGATGAGAATATTTTCATTCTACATTTTATAGACCTAGCAACTAGAATTAAACTTTCTACAATAATAAATAGTAAGGACAAAATTATGGAGAAATGGATAGGGACTGGACCTGGGGCACAAGCTAAGTTTCTGACTGATAATAGAGGGGAATTTGCCAATGATGAGCTCATGGATATGTATGAAAACATTAACATTACAGTTATGAATACTGTAGCTGACAGTCCTTTTCAGCAATAGGTTTTGTGAAAGGAATTTTTCTTCTTCTTCTTTGGCCTCCTTGTCTCTAGAGACAATGGGTAAGTGCCTGGAGGTGGTCAGTGGTTTGTGAAGCAGCGCCTGAAGTGGCTATAAAGGCCAATTCTAGCGTGACAAACTCTTCCACAGGTGCTGCAGATAAAATTGGTTGTCGGGGCTGTTACACAGTTGGCTCTCCCCTTGTACTTCTGGAAGATGGCAGGATCCCCAAGGACACATTGTACAGCGAGCTCGTCACTGGTATCAGACCCACCGGCCGTCCACGTCTCCGCTTTAAAGATGTCTACAAACGCGACATGAAGTCCTGTGACATTGATCACAAGTCGTGGGAAAGGAATTAGTGGTGGATGAAATGTTACATAAAACTTGGCTGACCAGCCAAACTGCCAGTTGACAACTGCCCTGGCCGTGGGCAGTTCATGCGAAGAATTCACTTCAGCTAGTGGGAGGATATAGTCCCTATCAATTGATTTACGCCGGAATACCAAATTGCCTTCTGCACTGTGAGACAGTCCTCCTGCTCTAGAAGGTACTACAATTAGTTTCCTTTTTTTCTACATAATTGAATGCTTTACATGCAGGGAAGACTGGCTTTCATCAAGGCTGAGGTCTCAGAAATTTCGCAGAGCTCTGAGGCATCGATTTAAGGCTATCTGAGATGGAATGTAGTTCAGGAGATTTGGTCTATTATAAAAGAGAAGGCCATAGGGAATGGAAAGGCCCTGGTAAGGTTAGTGGTAAGGATGGTAAGACAGTAGTTACCAAGCATGGAAATCAAACGTTTAAGGTTCATTCTTCATGATTAATTGGGGTTGATTACAAAATCTCAGAATCTGAGCAGCTGATAGAGGGAACAGACACCTTGTACCTAAATACTCATGCGTTTTGTGATGAAGGTCCTGAGGCACAGGTAGATCAAGAGTTGGATAGTGTTGAAACCGATCATGATGCTCAGGAAAGAGCTATCACATCCAATGGCCAATTGCCTCGAGTAAGTACTCTGGTGACCTATTCCAGAGGGTTCTGATTAATGGAGGGATGTGACAATTGTGGGGCGTGCAGGAAAATCTACAGGCCTGTTTAAATATTGGTTAAATGTTCAAGATGATGGCCAAGAAGCCATAGCCATGGGGTGAAAGAGTGGAGGGTAAGAAAACTTGCACCGCGTTTCGATAGTAGGTCAGGAAGTGACTCTCGCATAAGGAAGCGATTACTTACTGGAGAAAGAGCCTCCAATAAAGTGCAAGGGAGATCTTCTTGGCAGTAGTTCCAAAAGACATCAAAGCTCTAATACAGGCTGTCGTTTGAATAGATTTCACAATGAAACAAAGGCTAGAGAGCAGTCTTGGCATAGAACTAGAAGCAGAAGTCCTCATGATCGTTAAGTTTTAGTGGCTGCCAATAATCTTGAGGATAAACTAATAAGAGAAGCAAAACATAAGGAATTAGAGTTGGAAAGAGTTTGGAGTTTATTCTGAGGTCCCCAATAGGGGACAGCCAGCCTTGTCACATAGATGGATTTGTACTGAAAGTCCTTCCTGATGGGACTTGTAAGGTGAAAATGAGGTTAGTTGCGAGGAATTTTGAAGAGCGACTGAGTGATACCAATATTAAAGTGGACTCTCCCACAGCTGGATAAAGCAATCTTGAAAATCGTTTTGGCTCTTGGCCACATTCCTGGGAATGTAGATTCATTTACAAAAAAGCTGCATTTCGGCAAGGTGATACTTTTCAGAGAAGTGTATCTGAAACCACCTAAAGAGGTAACAGATACAGAAGGAAAACTATGGAAACTGAACAAATGTGTCTGTGGCCTTAATGATGCTTCCAGGGTGTTGTATTTCTCAATGAGATCTGTTTTATTGAAAATTGGTTGTGTTCAACTAAAAGCAGATCCTGTCATCTTTTATTGGTATAAAGAGAAACTTTCAGGCATCTTCATGATGCATGTTGTTTTCTTATGGGGTGGTACTGTGGATTTTGAGCAATATCTTCAGATTTAAGGCAGAATTTAAAATTGGGAGTCAGGCTTGCAGGGCCTTTAAATATATTGGTTTAGATATTAAGCAGAATAAGTCTGGAAAAAGTTTGAATTACAATCCTATTTAGAGAGTGTTACTCCCATCCTGGTTAATCGTGTTAGGTCATCACAGAAAGATAATGATATATCTAAAGTTGAGATTGAGCAATTGCAAAGCCTTGTGGGTCAATTAAACTGGGCTCTCAGACTAGGCCTGATGCTAGTTTTGATGTGCTGGAGTTAAGCATGATAAACATCAAAGTTGAGAATGTGTTTTAAGGGCAAATAAAACATTGAAAAAAACTAAATCTGGAAAAATGTGTCCTAAAGTTCCCATCGTTGGGTGACCCAAAGAACATGAAGCTCATAACTTTTAGTGATGCTTCACATGCTAATCTTGCTGATGGGTATTCGAGTGCAGCTGGTTTCATAATATTTCTGATGGGTGAAAATGGGAAATGTCCTTTAGCTTGGGAGGCTAAGAAAATAAAACTGGTTGTTAAAAGCACATTAGCTGGGTCTTGTAGAGGCAGTGGACATGGGGTTCTATTTGTCAAATATTTTGAGTGAAATTCTGAACAGGGGACATGCTGAAGATGGATGTTTCACAAAGAAATGCGAGTGCAAAGAAATTTGTTGGAGGTGCTGGATGAGGGGCGACTCAATGTAAAACAAACTTTGTGCCCAATATGGAATTTTATTTTGATTTATTTTGAAATATTCTTTGAGCATGTTAATCTAAGTTATATTGTAAAAGAAAGAAGGGAATCTGTTAATTGTGATTATATGCAGGTGAAGGGAGTTAATTGGGGTTTTAGTTGAGCACTTAAAAGCAGACACTCACTGGACTGGGAGAGGGATTTGTGTGAAGAGCTATATGTTTGTAATCCTTTTTACTCTGCACAATAAATGTGAAACTGAGTAAATATATGTTAGAGCATTATCCTTCTACAAAAAGCTTTCTTGTGTTGAATATATATCCCCAGGTCTCTGTTTCAGCACTCGTTTTAGAATTGTACCCTTTTTTATATTCCCTCCCCTCATTCTTCCTAACAAAATGTTAGAATTTCACCCAAAATATTTAACAAATGTCCACTGCCTCTACAAGAAGCTTTGCATATCTCTGCATTAAATTCCATCTGCCAGGTGTCTGTCCATTTCAATTGCCTGTTTATGTCCTAAGACTATCACTATCTATCTTCCTCACAGTTCACAATACTTCCAAGTTTTGTTACCTACAAATTTTGAATGTGTCCTGTACACCCAAGACTAGATCATTAATATATCAAGAAAATCATTTGTCCTAACACCAAATCAGAACTGTTCTGATGAAAGATCACAGACATGATATGTTCGCTCTCTCGCTCTATACAGATGCTGCCAGACCTGCTGAGTATTTCCAGCATTTTGTTTTTATTTTTGTCTGTCATATACACCCTTTTTTTTTGTCTCCATCTTACTCTCTTATCTGTTTCATCACCACAGAGCTCTGGCTTTGCTTGCCCTAGTTTTCCCCGCCATGGGAATGTTCCTTGACTGTACCCAAACCTTTAGAGACAGACCATTAGGGCGGTGCAGTGGTTAGCACCACAGCCTCACAGCTCCAGGGACCTGGGTTCAATTCTGGGTACTGCTTGTGTGGAGTTTGCAAGTTCTCCCTGTGTCTGCGTGGGTTTCCTCCGGGTGCTCCGGTTTCCTCCCACATGCCAAAGACTTGCAGGTTGGTAGGTAAATTGGCCATTAGCAATTGCCCCTAGTATAGGTAGGTGGTAGGGAAATATAGGGACAGGTGGGGATGTGGTAGGAATATGGAATTAGTGTAGGATTAGTATCCTATGGTGGTCAGCACAGACTCAGTGGGCCGAAGGGCCTGTTTCAGTGCTGTATCTCTAAACTAAACAAACCATTGTTCCTCCCCACAGATTCACTTGCCAATCTTTGATTCCAATTTACCTGGGACAGATCAATTCTCTCCCCTCTGAAATTGGCCCTCCAGTTAAGTAATTTTACTCTACATTGCTCCTTGTCCTTTTTTCCATGGTTAACCTAATGCCAATAATGCTATGATCACTGTTCCCTAAATGTTCCTCTACTGAAACTTGACCCACTTGACCCATCTCATTCCCTATCTGTCTCTCCAGTACTTTGTGCACCTTGTTTCTACTTTTTAATGCTAGAACCTGGTTTCCATTCCCCTGCTAAGTTAGGTTAAACCCTCCCCAACAACACCAGCAAACCCCCTGCGAGGACTGCCTCTATTGAAGCACAACTGATATGGCCTGTATGGGTCCCACCACCCCCAGAACTGGTCCCAATGTCACAGGAATCTAAAGTCCTTCCTCCTACACCATCTTTCCCACCACACATTAATCTGTTCTATACTCACTAGCCCATGGCACCAGGAGTAATCCAGAGATTACTACCTTGGAGGTCCTGCTTGTTAGTTTCCTTCCTAGTTCCCTAAAATCTGCCTACAGGACCTCATCCCTCCTTTCTACCTATGTCATTTGTACTGACATGGACTACAACTTCTAGCTGTTCACCCTCCTGCAGCTGCTCATTGACATCCTTTTACCAGAGAGGCTACATATCAATCTGGAATCATGTCTGCGGCTGCAGAAATGCCTGTCTGGTCCCTTGACTATAGAATCCCCCATCACTATTGCTTTCCTAATCTTCCCCTTGCCCCCTGTACAGCTGAGGCACTCCTGATGCAATGGACTTGGCACTGGCTGCACTCCCCAGAAGAACCATCGCCCTCACCAGTATTCAGAACTGAATACTTGTTGGAGAGCAAGATGCACTTACGGGACTCCTGTACTACCTGCCTGGCAGTCGCCCGTTCCTTATCTGCCTGCACGTCCCTAAGTTACAGAGTGATCACCACCTCTAGAAATGTGCTATCCACAAAACAGTCTTGAAGATGCATCGCAGTGATGCCAGCTGCTCAAAGTCTGAAACCTGAAGCTCTAGCTCCTCCAGCTCCAATGCGTCCTGTACATGTGGTTCTCCAGGGCACGAGCAGTGTCCTGGAGTTCTCACATGGAGCAGGATGTGCATCTGATGGGACTTAAGGTGCCCTGCTTATTTTATTGTGCTATTAACTAAGTTAATTAGAAATAAAACTTAAGATTTAAAACCCAATTTAATTATTCTAGCTTAGCTCCTTTCTTCAATACTTACCCTCTATACTTTATCTTAGTTCTTTCAGGTTCTGCTGCTCCTTCCACTCCACACTGACTCTGACCTCACTCTGATGTTACCCTTTCGATCATCACCTACAGTTTCTGAGAGAAGTTATTTCCACTACCCACCCCTACTCTATCAAACATTCCCAGGTCAGGTACAGCATGGGTTTGAGAAGTTAACTAGTGAAAGATTATTTCCACTGGTCATTAAATTGGCAACATGGCAAAATAGGGGAGAGTTAGAAGCAAGTGAGAGTCAAGTTTCTCATCAAGAACTCTCAAATCGCAGGACGGATTAGATGCAGAGTAAGGTGCTCAATTCGCTACTCCCATCGCTCAAGAAGTTATTTGAATTTTTACAGGAAATCACCAAGCTTATAAATGAAGGGAATGCAGTAGGCATGATATTCCACATGTGATTTCCCAAAATGTGTGCTTGAGGGGCTGCATTGCCTCCACCTGTGTTTGTGTTCCTACGTTGAGTTGAGGCTCCATCCTGGGAGCATGCCAACAAGAAATTTATCCTTAAGAGTAGTAGAGATTCACAAAGCTTTGAGGTGTCATATAAGAGACTTTTCAGCATAAAAGCCTACAGTAGCAAAAACAAACTGGCAGCATGGAAACAGCTGGAAGAGAAAGCATGGAGAATCACACACATAATATCCAGATATGCACTGTCAGTGGGCAAGGCTCTGTACCAGGAGCACAAGTGATGCATTTAAGGGGGTGTGCTAGTTAAGCATATGAGGGAGAAGAGAATGGAGGGTTATGCTGATTGTGTTATGAGGAAGGATAGGAGGAGGCTCAAGTGGAGCATAAACATCGGCCTAGACTGGATGGATCATATGGCCTGTTTCCGTGCTGTATATTCTATGAATGGAGATGCAAAAATCCTAACCTGATGCTTACCATTTCACCTACTGCAGCTAAGGACATCATGTGTCAGCAGAACAACAACTTGTATTTATACATTAACATAGTATCTTCACAGGAGCATTATCAAAAGAAAATTTGATACCAAGCCATGTAAGGAAATAAAGGTGATAGGGCTGTGTAAGAGCAGCAGCCAAAACACACACGCAAATAGACAGATGGAAACTCAAGTTACATAGGCCTGGTTACATCTCAGCAAAAGAGCTCCCCAGGGAGCTCCCAGACACAAGTCATCTATCCAATATGCAGAGTATAGTGGCATGATTCTCTGTTCAACCCATATATTTGAAGTATTCAGTTGATATAGGCACAGTCTGGTTTGTACAGGACATGAGATCCACTTACAGAAGTGGTCAGTAACAACCCCAAGAAACAAATCTACAATGGAGATCCAAAGGTGTTATGGCTTGGCACAGTTGGTAGCCATCCCATTGTTAGATTATATGGCACAATTTGAAAAAGAGCAGACAGTTCTCCTCGTGTCCTGGTCAATATTCCTCTCAACTGGCACCACAAAAAAAAGAGCTTGACTGGTCATTTACCTCACTTGTTGTTTTTGGGACCATGCTGTGGCCAAATTGGCTTTCATGTTGCCTACAAATCAATAATAACTGCACTTGGAAAAAGTAATTTATTTGTTATGAAGCACTTTGGGACATATTGAGGACATGGTAAAGGTGCTCTTAGAAATTTAAGCTCTACCTTCTTTCGATGCCGAGTGCTACAAATACACAACAATGGATCTGTTAAAAAGGTTGATCGGACGGTTTGGCCTCTGATTAATGAATGGGTTCTTTGAGACCTTATTTATTTAGAGATACAGCACTGAAACAGGCCCTTCAGCCCACCGAGTCTGTGCCGACCAACAACCACCCATTTATACTAACCCTACAGTAATCCCATATTCCCTATCACCTACCTACACTAGGGGCAATTTACAATGGCCAATTTACCTATCACCTGCAAGTCTTTGGCTGTGGGAGGAAACCGGAGCACCCGGAGAAAACCCACGCAGACACAGGGAGAACTTGCCAACTCCACACAGGCAGTACCCAGAATCGAACCCGGGTCCCTGGAGCTGTGAGGCTGCGGTGCTAACCACTGCGCCACTGTGCCGCCCACCTTTAACCTATTAAACACACACTTATCCTTGCCAACGTTTGGCATCCTGTCTCCAGGTCCAAGGGCCTTACTTTGCAACCTATGCACCTTCTACTTTCTGACTCTGGTGTCTTACACATCAGTTCTTTCTATTCCACCATCAAACACCACCTCTCTGCGCTCTGAAACACTCTCTGAACCTCTTTGTCTTATTACATCCTAACCATCTTTCAAAAACTTCTGTTAAGTTTACCCCTTCAACTGTACTTTGTCAGCCCTCCTAGACTGTCTCCTATTTTCTGCTAGTCCATCATCACTTCTCTATGAATGATCTTGGATCATATTGTTAAGTGAAAAGTCATACATAAATGTGAATTGTTATCTTCTGTAGAATGTAGTGCTATTTCAAGGCATGTTGCTCAAACATTTTCTAGTGTGGCAGTGGAAAATTGGAAATGTGGTTACTACCTCCTGGATTTCAAGCAAGAATACTTAAAACATTGTGAATAAGCCAATGTCTCACCAACAAGACACCATCAAAACTATCACAGAACCACAAGCCAGACTCTGAAGCAGGCAGTCAAATTCTCCAAACAATGAGCAATGAGAATTACTGAGTAAGGTAGCAACCAATTCTTTAAAAAATTTGTTTGATCTTTCTGTTTATAATTTATGACCATCTCAAGCTTTCTGTGCATTTCTCTCCTTTTTTAAATTATTTTTCCTCTTCTCCTAAAGGGATTTGCTCCTGTCGTGGTTGAATAGAGTCATAGTCATAGAGAGATACAGCACTGAAACAGGCCCTTTGGCCCACTGAGTCTGTGCTGACCATCAACCACCCATTTATACTAATCCTACATTAATCCCATATTCCCTACCACATCCCTACCTTCTCCCTCAATTCTCCTACCACCCACCTATACTAGGGGCAATTTACAATGGCCAATTTACCTATCAACCTGCAAGTCTTTGGCAGTGGGAGGAAACCAGAGCACCCAGAGGAAACCCACGTGGTCACAGGGAGAACTTGCAAACTCTGCACAAGCAGTACCCAGAACCGAACCCGGGTTGCTGAAGCTGTGAGACTGCGGTGCTAACCACTGTGCTGCCCCCAATAGGCCCTTGTCAACCTCTGGTATCTCAATCACATTACTATTCTTCATCTGGTGAGTGCTATGCAGTAAATGTCAGCAGGCTTGGTAAGTGTGAGGAATATTACAGCCAAGTCTGATACTAATTTTACCCGACATTCATTTATATATGCACTATCTAGCAGGGGCCACTGATTAACAATCATGGCAAAAATTCTGGCTGGTTATTTCTCCTCTCTGTTCCTGGGACCATGAGGATAATGGCAGCACCTCTACCACAATTCCAATGAGATTAGCTCACCTTACCACAAACCAACAATTAACCTTTGAGTCCTGGGAAGCATTACCTGTTTGACAGACAGCGGACTAGCCAGATGCACAGTGGTACAGTCAGAGCAGTAAACAGCAATAACCTTGCTGGGGCATTCTTCTGAGTCACTGCTATAATCAAATGCTGATTACTGCACTAGCAGGTGTCTGAATGAATCATTCACACACAGTTCCTTCAAATACAGCATTCAAGGTCTGGGACCTGGGGGCTAGGGCCTGTTTCAAAACTTTGATTATCAAGGTTTGAGACAACTTCCTACCAATAAATATCTCTCTCCCTTTTCCTTTTGCCTCCCTTTTTCTTCTCCATCCTTTCTTTCCCCGCCTCCCCCTCCCCCTCCCCCCCTCTCTCTCTTTCCTTCCTTTCCTCTGTCCATCTGTCTTCTTCCTTCTCTCTGGCTCCTCTTCCTCCCTGTTTGTGTTTTCTTTCTTCCTTTGCTTTCTGTCTATCCCTTTTTCTCCCTTCCTTTCTCCATTTGTGTACCAATCATTGGCTAGGCCAGTATTTATTGCCCATCCCTAGTGGCTTGCTCGACCATTTCAGAGGGTATTTAAGAGTCAACCACATTTCTGTGAATCTGGAGTCACATGTGCTAGACCAGGTAAGGACTGCAGATTTCCTTCCCTAAAGAACATTAGTGAACTAGATGTTTTTTTTTTACAATAATTGACAATGGTTTCATGGTCACCATTAGACTAGCTTTTTAATTCCAGATTTATTGATTGAATTCAAATTTCACCATCTACCATGGCAGGATTCGAACCCTTGTCCCCAGAGCACTAGCCTAGGCCTCTGGACCACTATGCCACCTCCTCCCCTAAATAATTGTAGAATAAAAATTCCTATTGGCAATTCCTTGTATATGGCTTGCTTCCGATCTCCGTTAAACAGTCAAGATACAGTCCTGAGCAGTAATTCAGGGATATCTCAGAGGGAAACAACATTTGTGAAGATAGTCAAGCTCCAGCTTACTCTTACCTAGGAACTGGCTCAAGAAATAAAGATGTTTGCACTACATTGTAAAAGGATATTTGTTAATTCATTACCATTACTAACTAATGGCAGTACCATCATATTCTAGACTGCAACAGTTGGAATCCCTGTCTCCAAATGACAGGAAGAATCCATCTTGACATATTGTACTCAACTAACTTATGTCCCCAAAGATAAATATCAGTGAAAATTGTCATTCTGGACCTTGGTAGTTTTGCAAGACCAGACCGTGTACACGTACTGACTACACTTCAAAAGTAGTCATTGGCTGTAAAGTGCATTGGATGCCTTGAGCTTGTGAAATGAGCTATGTAAATCTTTCTTGTTACTTGTAACACACTGAACAGCCCTCATTGAGCTGCTGAGATATCTAATAAGACTGACAAGTGTTACAAGAATTGAAGTGCCATGAGATTTAAATATCCTATCCTTTAAAAACATTTTTGCTGGCAATAAGCCATTGAACTGTAGAAATTTAAACTTGCTCTGGCACAAGCAATTTTTCGTAAACAAAGTTGGAAGGGATGGAAAGACAGTGGATTCACTCACATTACCATCATCTTTCAGTTTGTAGATATGAGTAGATTATTAGATAATACTGCAAGAATTGTAGAGTTGCAAACACAATTCAAACTCTGACAACTGAGTTCATAGTCCTTCATAGTTCTGGCCATAATTTATTTGTAATAAATCAAATGATCCTTTAGCGGATAGGATGGAGGGGGAGCACAAAGCTCATTATATTCAAAAAAAATTATTAAAACTAAAAATTAGCTCCAAATGTTACAATATAACTTGTAACAATCTGTCTCACTGACAAGCAATTTGAAGAGACCAGTGGCAGTTTGAGTCCAGCATGCAAGACAATTACATCAGCATCAGACAAGATAGTGTGCAGCAGCAGTAACCAAGAGTTAATAAACAAGGCAATGGGTGATCTCTGCCATGGAGAGACAGATAAAATAATGAGAGTAGCAGTGATGTAGAGTAACAGGCAATACAATCAGTGCTGCAGCAATTACTGAAAATGACAAGAGACAACAAGGACAGCAGCAGTTAGAGAGCGCAATGGGAGAGACAATAAGTGGCTGCAGTTGCGAAGAATGAGGTTTGAGACACAAGGATGATTGCAGTTGCTGCAGAAAGTGACAGACCGACAAAAGAACAGTGGTCACCTTATCACACAAAGCGGCAGACCAGATGTCCAGAGCAGTTGCAACTGTGGAAAATGTAGATGAGACAATAGTGCCAGCTACAGTTGCAGAGAGTAACAGTCTTGAACAGGAACAGTTCTATTCTCCACTTCCAAGGATAAGTGCGTTTATATCAAAGAAAAATTCCTGATCGTTCCCACATGATGAATGTCAGAATAATTTAATTGCACTAGACTGCAGTTTCCCTTTAAATGATTTTCTGGCTGTGTTCCATATTCACTGTTTACACATTTCTCTGGAAATAAGGGTGGATAATTGCCACAATGCCGGAAGTGTGAGGCAAGTGAGATGGAGAAGATATGAGGCCTGAAGGAGAATTTATTTCTAATTTGATATGTTACAAATGTTCAGAAGAGACAAGGAGTCGCGTACACTTTAATCTCAACAGAGCAACAAAACGGGATAAGAAATTCCTATGCAGATTTTATCAGGGCACTGCTTGCAGTATCCTGTCAGCCTGAATTCATAATTTGAAAAAACATTTTTTTTTAAAGCAAGAGATTCAGAGTTACAAGGACGATGTATAATTGGAAAGAGAGAGCCCTATGTTCTGCATGTTGAGTTGCTTCTCTGTGGTGTTACTATGGAGAGCAGTAAGATTAGGTCAGACTGCTCCATGCAGGGCAATAAGAGCTGCTCTTCTACACTACCTAGTGGTTGAAATCCGAGCACTGTGGCAAAGGCATATCAGCCCTGCCAGTTTCCCTTGAGCAATAGTGTGTTCCATGGAGATACCAGAAAGGTGGAGGGTAGAAAATGCCATTCAAAAATAAGTCTCACCAGTCTATCACATTGTTGGCACAACTTCCAAGCTCAGTTCAGTACATTTTAACTACCTTTTACCTTAGCTGTGGAGGAACTTAAAACTCACCTGCAATAAAGTCATTTGGTGTAACAAACTTACCCTCACATGTAAGAATATTAAGTGTTTCATGATTCATTCTGGAATATTCATTTTACATAATTATGTACCCCACGGAGTAGCAATCAATGTCTGTACATCAAATGTTTTGTGAGGCCATAAGAATGCAGCAGAGTCTACCCTCCTGATAGTGAGGTTCAGGAATGTTTGTAGGTGTGAAGGAGAGGGAGCTGGAGTGTTTGATGGGACACTGGAGGGAACTTGACTGCAACTAATCCATGACTTCAGAATACTCAGTACTGACACTGAATACCAAAATAAAGAAAAATGGTTCAGTTGAAGAACATTGACATCCCTCACCTTAATGAGCATAAAAATGTTAAGTTTCAAAGAATTTATAGAAATTTACCAGGCAGGAAGGATTACTATCTTCATTGTCTTGGCTTTGGTTGATGCAGTTGTCTAAGCAGCCCTGTGATCTTGTAATTCCATTTCCCAAGATATCCTGCTGTCCAAGAGCTTCTGAAACATCCAAGATCTCTCTCACCATCAAAGGGTGGTGATGGAAGTGCCCATTGCTCAGATCTTCTTGCTTTATCTGAAAAGCTTCTGCAAGCAAATCTGTATGTGTCTCAACAACATCGAGCTCCTCATTGATATCATTCAGGAACAAAATACATTTTTTGGAAAAGCAGATGACACTTGGTCTGTGCTTTACAACTTTCAAATATCTTCTAGGCACAGTTTCGGGTTTGGGGCTCAGCACTTGAGCAGATAGAGTGTCCTTCGGAATAAATGCATTGTCACACACATCTTTCACATAACTGAGGCTCCTTTCTTTGGGAAGCACATAAGTATGGGTATACTTTTCATCAATGTCTACAGTGGTGAAGCCAACATTGGTAGCTTTCTCAGGCAAAGGCAACTTTGCTGATGTGACTTGGTGATCCACCTCGATACCTGATGATTTAATTCTGTCACCTGAGTTCATTTTGAATTAACTGTAGATCTCTATCCATCCAAATGAATGCAACAGCGTGAGAATCATTTTAAGATTGTTTTTTCAGAGTCTTTCTCACAGCCTCTTCACAAGCCTGTTGAAAGATCAATAGTAATATATTTTTTAATTCCAAAATATATCCTACATTCTATTGAGAGACACATTCAGCAACCAGACTTCTTGCCCTACGCATAACAAAATCAAAGAGAAAGTCTTGCCAATGGCACCCTTTTGTTTATAGGAAGAGTCTCATCAACAGGAAAAATTTCAGATTTATTCCATTAGAATTCAAACTGTTGTGCCCCTAAACATGATTTCACATCATGAGGATTTTGTGCATTTTTAGTTTTACACTGAAGCACACCCAAACCATTTCATGTAGATGTAAAAGTGACAATGTAGCTGAACCCTTAAAAGAAGTAGTATCACTACTGGGATCCCTTTTAAAGAGGGAGCCTCAGAACCATAGAAAAATTATGGTACAGAAGGAGGCTATTCAGCCCATCGTGTCCATGCCGGTCGAAAAATCTAGCCATCCAATCTAATCCCACCTTCCAGCACCTGGGCCATAACCTTGCAGGTTACAGCACTTCAGGTACATGTCCAGGCACTTTTTTTTTTTAAATGAGTTGAGGGTTTCTGCCTCCACCACCATTCCTGGCAATTAATTCCAGACACCCAGCACCCGAGAGTCATCGAGTTGTACAGCAGAGACACAGGCCCTTTGGCCCATCGCGTCCATGCTGACCAAAAAGCCTATCTATACTAATCCCACCTGCCTGCATTAATTCCATATCCCTCAATGCCTTGCTCATTCAAGTACCTGTCCAGATACCACCACCTCTGGCAGCTCATTCCAGATACCCACTATTCTTTGTGTGAAAAATGTACCCCTTTGATCCCCTTCAAACCTCCTCCCCTCTCACCTTAAATCTATGCCCTCTCGTTTTAGTCACACCTACCATGGAGAAACAGACTCTGGCTATCTACCCTATCTATACCTCTCATAATTTTATATACCTCTATCATGTCCCCTCTCAGCCTCCTTTGCTCCAGGGAAAACAGACCTAGCCTATCCAATCTCTCTCTTTATAACTCAAGCCCTCCAAACCAGGCAACATCCTTGTGAATCTTTTCTGCACCCTCTCTAGCTTAATCACATCTTTCCTGTAGTGCGGCGACCAGAACCCCGCACAGTACTCCAAATGCGGCCTAACCAACGTTATGTACAACTGTAACATGACATCCCAACTCTTGTACTCAATGCCTTGGCCAATTAAGGCAAGTGTGCCATATGCCTTCACCACCCTGTCTACCTGTGTTGCCACTTTCAGGGAACTATGTACTTGTACCCCAAGGTCTCTCTGCTCAACAACACTCCCCAGGGTCCTGCCATTCACTGTATATGTCCTGCCCTGGTTTAACTTCCCAAAATGCATCACTTCACACTTGTCTGCATTAAATTCCATTTGCCAATTCCTTGCCCACTTTCCCACTTGATCTTTATCCTGTTGTAACCTTAGACAACTTTCTTCACTGTCCACTATAGCAAAAACTTTGGTGTCATCTGCAAACTTACAAATCATGCCCCCGACATTCACATCCAAGTCATTAATATATATGACAAACAACAGAGGGCCCAGCACCGATCCCTGCGGCACACCACTGGTCACCGGCCTCCAATCTGAAAAACAACTCTCCACTACCACTGCCTCCTATCACCAAGCCAATTTTGTATCCAGTTGGCTCGCTCACCCTGGATCCCATGTGTTCGAACATTCCGGACCAACCTATGTGGGACCTTGTCAAAGGCCTTGCTAAAGTCCATGTAGACAATGTCCACCAACCTGCCCTCGTCAATCCTCTTGGTCACCTCCTCAAAAAACTCAATCAAATTCGTGAGACATGATTTCCCATGCACAAAGCCATGCTGACTATCCCTAATCAGACCATGCCTTTCCAAATGCATATAAATCCTGTCTCTCAGAATCCCTTCCAATAACTTGCTCACCAGCCGATAGTTCCCTGGCTTATCCCTGCTGCCCTTCTTAAATAAAGGCACTACATTAGCTATCCTCCAGTCTTCCAGTACCTCACCTGTGACTAACAATGATACAAAACTCTCCCTGCCAGGGCCCCAGCAATCTCCTCCCTTGCTTCCCATAGCATCCTCGGATACACCTGGTCAGGCCCTCGGGAATTATCCACCTTAATGTGCTTCAAAACCTCCAACACCTCTTCCTTTGTAATGTTGATATGCTCCAGGACATCGCTGTTCCCTCCCTTGAACTCATTAGCTTCCATGACCACCTCCACGGTAAATACAGATGAGAAGTATTCATTTAAGACCTCGCCCATTTCCCGTGGCTCCACGCATAGATTACCACACTGATCCTTAAGGGACTTACTCTCTCCCGAGCTACCCTTTTATTCTTAATATACTTATAGAATCTTTTATGATTCTCCTTTATCTTATCTGCCAGGGAAGTCTCATGGCCCCTTTTCGCCCTCCTATTTTCCTTAAGTGTAGTCTTACGTCCCTTATACTCCTCGAGGGACTCGCTTGATCCCAGCTGCCTATACCTGACATATGCCTCCTTCTTTGTCCTGACCAGATCCTCAATATCCCTCGTCAACCAAGGTTTCCTAAACTTGCCAGCCTTGCCCTTCCATCTAACAGGAACATGCTGGCCCTGAATTCTTCCTATCTCACTTTTAAAAGCCTCCCACTTGCCAGATGTCCCTCTACCTGTAAACAGCCTCTCCCATTCAACTTTTGAGAGCTCCTGCCTGATGCCATCGGAATTAACCTTCCCCCAATTCAGGACTTCAACTTGAGGACCAGTCCTATCCTTTTTCCATAATTATCTTGAAGCTAATAGAGTTATGGTAACTGGTCCCAAAGTGCTCCCCCCACTAACACATCAACCACCTGCCCAGCCTCATTTCCTAAGAGAAGGTCAAGCATAGCCCCTTCTCTAGTCGGGCCATCCACATACTGCTTCAGAAAACTATCCTGGACACACTTAACAAATTCTTCCCCATCTGATCCCTTAGCACTAAGGCAGTCCCAGCCAATATTAGGGAAGTTAAAATCACCTATAACAACCCTATAATTTCTAAACCTATCTGTGATTTCCCTACATATATGCTCCTCCAATTCCCTCTGACTATTGGGGGGCCTATAGTATAATCCCATCAGTGATCACCCCTTTCTTATTTCTAAGTTCAACCTTGCTGGACGTTCCCCCCCCCCCCCCCCCCCCCCCCACCCCCGGGATATCCCCTCTAAGCACTGCTGTGATGTCCTCCCTAATCAATAGTGCAACACCCCCTCCTTCTTGCCTCCACCTCTGTCACGCCGGAAGCATCGGTACCCCGGAACACTGAGCTGCCAGTCCTGCCCATCCCTCAACCACATTTCCATAATAGCTATAATATCACAATCCCATGTACCGATCCATGAGTTCATCTGCCTTACCTGGAAGGCTTCTTGCATTAAAGTAAATGCAGTTTGGCCGACCAGACCTTCCATGCTCCCTATCCTGCCCCTGCCCGGCCTGCCTATTGGACTTGCTTGCTTTAACCTCTACATTTGCCTCAACTATCTCGTCGAAGAGACTACTACTTTGGGTCCCACCCCACTGTCAGACTAGTTTAAACCTTCCCAAGTAGTACTAGCAAACCTCCCCACAAGTATATTTGTGCGCTTCCAGTTCAGATGCAACCCGTCCTTCTTGTACAGGTCACCTCTGCACCAGAAGAGATCCCAATGATCCAAGTAGCTGAAGCCCTCCTGCCTACACCAGCTCTTCAGCCACGCATTCATTTGCCTTATCCTCCTATTCCTACCCTCTCTAACACCCTCTGGGTGAAAAAGTTTTTCCTCATGTTCCCTCTTACTCCTTCTACCAATCACCTTAAATCTGTGCCCCCTGGTAATTGACCTCTCTGTGAGGGGAAAGCGGTCCTTCCTGTCTACTCTATCTAGGCCTCTCATAATTTTGTACACCTCAATTAAGTCACAACTCTGCCTCCTCTGTTCTAAGGAAAACCACCCCAGCCTATCCAATCTTTCCTCCTAGCTGCAACTTGAATTTCAGTCTGCCTCAGTTGGTAGTACTCTCACTCGGAGTCTGAAGGTTGTGAGTTGAAGCTACACAATATGGATTTCATGCACAACCTACACTGACAGGACTGAGGGACTGTTACATTGTTAGAAGTGATTATCTTCTGGATGAAAGCAAGTTTCTGTCTGGATATTGAGGTGGGTGTAAAGGATTTCATGTCACCATTTGAAGAAGTGCAAGGTATTCTTGTGTCCTGGCCAATACTTCTGCTTCAACCACCACAACTGAAATTGGATTATTTGAACATTCAAGCATTCATTCATGTGCAGGATCGTGTTATGTACAAAGTAGCTGTTACGCTTGCAAACAGAAAGTAATCATAGTTGTAAAATGCTTTGGGATGTCCTGAGAATGTCATAAGGTCGTTGCAGGCCCACGTCTGAAGAATGGTCAGTTGGGTGGGGTACCAAAGAGATGCCAGTGCCTGAATAACCACACTCACCTTCAGGAGAGAAAATATTTTTTTTTAAACTGAGAAAAGCAAGGTTCAATAATTACCTCTTTCTCACTGTTTTCAAAACAGAGGGCATTTTTTTATTGCTCGAGTCTTCCAAAGGATTGTGTTTTTGTTGAATTCCATTGTACATGGTGAGCCCTAAAGAGAAAACAGTGGGGGGGAAAAATTGATTTAAAAGGGATACTGCAAGAAAACTATTTGGTGAATCTTTCCCAGAGATGCTCAGTAACCTAATGGTGAAGATACATCTTAGCATAGCATTAAACAACACTCCAGAAGGTCCCAAGGTTCATTCATCACAATTGGGGCATTATTTTGGCCCTGAGATAAAAAAGGAACATCTGCCAAGGCTCTATTCCTGATCACTATCAACATCTTCTGCTGGGTTCCTATATGAACATAGGTATAAATAAGATCAATTTGAGCTATGATCTCATTCATAGCTTACCAACATTCGCTGTCTAAGTTCATGCATGAAGAATGGGTAGTTAGTTGATTTATTTACACACCAAGAGTCACAGCCTGGCAAAGTCAATATTTTCAGGAGAGGGAGAAAATCGGAAGAAAATAAAACACTCTCTGAGGTCACAAATAGCACAAGTTGTAAGTAGTAAAGCTGCTCCTACATTGTCCTTAAAGGTTGTCTTGCTAAAAATGAATGCTCATCTGAGTTTTTGGCAGATTTAAACCTACATGCTTGCATTTCTGATGGCAGGATCAATAACAACATGCATTAAATATAGTGCCTTTTAATGTAGTAAAATGTCCCAAAGCACATCACAGGAGCTTTTTCAAACAAACTTTGACACCAAGCCACTGAAGGTGATATTAGGACTGACAATCAAAAGCTGTGTCAAAGAAGTAGGTTTTAAGGAGGGTCTTAAAGAAAGAGAGCGAGGTGGAGAGAATTCAGAGTTTAGGATCAAAATAGCTGAAAGTATGACTGCCAATGGTGCAGTGATGAAAATTAGTGATGCATAAGAGGCCAGAATTGGAGAAGTGCGGATATTGTGGAGCGTTGTAGACTGGAGGAGGTTACAAAGATAGGGAGTGACGAGGATGAAAATTTTAAACTTGAAGCATTGCCAGACCCGCAGCCAGTGTAGGTCAGTGAGCACAGGGATGATGGGTGAACAGGATATGGTGCAAGTTCGGATACGGGAGGTGGGTGAGGAGAAAATTGGAATGGTTGAGTCTTGGGTTAGCAAATCCGCGGATGACAGTTTCATCAGATAAAGCTGAAGCAGTGGTGAAGACAGGTGATATTATGGAGGCAGAAATAGGCAGTGCTGGTGATGGAGAGGATATGGGGTTAGTTCAAGGCCAAATGGGACACTAAGGTTGTGAATGGTCTGGCTCAGCTTGAGACAGTGGCCAAATTGAGTAAATCTGGAGTTCACCTCTGGATTTTCCTTTGGAGCACCTGAAGCTTGGTGAAGCAGAGGTTCAGAACTGAACCCTGCAGTAGGAAGTGAGAGACTGAATAGTACTGGGCGTATATACATTTTCTCACACAAAGGAGACATTCAATCACTGAAAGAACCTCAGAATAACTACAGGTCTGATCACTTATGGAAGAAATCTGAGTTATAAAGGCAGATTGAAGAAACATGGAGGTAAAAATTCATCTTGGGTCGTAGCACAAAATGGGCAGTAACACATCGGCTGCCTATTATACACTTGCCCAATACTCAGCTCCACCGACTTCAATAGAACTGAATATCAAGTGGGTCATAAAACAAGCAGCCTATGCGATACTGCCCATTTTGTGCCACAGCCTAAGAAGAAATTCTACCTCATAGGCTTTTCAACAATCCAAGGAGACCAAGAGGTGACTTTCTAGAAGTATATCACATATAAAGAGTATAGAAAAGATAAATCCAGAAGATTACTTCAAATTAAATTACAGGAGTATGACAAATGAACACAGGTTTCAAATCATAAAAGGCAAATTAGGGATTAACATCAGGAAGTTCTCCTTCGCACCAAGAGTGATCGGTATTTGGAATATGACTTTCAGTTAGAGTAGTGGAAACTCTATTTGAGGTGTTTAAGAATGGAAGTGCTTTTCTTGGATGACTCTTCCCAGCTGATTGTAATTGGTTAACTGAAGCAGAAGACAGAAGGTCAAGTCTATCCTTCCTTCATTTCTTAATTTAGCAAGACAGCATAGGTGAAGAATCAACACTTGGGGAAGACTTTGCAAATAATTTAATAACTTAGACTCTAATTTTCTTTTGCTAAATAGTAGGCTGTTTGCACAGCCTTACCCAACTACATGTCATCAAAATGAATTGAGCTGAAGGCCTGCTCCTTCAGATGTTGTTCAACAGGCAAAAGGAAAGACATATTTCACATTGCCAAAAGATCAGGAGGTTAAGAGCCACATGTGAAGGCATGTTTCTCTTTACTATCTTGCATCAAGTTTCTACTCACAGACTCTCTGTAGCTATGTAGAGTGCATCCTGCTACCTCTGATCATATCATTGATGTGCTGTAGCTCATGAAATATAAGAGCAACT
Organism: Heterodontus francisci; assembly: GCF_036365525.1. Taxonomy (NCBI): domain Eukaryota; kingdom Metazoa; phylum Chordata; class Chondrichthyes; order Heterodontiformes; family Heterodontidae; genus Heterodontus; species Heterodontus francisci. The sequence goes on along the minus strand of NC_090385.1, from coordinate 42,712,135 downwards.
TGTTTTTCACAAATGTTTATACCAGCTCCATTTGGAAAAATGAATGTAATATCATGAAGCAAGGTGGATGTGAAATATCTCTTTGGCTACTATTGTGCCTTATCCCAGGAAGCTCTTCTTCAAATTTAGAATAATTTTAACAAGATCCTAAAATGCAATCAGTATAGTAAAGTTCTCACTTGACAATGAACAGACAGAACAACTCAGGGATATAGGAATGTACAGGACTGCAAAATACTATTGTGGTCTGTTTGGCTGACCCCAAAGTAGAAAAATACCATACTATAATCTTTCCTTTATTTAACTCAATTTTTTTCACCAAAAAAGCATCTGCATGATTATAAATAGATTTTGTACTCAAATCAACTTTTTCATTAACATTAGCAAAGACAGAAATTTCAGCACTCAGGTGATTAACAGAGAGGCAAGAAAGATGAAAGGGATGAAATTGGACCTCCTTGCTCCTACTTTCCAAGTGGAAAATAGGGGCACAGAGGTCTAATTTAGGGATTAACCTCTTGCTTCCAAATAGCTCTAAAAATGTCCAATGCCATTTTAGTTTGAGCACAGTAGAGGTGGCCTTGTGCCAAGCCTAAAACAAGCATTAAGTCCTTTTGAATATATCTAAGTTTAGGACCCATTCAGGAAGTTGGCTTGTCCTGAGACATCGGTCCTGCTCCACTCATGAATACTTGGTCTACATATGGCCTAACTATTCGTCCTTAAGGGGATTCCTGGAGGCTGCCATGAGAAAGGTGCATTCTTTTTTTTTTTTTAAAAAGTTTAACAGGGAGGAGCAGAAGTGGCTTCCATTCAGTACCCCTCCCAATTGCCTGCTCCCTCCTACCAACCACCCCTCTTCCATCCAGAGTGACTTTTATACCTGAATGTTGCAGGGGTCCATTATTCATCCTTGCTTTGCCAGCAGTAGGATGCATAGTAAGTGTCCACAGCTTCCTGGTCTTATTAAAATATCAATCTCACCTCATGCCCATCTGTTCCAACACAGCATTCGTTACCTATGCTGGATCAGGTAGGCCACTGAGGCCAATGTGAATAAATTTCTACACTGAAGTCCCTCCATGCTCATTGTTTAAGTCTCGAGAGCAGATTTTCCCCCATTACTTAATTGAATTATGTATATCAGCAATCTTGCTTTTGAAATTATATTGCACTGAGTGAATAAGCCTGAGATATTAACATAGTCAGCTTTTGCACACTAGAAATGTACTGCCTTATTCTGTCACACACACTGCACAAAAAATATTCATTAAATACAGCTGTAGCCAAGAATATCCAATCAGCTGCAGATCAGAAAGTTGTGGATTTAAGGTCCACACATAATCTAGGCTGACACTCCAGGGCAGTATTGAGAGGATTTTGCATTATGAGAGAGACCATTCTTTGGGTATGCACATTCTGCCTGTTGTGCTAGTTCAAGTGGACATTAAAGATTATATGACACTACTTGAAGAGGAACTAAGAGTTCTCTAAGTCACCTGACTAAAGTTCCTTCCTCAACCAACACTACCAAAAGCAGATTAATTTGTTATCTTCTCACTGTGCATGGAACATGACTGTTCTATTTCCCAGAATAATAAGTCATTGCACTTGCAAGGAATGCTTTGAGATATTTTAACATGGTAAGGTGTTCTATAAGTACAAGTATTTTTATTACCCTGCTAACAGGAGCATATCAGGATAAGCACTTTGTAACCAAATAGAAAAATGTAAAAGAATTAAAAAGCGAGATAGCCCCAAAATACACCAGTTTTAGATTATGCACATGTCAAGCTGAACCTGAAACATCAGCTATTAAGTGCAACTACACACTTGTATCTGAGCGACTTTTTTAAAAAAAATATTGGTTAGTCCCTTTAATCTCCTCCTGAAAGCTGTTCACTCATGTTTGAATACAACATACCATTAGTCTTCTTAATTGCCTGCTGCACCTACATATTAGTGATTTATTGAAGAGGAAACCCAGGCCCCTTTGTACATCTACACTTTCTAATCTCTTACCATTTAAGAAATACTCTGCACATCTATTTCTCCTACCAAAGTGGATAACCCCACATTTTTCCACATTATATTCCATCTGCCACGTTCCTGCCCACTAAGTAAGTCTGTCCAAATCCCCTTGAAGCCGCTTTGCATCTTCCTCACAACACACATATCCACCTAGTTTTGTGTCATCTGCGAACTTGGAAATATTACATTTGGTCCTCACATCAAAATCATTGATATATATTGTCTACAGCTGGGGCCCAAGTACAGATCCTTGCGGCACCCCACTAGACATAGCTTGCCAATGCGAGAATAACCCGTTGATGCCTACTCTGTTTTCTGCCTGTTAACCAATCCTTAATCCATGCTAGTATGTTACTTCCTATCCCATGTGTTTTAATTTTGCTAACCTACGTCCTGTAGGGGACTTTATCAAAAGCCTTCTGAAAATCCAAGTATACTACCACCACCCCTTTATCAATTCTGTTAGTAACATCCTCAAAAAACTCTAACAGGTTCGTCAAACATGATTTCCCATTCATAAATCCATGTTGACTATGCCCAATCAGATCATTATTACCCAAGTGTCCAATTATCACATCCTTTAGAATAGATTTGAATATTTTCCCTACTACTGATGTAAGGCTAACAGGTCTGTAGTTCTCTGTTTTCTCTCTCCCTCCCTTCTTAAATAGTGGAGTGACATTTGCAACCTTCCAATCTGCAGGAACCATTCCAGAATCTATAGAATTTTGGAAGATGATCACCAATGCATCCACTATCTCCATAGCTGCCTCTTCCATCACTGTGGGATGTAGAATATCAGGTCCCAGGGACTTATTAACCTTCAGCCCCATTAATATCTCTAATACAACCTTCTTACTAATAGTAATTTCCTTAAATTCCCTTGTATCTCTAATTCTAGGAGATTTCTTACATCTTCCTCAGTGAAGACAGACACAGTCATCATTTAGTTTCTCTGCCACTTCTCTATTCCACATTATAAATTCTCCTGAATCTGCCAGTAATGAACCCACATTTGTCTTAGCCAAACGTTTCCTTTTTATGTTCCTATAGAAGCTGTTACAATCCATTTTTATGTTTTTTGCTAGTTTACTTTCATATTCTATTCTCCCTTTCTTTATTAGTTTCTTGGTTCCCCTTTGCAGTGATGTAAAATCCTCCAAATCCTCAGGTTTACTGCTATTTCTGGCAACTTTATAGGTCTTTTCTTTAATCGTATACAATCCTTAACTTCCTTTGTTAGCTAGTATGTTTGCACAGCTTGAGAGGAGAACTTTGAGTTTCAAAAACCCTTCCGGAAACTTCCGTTTTAAACAGAGATGGTCACATGACATGCCTTCCTGTGCAACTCAGTTTGTGAATTGTGCCTTAGAAAGACAGTAACTGAACTCCAAGAAAGGACCCCTCTCTCTTTCCCCCCCCCCACCCCCCACCCCAACAAAGTCCCAGGGAAGCCTCAGTCGCAGGTACTCAGCCTCAAGACTACAGATTCTTAGTCAACAAACAGGGGACATGGGTAAAGCCCCTCTCCTGCCTTCCAGAACCAGAGAAGCAAGCCCAAATTGTGCACGTGGCCCAGCGAGGACTTCAAGACTTTAACTGAGACTCCATATTTAAATTCCATTTATTATGGACTTTACTTCAACCTCCCAATTCTGTTTATTCCTCTTTAATCTATTTGTGTGTGTGTGACTCTCGTATGAAAGAGAGCGTGGATGTGCAACAAATTTTAGTAATTTTAACCAGCTTAGAGTGATAAGGTTAATAAATCTTATTTAAACTCATGAAAACCTGTCTGGTTCATTTGCAATCATATTAGAGGAACAGGAGCAAGTGCTTACTGAGGTGGTAAGTTAAATCACTGTGTTTAAAAGATAAACCCTGTTGCAGTCAAACCAGAGCAGGGGCAAAAGGGCCTGAGACCCCTTCCTCGTCTGGTCATAACCTAGAACCTAACCCAATGCTTCTTCTATGTCTTCTAGTAACATAGCTAAGTTAGACAGTTGGCTACTGGGATTTTCTTGGGATTGATGTGGCCCTGATTCCTTGTGTTCAGTCATTAGATGGCCTTTCACCTGTGTTTTGCCACATTATAATGTATTAGGGCGGCACAGTGGCGCAGTGGTTAGCACTGCAGCCTCACAGCTCCAGGGACCCGGTTTCGATTCTGGGTACTGCCTGTGTGGAGTTTGCAAGTTCTCCCTGTGTCTGCGTGGGTTTTCCCCGGGTGCTCCGGTTTCCTCCCACAGCCAAAAGACTTGCAGGTGATAGGTAAATTGGCCGTTGTAAATTGCCCCTAGTGTAGGTAGGTGATAGGGAATATGGGATTACTGTAGGGTTAGTATAAATGGGTGGTTGTTGGTCGGCGCAGACTCGGTGGGCCGAAGGGCCTGTTTCAGTGCTGTATCTCTAATAAAAAAAAAATAATAAAATTACATTGTTGACCCTGCCAGTTTTCAGGCGCATCTGATCATTTGAGCCTAGGGGATGTAATTGGATACAATGTCATCTCCACCCAGTCTAGACAGCTGGGCATCCCTCAGCATGTCCAGTATTCTGCAAGGGAGCAAATTTCTCACCAGCAATAAAGCATTATATATTGGTTCCCTTCATCCAATAGTGCTTTTCATGACCTTGGGACAGCAAGAAGCACTATGCAGCCAATGAAGCACTTTTAAGATGTAGGCAATGCTGTACTGTAAACAAAATGTGGCAGCCAATCTGCACACAGCAAGGTCTCATAAACAGCAATAAGATACATAAACAAATAATCTGTTTGTGATGCTTGTTGAGAAAAATCTATTGGCCACAAAACCAGAAGAGCTTCCCTGCTCTTATTTAAATAATTCTGTGGGATTGTTTCATGTCCACCTGAGAGGCAGACAGGACTTTGGTTAAATGTCTTAGCCGATAGACAGCACCTCCAACAGTGCAGCATTCCCTCAGTACAGCACTGATATGCCAGTCTGGATTATATGCTCAAGTCTCTGGAGTGGGGCTTGAACCTTATGACTCAGTCAAGTACTACCACTGAGCCAAAGCTGTTGCTTGTTGAAGTTGAAGAGAGGCTGTTAGAACCCAAAGCCCTATACTTCCTCACCAGGAGTGTGAGCACTTTCAGGGGACCGTCATGTTTGAATTGCCACACACTGGGCTGAATTTTATGAGTCCACCGCAGTTTGCAGCGGCACACTTTAAGAACGACATGCATCCCGTGCGGATGCGCCATCCCTGAGCCCTCGTGATATTACATGCGAGGACTCATTTAAATAGAGGGGGCAGAGCGGCCGTCCCCGATGACGTAGAGGGGCTGACCTCCGCGACCCCAGCAATGGCGCCATTTTTAAAGGGCTTTAAGCCCTTACAAATATGTTTAATTTTTAAAGGGGAAATAGGAATGATTATAATTACAGATAAAAATAAGTGATGAAGGCCCTTCCATTGATTGTTCAAATACCCAAACTTCACCTCCCAACCTCCAATCTTTTGCCCTTCAACCCCTTCCCACCATCCCCACATCGAATAAAAATTGATTTCCCCGCTCCTCCACCCCCCTCACCCTGAAAATTTTATTCCTCCGCCCCTCCCCCCCCCCGACCCCCAACCAGGTTCTCACCCGGAACTCCATATGAAGTTCCAAAGGCGCCGCGGAGCACGAATGGAGTCTGTAATATCTGAGTGGGACGGCCACCGCCAGCAGGTAAGTTTATTTGTTCATCTACATATGCTGATGAAGGGCCCGCCACTAGGCGCGGGGGCCGCACTGAGGTCGCGGGTCGAGGCAGGCCTCTCCCTGCAACATTTTACCAGCCCCCACGCCACGACCCGTGCATCAAGGGGCCAGTAAAATTCAGCCCACTATGTTCAGATGCCAGTTATATAAAACTGCACAGATGTGTGCAATGGGGTCCCGGACACTTCCTCCTGAATGTAAGTCAAATGCTACTATGCACATAGCAACCCTCTTGTATGTTTAGAGTCTGAGAGACCTGAATCCCACAGCTCTGCAGCTGAGAAAGTACACAATCTGATTCTCCAGCTAGAAAAATCCTGTTTCTTCACTCCGATTACACGGTCCCACTCATTGATATTCTGTGTGGCAGACCCACCTTAAACTTACTGTCCAAATCTTTTTAGAATAGGTGTACCTGTGCTAATGTTTGTGACAGATGGAATGACTAATGAGAGTTCTGTGAAGTGTCAGTTTGTGGCCCATCTGCAGTAGGTTAGAGTGATTCTTGGAGGATGCCTATAGAAACAGAAAAGGAACATATGTTAGAATGCTGACACTCCTTTGCACTGTGCTTACATGCCTATTGTGTATCATGTGCTAAGAGTGTTGAGCTGTTGAATATTTAAGACCCAAACACCCACCTCCATCCCGCCATTTGTGTGAATAATTGCAAGTGCATCATATAGTTAGTTTCTTCAAGGAAGCTGACTGTGTGTCGACTCACCTTTACAAATGCTAATCCAACAATAGTTTCAGTTTTAAGTGATGATTGGAAAGTGTGTCAGTATTGGCATGTATTTGAAGCCATAAAAAAGCAGGAATGTTGTCTGAGTGCTTTGCATGTGGGCCTCAGTTGCAGTGCAACAGGTAAAAACAAAATAAAAGCAAAATACTGCAGATGCTGGAAATCTGAAATAAAAACAAGAAATGCTGGAAATACTCAGCAGGGCTGGCAGCATCTGTGGAGAGAGAAGCAGAGTTAACGTTTCAGGTCAGTGACCCTTCTTCAGAACTTAGGTTAAAAACAAAACTCTTTGTAGAATGCCTAATTTATACAGGGTCTAGAGAAATGCTGGCCAGCCTTATCTAGGCAGATTTCCTGAGGCTTCCAAACATTCATTTGCTTCCAGGTCCTCTGGATATTGGAGGCCATGTTAATCTGTTGCATCACTCCTCCCATTCAATCTACATGGCTTCCCAATAGGAGAAGTGCCAATCCTTCTTTTCCCTTTATGCTGCAGAATGATGGTGTTTCACAATATCACTGATTTTTTTTAATGCTATATGAAACTCAAAGATTTTGGGTCACAGATTTTCTGACTGCCTAACAAATGAATGCTCATCTTTAATTACAGCCGCAGGCCATTAAAAGTGGTAGTTGTGCAGGATTTCTACACCCGCCCGCCACCACCACCACCACCCCCACATCCCAATTATGTGATAATTATGTGATTTCCTGGGAGAAGGCTCAAAACACACAACAGGCTCAACATAAATAACTAGCAAGGCATGATCTGAAAGATTATGTAATATCAGCCATTTCAAACATGTAAGTGCAAAGTGTGTGGCCGTCTTAGCACTGGGACTGGAAATATATCCTTAAAATCAACACAATATTTACCAAATACCACCATTTTATCAATGCCGCACTGGAGATGATAGACTCCAATGGAATAGTTACAATCACATCCAGGTGTATGATTAGACATTTCTACTTCATACACTCAATTGAACTCTGCAGTCAGGCTAAGATAAATGCTTATCAGAAATGTGTAGATCATCCATAGAGTTAATTTTCTGTTGATGTTTGACTCTGGAATCCTTGCTGATTCTCTAAGTATAAAGCCAATTGGGATTATGAAAAATCAATTAACCTTTAAGATATTGAAGGCTGCTGTGCAACAAGGAGAGTTCTTGCACTTGTTGTTAGCTGTCTGACTGAAACATAAATCCAGCTTTCAGGCAAGTTTGACTTCAATTGAATGGGCCATTAAAGTTAAACAAGATAGCAATCTTTCTTTCAACTGCAGCCTGAACTGTTACTTGCTTTTAAACTGAAAACAATGGATTCCACAGCCTCACCCTCCTGGCTCTTCCAGGATGTACATACCATCTCTCTAATGCCATGCCACTTTATTATCACTGTAATTATCATTGCTGCTTCACCTTGCTAAGAGGGTGAAAGTCCACATACTTTCAATTCCCTTCACCCTAACCATACTGAAAAGTGGAAATCCAGACTTAAAGAAACATTTCCTTTGCCATGGGGAAGGCAGAAAAATATTTCTGTTTTCCTAATTCCTGCCCTCCTCTGCTGAATTTACTGGCTTGTAGCCCAGGAGCACTGAAGACACGTGGAGTACCCTTGTCTTATCCTTATTGAGACAACAATCCTTCTATGGACCAGACATAAAACCTCAGGCGACCCTGAGGCTAGTTTGTCCAAAAGAATCAGTTACATTCTGTGGTTGCCAACTGGGTCATTGGAAGAGACCCAGAATTTTAAACCTCTGAATCTTGATCTTCCTAAGCCAGCAGTTCCCACGCCAAGTTCACATGTGTGGCAGTTGGTACATCCAGTATAGCGAGAGCCTCCATACGGCGCATATGGGCCCCACCTAGAAGCCTGGATTTACCAAGAATCAGAAAAAAATTTAATTTCTCAAATGCAGCCAAGTTGGCTCCCTTGCTTAGAGAGCTAATCAAAGGAGAGCTTGGGTCAGGGGCATAGACATCACTCCCCAAAGATGAGCAGAGGCTGCAGTTTCTTCCTGAGGCTCCTGACATTGCAACAGCTCACAGCCGACTGGCCGGATGCTGATGAGCCCCCGTTCACAGAATGGGTAGGAAGTCGACCAGTGAGATTTAAATGAGCTCTAGCCTTTAAAATGGCCTGGCTCATTCTGCTGCCAGAAACACACTAATAGATACATCCATGCCATAATCTAAATTAATACTTCAGTACAGTACTACATTGTCAGGGATGCTGTCTTTTGGATGAAATGTTAAATAAAGCCCTTGTCTACTCTCTCGAATGAACATAAAAGTCCAAGGGCAGATTCAAAGAAGAGCAGGGGAGTTCTTCCAGTGTTCTGACCAACATTTAATGTCAATAAAGGCTATTTAACTATGGATGGCAATATGGTCAGACCCAATTTTGCCTTCGCTTGACAACCATCCAGGTGTACCTTCCAGAAGAGACCCCTGAACAATAATCAGGATTAGGAACACTGGTTAATTTTTGCCCCTTTCTAGTCCATGGACACTAGAGCAAATAGTCATACCCCAAGTCCCACTCGATTAAAGATCAAATAACTCATCCTAAACTATAGATCAAATTTGGGACCTACCTGATTGTATGGCTCAATATCACATCAGACTGTGCATTTCCCAATAAAAGCAGTACATGCTGGAAATATTCAGCAGGTCTAGCAGCAGCTGTGGAGAGAGAAAAAGAGTTGATGTTTCAGGTCTAAGACATTTCGCCAGAATTGTGAAGAGTTAGAAATGCAATAGGTTTTCAGCAAATGAAAAGGGAGAGGGCAGGAAAAAGAACAAATGGAAAGGGCTGTGACAGGGTGGAGGACAGGAGAGATTAAATAACAAATGTTTCATGGGACAAAGCCAAAGGGAGTTGGTAATGGGACAAGTCAAGAAACAAAAGATGCCATCGAGACATAACAGCTTAGGAGGAGGCCATTCGACCCATTAAGTCAATGTCAGCGCTCTACAGAGCAATCCAATCAGTCCCATTCCCCCACTCTATCCCTGTAGCCTTGCAAGCTTATTTCCCTTCAGTGCCCATCCAATTTCCTTTTGAAATCATTCATTGTCTCTGCTTCCACCACCCTCATAGGCAGCAAGTTCCAGGTCATTGCCACTCGCTGTGTAAAAACATTCTTCCAAATATGCCCCGACATCTCCTGCCCAAAACCTTAAATCTGTGTCCCCTAGTCCCTATACCATCAGCAAATTGAAACAGCTTTTCTTTGTCTACCTTATCCAAACCTGTCAACCTTGTACACCCCAATCAAATCTCCCCTCAATCTCCTTTACTCCAAGAAAAACAACCCCAGGTTCTCTAACCTAACCTTGTAGCTAAAATCACTCATCCCTGTGTTACAGCTAGGTGAGGAGGGGGATCTCAGGTTCCCCTTTCGCCCCTTCTCTCATTTGACTGCAATAGGGTTTATTCTTTTTAACACAGTGGTTGAGTTTACCACCTCAGTGAGTGCTTGCTCCTGTTTCTAAAAAAAGAACCAGACTGGTTTTCTTGAGTTTAAACAAGAATGGGGTAAGTTTATTACACTTAACACTGTAACCCAGTTTAAAATACTAACAATACGACACACACACAAACCACCCCCCCCCCCCCCCCCCCAACACCCACGAGGAAAACAGATTTGGTGGTTGTATTAAAGTCCAGAATAAATGGAATATAAAAACAGTATGTGAGTCCAATAGTCCTCAGCTGAAATTGGAGTCCTGAAGTCCTCACTGGGCCACATACACGGTGGTAGAACATAGAACAGTACAGGCCCTTCGGCCCACGATGTTGTGCCGAGCCTTTAACCTACCCTAAGATCAAACTACCTACATATCCTTCATTCTACTATCATCCATGTACCTATCCAAGAGTCATTTAAATGTCCATAATGTATCTGCTTCTACTACTACCGCTGGCAGTGCATTCCATGCACCCACCACTCTCTATGTAAAGAACCTACCTCTGACATCTCCCCTAAACCTTCCTCCAATCACCTTAAAATTATGCCCCCTGGTGATAGCCCTTTCCGCCCTGGGAAAAAGTCTCTGGCTATCCACTCTATCTATGCCTCTCATCATCTTGTACACCTCTATCAAGTCACCTCTCATCCTTCTTCGCTCTAATGAGAAAGGCCCTAGCTCCCTCAACCTTTCTTCATAAGACATGCCCTCCAGTCCAGGCAGCATCCTGGTAAATCTCCTCTGTACCTTCTCTAAAGCTTCCACATCCTTCCTATAATGAGGCGACCAGAACTGAACACAATATTCCAAGTATGGTCTAACCAGGGCTTTATAGAGCTGCAGCATAACCTCGCGGCTCTTAAACGCAATCCCCCTGTTAATGAAAGCCAACACCCCATACGCCTTCTTAACAACCCTATCAACTTGGGTGGCAACTTTGAGGGATCTATGGACGTGGACCCCAAGATCCCTCTGTTCCTCCACACTGCCAAGAATCCTGTCTTTAAGCCTGTATTCTGCATTCAAATTCGACCTTCCAAAATGAATCACTTCACACTTTTCCAGGTTGAACTCCATCTGCCACTTCTCAGCCCAGCTCTGCATCCTGTCAATGTCCCGTTGCAACCTACAACAGCCCTCCACACTATCCACAACTCCAGCAACCTTTGTGTCATCGGCAAACTTACTAACCCAGCCTTCCACTTCCTCATCCAAGTCATTTATAAAAATCACAAAGAGCAGAGGTCCCAGAACAGATCCCTGCGGAACACCACTGGTCACCGAGCTCCAGGCTGAATACTTCCCAATTACTACCACCCTCTGTCTTCTATGGGCCAGCCAATTCTGTATCCAGACAGCCAAATTTCCCTGTATCCCATGCCTCCTTACTTTCTGAATGAGCCTACCATGGGGAACCTTATCAAACGCCTTGCTAAAATCCATATACACCACATCCACTGCTCTTCCTTCATCAATGTGTTTTGTCACATCCTCAAAAGAATTCAATAAGGCTTGTGAGGCATGACCTGCCCCTCACAAAGCCATGCTGACTATCTCTAATCAAACTATGCTTTTCCAAATAATTATAAATCCTGTCTCTCAGAATCCTCTCCAATAATTTGCCCACCACCGACATAAGACTGACTGGTCTGTAATTCCCAGGGTTATCCCTATTCCCTTTCTTGAACAAGGGAATAACATTTGCCACCCTCCAATCATCTGGTACTACTCCAGTGGACAGTGAGGACGCAAAGATCATCGCCAAAGGCGCGGCAATCTCTTCCCTCGCTTCCCGTAATAACCTTGGGTATATCCGTCTGGCCCCGGGGACTTATCTATCCTCATGACTTTCAAAATTTCCAGCACATCCTCCTTCTTAACATCAACCTGTTCGAGCATATCAGCCTGTTTCACGCTGTCCTTACAAACGTCCAGGTCCCTCTCTCTAGTGAATACTGAAGCAAAGTATTCATTGAGGACCTCCCCTACCTCCTCCGACTCCAGGCACAAGTTCCCTCCACTATCCCTGATCGGCCCTACCCTCACTCTGGCCATCCTCTTGTTCCTCACATAAGTGTAGAACGCCTTGGGATTTTCCTTAATCCTACCCGCCAAGATTTTTTCATGTCCCCTTCTAGCTCTCCTAAGTCCATTCTTCAGTTCCTTCCTGGCTACCTTGTAACCCTCTAGAGCCCTGTCTGATCCTTGCTTCCTCAACCTTAAGTAAGCTTCCTCCTTCCTCTTGACTAGCTGTTCCACATCTCATTATCCAAGGTTCCTTCACCCTACCATCCCTTCCTTGCCTCATCGGGACAAACCTATCCAGCAGTCGCAGCAAGTGCTCCCTAAACAACCTCCACATTTCTGTCGTGCATTTCCCTGAGAACATCTGTTCCCAATTTAAGCTCCCCAGTTCCTGCCTAATAGCATTGTAATTCCCCCTCCCCCAATTAAATATGTTCCCATCCCGTCTGCTCCTGTCCCTCTCCATGACTATAGTAAAGGTCAGGGAGTTGTGATCACTATCACCGAAATGCTCTCCCACCGAGAGATCTGCCACCTGGCCTGGTTCGTTGCCAAGCACCAAATCCAATATAGCCTCCCCTCTAGTCGGCCTATCTACATATTGAGTCAGGAAACCTTCCTGGACACACCTGACAAAAACTGCTCCATCCAAACTATTTGCACTAAGGAGGTTCCAATCAATATTAGGGAAGTTGAAGTCACCCATGACAACAACCCTGTTACTTCTGCACCTTTCCAAAATCTGCCTCCCAATCTGTTCCTCAGTGTCTCTGTTGCTATTGGGGGGTCTATAGTAAACTCCCAATAAAGTGACTGCTCCTTTCCTGTTTCTGACTTCCACCCATACTGACTCAGTAGACAAACTCTCCTTGACGACCTCCCTTTCTGCAGCTGTGATACTATCCCTGATTAGCAATGCCACTCCCCCACCTCTTTTACCTCCCTCCCTATTCCTTTTGAAACATCTAAACTCCGGAACATCCAACATCCATTCCTGCCCCTGTGATATCCAAGTCTCCGTAATGACCACAACATCATAGCTCCAAGTACTGATCCATGCTCTAAGTTCATCACCCTTATTCATGACACTTCTTGCGTTAAAATAGACACATTTCAACCCATCATACTGGCTGCAACTTTGCCCTGTCAACTGTCTAACCTTCCTTGCAGACTCTCTGCACTCTGTATCTGCCTGCTCAACAGCTACCCCATCCACTGATCCGTAGCTCCGGTTCCCATCCCCCTGCCAAACTAGTTTAAACCCTCCCGAAGAGCTCTCGCAAACCTCCCGCCCAGGATATTGGTGCCCCTCCAGTTCAGGTGGTGGGCTTGCTTTGCTCAGGGATCCTGAAGGCAGAAGAGGGGGTTGATTCTCATCCCCTGGTTGCTGGCTGTGGCAGTCTGTGGGCTTGAGGGCGTTCCCAATCACAGCCGGATCTTCTCTTGATTCTTTCTGATGAAGAGAGCGAGAGCCTGCTTCGTTGATGGCTTTTCAATTACTGCTGTCTGTGTGACAAAGCTTACAGTTTCTCCAGAGCTGTGCAGGCAGTCACATGACTCTATCAAGCCCATTTGTTTTTAATGAGGTTTTTCTAGAATCTTCTGAGACTCAAGGTGCTACATGCCTCAAGATGTCCAGTCACACTTTTTGAGGGGGTTGGCCCTTTCAAAGTCAATGGGTGTCAATAAGGCCATTCTAGGTAATTCAATCACTGACAGCCAGCCATTGTTCTGGCTAGGCTGAGTGAGACTTTTCATCTCCAGTTTACTCTTCTGGTATTTCTAATGTAAATGATAGTGGCCATCTTGGCTGCCAGTTTTTTTAAAAAGTTACTTGTAGGATTTTTCCATTAAAAGTCTAATGTAAGGTTCCAACCAATGAAATTAATATTTCCCATTTGGGGTTTTCATGACACTTGGAACCATTCTGCTACAGCTTCTCTGCACCCTGTCATGCCCAGTAAAGGCAGATCCTACTCATAAGTTTAAACATGGACTGTATTCAGCATAGAATCTTCTAAAGCTGAATTTTCTTATTAAATGAACTGCAATGGACATTAAAATGCTGCATAAGATGGCTGCCAAAGGTCAGATGACTTTTGCAATTTCAGCCCAGACTCAGAGGTATCTCAAGCCTCAGGAAAGTTATTAATTGAATGTCTATGGGTGGAGTGCCTCCCTTGAACGGACATACCAAGTCGAAATCATTTGTGTTCTTACCCATAACTCAACATCTTTGGACTCCTAGAATCACTGTCTCTGAGCTCGAAACTTAACAAAAAGAGAGCTGTAAGAAACCAGTTAAATCATAAGTAGGTGTGATTGATCACCATCTATTCCTCATTGATACACAATGATTTTGAACTGCAAATCGTTCTGGGTGGGCAATAGAAATATTGCTCAAGTGATTACCCAACCAAAACTGATCACAGATATCAAATCTCATTACGCCAAGCTCCAGGGAGAGACTGAAGCAGTCTGCAAACAACAGCTGCAGAGACAGCAGCAAAGGCTAAACACCTATGCCTTAAAACTGGAGACTGCCACATCTTAAGGCCTCCAAGCCTGTTCCTTTTCAAATCCACCAGTACAGAAAACTGACCTCCTAGTAATAAGACTACAAGCAACTAACTTAATGACCTGCTGAAAATCCACCCCTTTGAGAGACTCCTGCAACGACTTCGATATATGACTCCAGCTATTGAATCCACCTAACTACACTTCAGGAGTGAAAGCTGCCTTTTCCCCAAGATGAGCCAAATCACATGACTCACAAACTATTCCTTTGTTTGTAATTTATAAAAGTGCACTCTCCTCTTTCATGGCTTTCTTTCTTGAGTGTGTGTGTGTGAGTGAGTGGTAAATGAGTGATGTTGCATCAGACTTTCGGGGTGAATGTGTGAATAAAAATAATTCTCTATTTCAAACCACGAAAAGCAAGCTGTTGGTTATTCACGTTGGCCATACACTCAGGGGTTAAGAAACTCACATATCTTCCTTTTCCAAAAAACACACTGAATACGGACAGTAAAGGGAAGGAAAGTGGGGTTTCAGTTCTCCCTCTCATCTGTCTGTAACAACCCTCTCAAGGACCCTCACATCCTTCCTAAAGCGTGGTGACCAGAACTGGATGCAATACTCTAGTTGTGGCCTAACCAAAGGTTTATAAAGGTTCAGCATAACTTCCCTGCTTTTGTACTCAATACCTCGATTTATGATGCCCAAGATCCCATATGCTTTGTTAACTATTCTCTATATGTCCTGCCACCTTCAAATTTTCTATGCACATGAACCCTGAGGTCCCTCTGTCCCTGCACACTCTTGAGAATTGTGCCATTAAGTTTATATTGCCTCTCCCTATCCCTTTGGCCAATATGCATTACCTCACCCTTCTCTGTATTAAATTCCATCTGCCACTTGTCTGCCCATTCTGCTGGCCTATCTATGTCCTGTTGTAGTCGATTGGTATTATCCTCACTGTCTGTTATTGGCAAATTTGGAAATTTTACTCTGTAATTCAAATATCTGTCATTTATACATATCAAAAAAGCAGTGGTCCTAGCACCAACACTTGGGGAACATTACTGTCTACCATTCTCCAGTTTGAAAAATAAGCACTTATCACGACTTGCTGTTTTCCGTCCTTAAGCCAATTTTTTATCCAAGCTGACACTGACCCTCCTATTCCATGAGCTTCAATTTTGTTAACCAGTCTTTTATGTTGTACTTTGTCAAATGCTTTCTTAAAATCCATACAGCCAACATCTATTACTTTTCCCTTCATCAACCTTCTCTATTAAGCCATCAAAAAAATCAATTAGATTAATCAAGAACAATCTGCAATTTACAAATCCGTGTTTTCTCTCCTTAATTAACTCAAACTACTTTAAGTGCCTGTTGATTTTTTTTCCATTATTATTGTTTCTAAACCTTACCCACTACTGATGATAAATTGACTGGCCTGCAGTTACTCAGAATGTCCTTACACCCTTTCTTGAATAAGGGTGTCAATCCTTTCCAATCCTCTGGCAGCTCCCCCATATCCAGAGAAGATTGGAAGATTATGGAAGCCCTTTTCCACCATCTCCACTGTCACTTCCTTTAGCAATCTGGGATGCAAATCCATCGGACCGTGCAATCTAGTCTTAAGCAGAGCCAGCCTTTCCAGTACATCCTGCTAACCAATTTTCACCTCTCTACCATCTCCACTTCTACCGATATTTTGTCAGCATCCTCCCCCTTAGTAAACACTGATACAAAGTATTGCAAAGCTAAGCATATATCACCTTCTTTGTCCCTAATGTGACCCACCCCACCTCTTACTACTTGCTTACTTTTTACATGCCAGGAGAAGATTTTTGGGTTCCCCTTTATGTTAACTGTCATTCTATTCTCATATTCTCTCTTTGCCAGACATATTTTCCTCTTCACTTCCCCTCAACTTGTATTTGGCCTGGTTCTTGCTTGAAGAATTCACCAGACATGCATCATAGACCATCATTTTTTGTTTCATTATATTCCCTATCTCCCTTGTCATCCAAGGAGCCCTGGCTTTGGTTCCCTTCACTTTCACCCTTGTTGGGATTCACCTAGCCTTTACCTGAAACATCTCCTCCTTAAAGATCACCCATTGTTCCGTTTCAATTTTTCCTGTCAATCTTGGATTCCATTTTACCCTGGCTAGGTATTGCATTGAAGTTAGCCCTCTTCCAATTTAGAAGTTCTACTTTAGATTGTTCTTTGCTCTTCTTCATTACTAATCTAAACCTTATGATCCGATGATCATGTGCTGCATCTGGAGGAGGTCTGGAATAGCAGGATAGCATCCTCTGTCATTTCCGTCACATCCAGTGTGATGTGGCCACCAAACACATTTTTCCTTCCCCTCCCCTTTCAACATTCTGAAGGGACTGTTCCCTTCATGACACCATGGCGCACTCCTCAATCACCCCCAACACTCCCTCTTTTTCCGACGACACCTTTCCATGCAAGTGCAGGAGACTCAACACCTGCCTTCTTGCCTCCTCCCTTCTCATCGCCAAGGCCCCAAACACTCCTTCCAAGTGAAATTGCAATTTACTTGTATTTTTTTCAATATAGTATACTGATTAGAGATACAGCACTGAAATAGGCCCTTCGGCCCACCGAGTCTGTGCCGACCGTCAACCACCCATTTATACTAATCCTACACTAATCCCATATTCCTACCAAACATCCCCACCTACCCCTATATTTCCCTACCACCTACCTATACTAGTGACAATTTATAATGGCCAATTTACCTACCAACCTGCAAGTCTTTTGGCTTGTGGGAGGAAACCGGAGCACCCGGAGAAAACCCACGCAGACACAGGGAGAACTTGGAAACTCCACACAGGCAGTACCCGGAATCGAACCCGGGTCCCTGGAGCTGTGAGGCTGCGGTGCTAACCACTGCGCCACTGTGCCGCCCTATTCATATTAAAGGCCTGCTTGGATCTGCAAAACAAAACCCAACCCGAGCCCAACAGAACCACATCTGACCCGAGCTTGACCCAGCCAGAGTCCTTCCATTTTTTCCCGCGCCCGACCCAACCCGACCATCAGTTAACTAACCTTCCGTTTTTCACTTTGTTGCTGATCTGCACAAGCTTAAAATAACTGTAACAAAACCACCTTTCTGGTCCAAAAATTAAATTAACATTGGAGCCACTTACCTGTGATAGAGCATTTCCGACTTGGCCCGACCCGAGACTGAATGTCAGACCCAGAAGTGCAACCAACCCGACCCAAACTCGATACATGTCGTCGGGTTCAGGTCAGGTAGCCAGCCTTTAATTCATAGGAGCAGGAGTAGGCCATCCAGCCCATAGAGCCTGCTTCGCCATTCAATACAATCATGGCATCCACCTCAATGCCTTTTTCCCACATTATCCCCATATCCCTTTGTCATTGGTATTTAGAAATCTGCCAATCTTTACTGTAAACATACTCAATGACTGAGTTTCTACAGCCCTCTGGGGTAGAGAATTCGTTGCTCATCTCCTCTACATTGGGGAGAACAAACGCAGACTGGGTGACCACTTTGTGGAACAGCCCCTTCAATCTGCGTGACCCCAAGCTCCCAGTCACCTGTCATTTTAATTCTCTACCTTGCTCCCACTCTGACCTTTCTATCCTTGACCTGCTGTCGTGTTCAAATGAAGCTCTACACAAGCTCCAGGAGCAGCACCTCATCTTTTGACTGGGCACATTACAGCCTTCTGGACTCTACATTGAGTTCAACAATGTTAGATCATAACCTCTGCCCCCATTTTGTTTGTTTTTTTTTGTCTGGTTTCTTTCTTAATTCCTTTACTTTGTGTTCAGACAGCTGCTGTCCTGCCATTCACAACACATCTAGACGGATCTTTGGTTCTTTACTTATTCCATTATCACTCCCTTTGGCTTTGCAGCATGAAACCTTTTGTCATTTAACCTCTCCTGTGCTCCACCTTATCCCAGACCTTCCCTTTTGTTCTTCTTCCCACTGTCCACGCACCCCGCCCCCCGCCCCTTTCACTTGCTCAAACCCTTACATTTCTAACTCTCCTCAGCTCTGATGAAAGGTCACAGACCTGAAACATTAACTCTGTTTCTCTTTCCACAGATACTGCCAGACTTCTGAGTATTTCCAGCATTTTCTGTTTTCATTTCAGATTTCCAGCATCTGTAGTATTTTGCTGTTGTATTATTGTGCATTTCCCAAGTTAGGCATCTGAGGAAAGATTTTTTTTAAATCAGTAGCATTTGTCCTAAAATGTTTTACATGGTAGGATATCCTCTACTGTAACAAGCTCTCTATAAATGTACCCTGATACAATACATACTGCTTATGGCTCCATCATTAATAGCACGCCCTCTTTTTATCAGCGTCCTTTGTACAATGCTTCATGACCTTTGATATAAGCAAACAATGTTTAGAAATCCCTCATTAATAGTGAAACTATACAAATTTTATTTCTATATATTGCATCTCCTCCCATTACACCACAATCTTTGTTTGACTTAAAAATGCAAAAACCTTCTTTTGAGCTCCTACATTGTTCACTGAGAAAGTGTATAGCAGGGCATTGTTATGTAAACCCAGAAACGTTCAGCTTTCATTGATGGTCTGTGTTGAGTTGGCTGATCGTGATTATGGTGGTAGTAAAGCACTGCAAATGGCTATAATAAAAGCAAAATGCTGCAGATGCTGGAAATCTGAAATAAAAACAAGAAATGCTGGAAATACTCAGCAGGTCTGGCAGCATCTGTGGAGAGAGAAGCAGAGTTAACGTTTCGGGTCAGTGATCCTTCATCAGAACTGGCAAATGTTAGAAATGTAATAGGTTTTAAGCAAATAAAGCAGGGGTGGGGCAAGAGATAACAAAGGGCAAGGTGTTGATAGGACAGAGGGTCACAGAGAATAACTGACCAGAAGGTCATGGAGCAAAGGCAAACGGTATAATAATGGTGTGTTGAAAGACAACGCATTAGTGCAGAGAGAGTGTTAATTGACAGAAAAAATGAACAGCCCTGGCCCAAAGCATAAACATGAAAAAAAACAGTGGGTAGGCACATGGTAAAAAAAAATGAACAATGAAACACACTAAAAACATATAAAAATAATAAAAGAAAAAAATAACTAAAAAGAAGGGCCCGTCGTGCTCTGAAATTATTCAACTTAATGTTCGGTCCGGTAGGCTGTAGTGTGCCTAATCGGTAAATGTGCTGTTCCTCGAGCTTCCGTTGATATTCACTGGAACACTGCAGCAAGCCCTGGACAGATATGTGGGCATGAGAGCAGGGGTGGGTGGGGTGTTAAAATGGCAACCAACCGGAAGCTTTCAGACTGAGCGGAAGTGTTCCGCAAAGCAGTCACCCAATCTGCATTTGGTCTCCTCCACATTGTGAACAGCAAAAACAGTATACTAAATTGAAAGAAGTACAAGTAAATCGCTGCTTCACCTGAAAGGAATGTTTGGGGCCTTGGACAGTGAGGAGACAGGAGGTAAATGGGCAGCTATTACACCTCCTGCGATTGCAGGGGAAGGTGCCGTGGGAAGGGGACAAGGTGTTGGGGGTAATGGAGGAGTGGAGGGAACGATACCTTCAGAATGCTGACAGGGGTGGGGAGGGGAAGATGCGTTTGGTAGTGGCATCATGCTGGAAATGGCGGAGGATGATCCTTTGGTTGTGGAGGCTGGTGGGGTGGAAAGTGAGCACAAGAGGAACTCTGTCACGGTTCTGGGAGGGAAGGGAAGGGGTGAGGGTAGAGGTGCGGAAAATGGGCCAGACACGATCGAGGGCCCTGTCAACCACAGTGGGGAGGGGAATCCTCGGCTGAGGAAAAAGGAAGACATATCAGAAGCCTGTTGTGGAAGGTAGCATCATCAGAGCAGATGCGTCGGAGACGGAGAAACTGGGAGAATGGAATGGAGTCCTTATAGGAAGCAGGGTGTGAAGAAGTGTAGTCAAGGTAGCTGTGGGAGTCGGTGGGCTTATAATGAATATCAGTAGACAGCCTATCCCCAGAGATGGAGACAGAGAAGTCGAGGAAGAGAAGGGAAGTGTTGGAGGTAAACCATGTAAAGGAGAGAGAAGGGTGGAAATTAGAAGCAAAGTTGATAAAGTTTTTCAGTTCGGGGCAAGAGCAGGAAACCGCACCGATACAGTCATCAATGTACCAGGTAAAGAGTTGGGGGAGGGGGCCTGAGTAGGACAGGAACAAGGAATGTTCGACATATCCCACAAAAAGACAGGCATAACTAGGACTTGTGCGGGTACCCATAGCAACACCTTTTACTTGAAGGAGGTGCATTCACGAAGTTGGATTTGTCCCATGCTTATGCACAGCTCAACGTTGATCGAGAGAGCCAGCAGCATCTCACAATAAACAAATATATGGGGTTATACTCCTACATGAAGCTGCCCTATGGTGTGAAGTCTTCTCAAAAACTTTTCCAAGCTACGATGGATAAGGGTTTGCAAGGAGTGCCGCATTGGTTGTATAATCGGGATGATGAATTGATCATGACCGCAACAGAGGAAGAGAATCTTCAAGTGTTGGATGAAGCATTAAAAAGGCTCAATGATCACAATGTGAAGTTGAAAAAGAGCAAGCGTGCTTTTGTGTAACCTAAGGAAGTATACCTTGGCTTGAAAATCAATGAAAAAGGACTACAGCCAGTGACGGAAGAAGATAGAGGCAATAAATCAATGCCCCAAAGTCAAAGATGTGTCTGAGCTTTGATCTTTTTTAGGCATGGTCCAATACTACTCACAATTTCTGCCTGAGCTTGCAACACTGTTAGCTCCATTACATGAATTGTTGAAGAAAGATGTGAGATGGGAATGGTCCAAAGGACAAGATGCTTATGATGCATGTGAGAGAAGCTTGTCCAGTGATGCACTACTCATTGATTACGACACAAATTGTGACCTGAAGGCAACATGTGACACTTCAAACTATGGAGTTGGAGCAGTGATCAGTCATGTCATGGATGAGTCAAGAGAAGCCCATAGCGTTCGCGTCACGTACCCTGATCAACTGTGAACATAACTATGTGCAGATAGAAAAGGTAGAACTTGGCGTCATCTTCAGAATCAAAATGCTTCGCCACTTTTTTGTTGGGTGGAAACTTCACAATAGTAACACATCATAAATCCCTGGTAGCTATTCTAGGACCAAAATCTGCAATACTGATGATGGCAACGTCAAGGCTGCAGCGATGGGCTGTATTTCTCACAGTATGACTACAACATAAAATATCGCAGTTCAAAAGAGAATGCTATCGCTGACACACTTGTCACATTTGCCACATGAGGACTCGGGAGTTGGCTGTGAAGATGCAATCTTCACAATAGTGGCAGTAGATAATGACTTTCCAATCACTGCAACTGAAACTCAGAATTGTTCGGTGTTGGAAAGCGTCTACAAACAAACATTGAATGGATGGACAGAATTTGACCATTATACAGATGAATAACTGAAACTGTTCCACAATTGTCACAATGATTTGTCATGTGAACAGGGCTGCATTAAGTGAGGTCACAGAGTGGTGGTATCTAGTTATTTGAGAGAGAGAATTCTGTAGGAACTCCATACTGAACACATAGGAATAGTCAGTATGAAATCCATAGCAAGAGGTTTTGTTTATTGGCTTGGTCTAGACCAAGGTTGTACAACCTTTTCAGGTGGAGGGCCACATTACAATATTTGCTCAGACGGGAGGTCCGGTGAGCAATTTTCAAAAGATAAAGGCATTAAAACTTTATCTTATGAATAAAAACAACAATAAGTGTGATTTTTGTGAAGAAGCTTTAAATGAAATGACTAATTTATTGACTTACTTTCTCGTCACTATATTAAAAACTGATTTAGTGACATATCTGGCATTGTTTTTGCTTGCATAAGTAGTCAATCTCTGCCCACACACGTGATGCAGAGTATTCTGGAAAGATGTCCATCTTTCTGGAGAAACCTTGATCTCTCTCCGCCACCCCCACCCCGTGCTCTGTGCGCGTGTGTGTCTCGTTCTCTCTTTCCTCCCCCCTCCCCCTAGGACTAAGGGACATAAGGGACACAGATTGAAAGTTTGTGCAAAAGATGCAGGGGGAATATGAGGAAGCACTTATTTATGCAGCAGGTGGTAATGACCTGGAACTCACTGCCCACAAGGATGGTGGAAGTGGAGATGATCAATTACTTCAAGAAGAAGTTGGAAGGTGAAGGTCACCTGAGAAATAGACTTGCAGGGCTATGGGGATCGGGCCAGGGAGTGGGACTGACTGCATAGCTCTGTGGAGAGCCGGCATGGACTCAATGGGCAGATGTCCTCCTTCTGTGTCGTAACTAAATGACTTTGACTCTTTCTCCCCTCTCTGTCTCTCTCTCCCCTTCTGTCTGTCTCCATCTCCCCCCACCCTCTTCCCCTCTCCACCACTCCTCTCTCTATATCTCTAACCCCCACCCTCCATGTCTCTCATGTTCCCTGCTCCCCGCTCAGTGCTTCCTGTTCTCTCTGTCCCTGCTGTATCTCTGTCCCACACCAACCACCCCCCCCCCCCCTCTCTGTTCCCTACTCTCTCTCTCCCTCTCTCTCTCTCTCACTCCCCCTTTCTCTCTCTCTCTCTGTCCCCCTTCCTATCTGTCTCGGTCTCCCCTCTGTCTCCCTGCCTACCTCTCTCTCTCTCTTCCCCCCTCTCTGTTCCCCTTTCTCTCTCCCTCTCTCTGTTCCCCCCTCTCTCTCTTTGTCTCTCACCCCCTCTCTCTTACACAGTTGCAGAGAGTGGAACGCTCAGTAGATGGTTTGTCAGTTCTTTTAAAAAGGATTGCTGTCAGTTTCATGGCTGACAGCTGCTGACATCAGGAATAGCCATTTCCCAACAGACCCGAGGTTTTCCGGCGGGCTTTTAAAAAAAGTCAGAACCTGCCAGAAACCTGTGAAACTGACAATGCAATGGTTTAAAAGCTAGTCTGACAAAGGGAAATTTGTTATCTCCAGTCACAGTGAGGATGAGGAACGGCCCCGGGAACAGTTTACATCCGTGGGCCGGATGGAAACATTTGGCGGGCCAGATCCTGACTCGCAGGCCGTATGTTGGACAACCCTGGTCTAGACAGTGACCTAGAATTACTGGTAAGCAAATGTACTATCTTCTAAAACTGTAGAAACAAGTCACCAAAAACCCTTTGTAGTCGTGATCATGGTTGAGTTGACTGTTTCAAAGAATTCAAGTAGACTTTTGTGAAAAGGAAAATGACAATTTCTTGGTACTCGATAGCCACTCAAAGTGGATTGAAGCAAACCACATCAATACTGAACGAACAATAGATGAGTTACGGTTTATTTTTGCTTGTCATGGATTACCAGAGGAGGTTGTCTCAGATAACGTCCCAATTTCATACTGCTCCATTCCAAAATTTCATGAAGCAATCTGCCAAACATACCCTCACGTCTCCTTATCAAACAAAAGGGAACACAGATTCAGGCAAAGTGAAGCAGCTGAAAGATCCGTTAAGATAGTTAAAGAAGCACTCAAGAAACAAGTGCTGCATGGGTGTTCAAATTTCAGTATGAAACAGTGGTTGGCTAATTTCCTGCTCAATATAATCACTCCACTACAGGGTATGTACCTGCTGAGCGTTTGATGAGACGGTTAAGGACACATTTCAGTCTGGTCCTACAAAACTTGACTGTCAAAGTTGAACACAAACAGTTCAGTGAGAAACGTCAACATGACACAAACAAAAGGGAACACAGATTCAGGCAAAATGAACATGTTTGTGTTCTGGGCTCCTCACAAGTCACACAAGTGGGATGTGGGAAATGTAGTAGAAGTGTGTGAAACCAAAAGATACTTGGTTGAAATTGACAGAAAGGTGAGAAAAATTCATGTAGATCACAAGATCCTGGCAAGAGTTGAATCAAAACATGATCTGCTTGATCATGAGCTCATGCTGGATTTTGAACTAGTTCAGACTTCAGTGGCTGAAGTACCAATATCTGAGAAAGAAACAAGATCTTCAAGTACTGAACCAAAACCAAGCAGTCCAAAACCTGACTCTACACCAAAACCTGTAAGGAGATCAGGAAGGCTTCTTAAACCAGTTATTAAACATGATTTGTATGTTTAGTTCAAAAAAATAAAAGCCAGTTGTAATTATGCCAAGTGTGCATATCCATATAGATGTGCTTATTTGCATCTCACTGTTGAAGTTGTATAATTAGTGAAACAGGAAATCGTTTAAGACATAAACTTTGAAGCATACCAATGCTGGTATATTCAGTTGATATCATTGTGAAGTGCATACACATCTATGCAACACATTCAATTGCAAGAAATGTTGAAATAAGAATACGAAACACATTAATTCATGTTTTCAGTATATTTATTTGGAGTAAAGATTGCAAAACATTACATGTGTAGGATGCAGATTTTCAAAGAAGGAATCTGTTCTATACATATTGTGATGGAAACCACACCTGCCAAATGGAAACATATTAATTTCATCAGATGGAACTCAATTTGAACCTTTTTACTGGACATTTCACAGAACTTGTTTAAAAAAACAAAGTGATTCCTGACAACGCAGCTCGCCACTGACATCATCAGGCTGCGCCGCGGTGCGCACATGCGCAGACGGTCTCCTGCTCTCTGCGCATGTGCTGCATTCCGGCTTGCCAGGACTGGTTAGCGCATGCGCCGATGACGTCATCGCGTGACGTCTGCTTCTTCGGGCAACGCGCCTGGTCGGCCTCTGCGCATGCGCTTTATGCAACGCCAACGGGTATTCACGCATGCGTCAACCTTCTGATATTCACGCATGCGTCAAAGCTTCAGCGCAAGTTTCTGAATGTGGAAGGAGGAGAGGTTTCGTCAGGCATTTTATCGCAAATATTTAGTCTTTTTGGAGATTTCAGTCTGCTTCATTTTTATTAGAAAGAGGAGATTGCTCCACGGTAAGTTGCTCTGCTGTTGTAAGTTGCTCTGAAAATATTTCCATTGTCTGGGGCACTGCATGTGCTCCAGTCCCTGTTGTAAGTTGCTCTGAAAATATTTCCATTGTGTGGGGCACTGCATGTGCTCCAGTCCACTGCACTGCACTAAAATCCTTTCCATTGTCTGGGGCTGTGTGCAGGCAGTACATGTGCTCCAGTCCCTGTTGTAAGTTGCTCTGTTCCTGCACCCATTAGAGCCATGCACATGGACACACAGCCACATGTTTCCCCATCCGCTCTTGAAACAACCATGCAGAGCCTTGTGAGACTTCGCAATTGCCAGCTGCTGCCTGTCAAGCAGAGAGGGCATCCAAAGCGGTCAAGCACTTGGGGAACATCCAGAAAGAAGAGACGGAGCACTGAAAGAAACAAGCATGCCGTGTCCAGTGGTAGAACAAATGTGAATGCTCTTGCTGAGTACACAACTGGTGATGTGGGAGTGCAGCCATACCGTTATCCATCCTCAGTGTTGCTTTAAGGCAAAGGTAGATAAGAGCGAAAGAAATGGAAGGTGATGCTGATAGTAGTAGGCAGGATTAAATGGGAGCGGATGGGAAGGCGCAAGAGTAGCATAACCACTAGCAGGGAACAGCTGGGCTAAATGGCCTGCTTTATGTTCATAGTCCAAAAGAAATGTGCATCTTTTTCCAGCACCCTCACATCATTCATGTTTTCCCTGAGAGCAGCATTGAACCATCACGAAATAGGGGCAGTAACATCATCCTGACTCCTACAGCTGAGTTGGGTACTAAGTGATTCATCGGTGGTGTGATCAGTACATGCCTTTACTGCAGAACATAAAGCATGCTCAACAATAATTTCATTGGAGGAGGGAAGCTCTGACACTGATGTTCTTTCCTTATTTCTTTTCACGTAAAACATGCCCTTGAGAAAACAATCCTTGAGACTTAAGGTCAGCATTCAAGCAACGAAGGCAACTGGATCATGCTGCGGAGCTTGTCACGATACGGAAAGGAACCTTGCATTTATGGATGAAGTGGGAGCGCACATTGGGATGCGTTTGGGGAACATTCACCAATAGACTGAGCTCAGACTCTTGTGACTTTCTTCAAGGAGAGAGAGGTCCAGTGTGTGCATGTGGCGGCACATAGCACTGAGTGTGGATCTCAGGATGCGGCGAGAGTAGTAGTCCGAGGAACGTTGTATTTCTCGGAGATACCTGTAGTCCTGGGTGGATTCAAAGCATGACTTTGTGACTTTGCCTTCTTCACATGGACAATACAGTAGTGGAATAGAGAGCCACGCGTTCATTCACCACAAGGTTCTCCAGGAACAATCTCTTTAGTTCTGCATAGCAGAGACTCGGCCTGTCTGTCTCACGGGAATGCTGGCAACACAACACTCATGTATCCATGCACAGCAGTGCCTCGAATGTTTAATGCACTTAATAAAATTTCTCAATAATTAAACCTGGAATTGTTGAGGTTTTTGATGTTATTTTCCCGACTTTGCAACTGCACTTCAGATATTCAACTGCGGTGTGGTCCTTGAGGTGGGGGGGGAGGAGGAGAGGGAAGAGGGAGGGGGTTGTGAAGGGGTGGGGGGGGAGAGGGGGGGTTGTGAGGGGGAAGAGGGGGGGGTTGTGAGGGGGGAGGGGGTTGTGAGGGGGAAGAGGGACGGGATTGTGGGGGGCGAGGGAGGGGGTTGTGAAGGGGGGGAGGGGGGGAGAGGTGGGGGGGAGGGGGGGAGGGGGGGAGAGGTGGGGGGGAGGGGGGGAGAGTTGGGGGAGAGGGGGAAGAGGGAGGGGGTTGTGAGGGGGAAGAGGGACGGGATTGTGGGGGGGAAGGGGGAAGGGGGAAGGGGGTTGTCAGGGGGAAGAGGGAGGGGGTTGTGGGGGGGGAGAGGGGGTTGTGAGGGGGAAGGGAGAGGGGGTTGTGAAGGGGTGGGGGGGAAAGAGGGTGTGAGGGGGAGGTAGAGAGGGGGCGTGGCGGGGGGGATTAGTGGGAGGGAGTTAAATTCAGAAGCTCCTGAAGAGAGGGATGCAAAAGGCGGGGACCAGCTGCAATGCCTGAAGTACAGTTGAGAAGTAGGGGAGAATGCGGCTGGATGGGGGACCTGCAGCTGGAGAGAACGGCTGGATGGAGAGGGCCAGAATCGAGAGGCCGTAGAGAGCCGCGGGGAGCGAGCGGCCGAAGACCTTGGTGTCGCCGGGTACGGGGACCGGCTGGTGCGTCTTTTGCCATTGCAAATTTATGGCGCATGCGGAGAAAAACGCACCCCACCCCCCCCACGCTGCTGTCTCCGGCCGCTCCGCACCCACCCCCCTCCACGCCCCACCCGGCCCGCTCCACTCCCCTCCGTCGCCGGGCCGTTCGCTCACCCACTCGCCGGCCGCTCCGCTCCGTCACTGGGGCCGTTTGCTCGCCAGCCGCTCCACTCATAACAGGCCCACTCCGCTCCCCTCCGTCACCGGGCCGTTCGCTCGCCCACTCGCCGGCCGCTCCACTCCTACTGGGCCCGCTCCGCTCCCCGGCCCCAGCTCCAGCTCCAGCTCCAGCTCCAGCTCGCTCCCCGGCCCCGGCTCGCTCCCCAGCCCCGGCTCGCTCCCCAGCCCCAGCTCGCTCCCTCACTCCGCCACATGCTGACATGTGTTTGTTAGGTTGCCTCCGTGTGATTATTTGAGCAGCGCCATCTTTAGTCCTGGCAGCTGCCTAAAGTCGCAGTCTGTGACGTTTTAGTGGCACATGCTGCATTTGTGCATGTGCCACAACAGCGCCCCCTAGCGGTAGCATTGTCAACAAATGCAATCTTTTTAAAAAAGACCAGTGTTGGACAGCTGAAACATAGCTGCATATTTGCATTTGAGAGACAGTTCAATAGAGAGACAATGGAAGTGCTGACTGATTCAATTAACAAGATTGGTCTGGGCAATCATAATAATCAACCTTCTTTGCCTATGTAAAAGCCAGAGCTCCACACCCCACCGAGTGTGGCTGAAGAACTTTGAGAATCAACAACCCTCGCAGACGATGCTGTTTCAAACAAAGAGCTGGTCACATGACTTATCTGCTGGACATATTGGGAAATGTTTGAATTGTGCCTCACAGAAAGGTTTGAACAGACTACCATTTGAAAACCAAAGAGAAGGAAGTTCTCTCTCCCTGTCTCTCTCTCAAAGTCACAGGGACCCACGGCAGCAACTTAAGCCTCAAGACAGAGGACCGCTTCAGCCTTCTGGAAGCAAGTTTGAAAGCGTGCATTGGGCCCCAGCGAAAACTACAAGACTGCAATTCCAACCAAGAACTTTACAGCAAAACTAAAGACAGTAACTGAATTCTATTTACCACTCCAAACCCACCCCCTTAATTCTTTCTCCCCCTCTGTATCTATTTGTGTGTGTGTATGTGTTTATCTCGTATGCATGCTAGCGTGGTTGCGTCATGTATTTTAGTAATTTTAACCAAGTTAGAGTGTTACAGCTAATAAACTTACATCTTTCTTGTTTAAACCTAAGAAAACCTGTCTGGTTGGTTCATTTTGCAATTACAATTAGAGAGCAGTAAGCAAGGATCCACTGCGGTGTTAAGCAAAAACACTGTTTTAAAAGTTATGGCCAAACCAGGAAAGGGGCAAGAAGGGAGCCTGAGACCCCTTCCTCACCCAGTCGTAACAATATTAAAAAAACTATGAGTTGTGTATCAAAGAAAAGCATACAGAAAGTATGGTCCGTTATTGACAAGAAACAAAAATACTTTTCTTTTAGAGGAGAGAAGCAGTGTAATGTATTCACATATTATGTTAGTGAGGCCGATGTCAGAGCATGAGCAGTATGCAGTAATGCAATAAATACTTATGTGAACTCACCATCTTTACAGTCTGTCTTTGTTGGTGCCATTCAATATGATAACAACTAATAGCAAAGAAAGAATGGGAGACAACTTGGAGGAAAGAAGAAGTTGCCTCACTTAAAAATAAATGTAAACTTTCATGGTTCCCCAACAGTTCTTTTCTTTTTGTGTTCCACAGCACAGTACAGTAACAATGAACCAACTTTTTGGCAAAATTAGAATTTTTATCCTCCTAGTCACGTAAATCATGTTTATGCTGAATTTATAGACCCTGATGGGAGCAAGCACAGAGACAGACAGGCGCAGCCTTTCCCGCCTCCAGCCTGCATGCCAATTTCCTGGCACCGTCCCACCCCCCGAACATTTTCCCAGAGGTGGGATGGGTGGGGGGTGGTGGTGGGCAGCAGGGATACCTGCCTACAAACAGCAGGTAGACAATTAAGATTGCTTAAAGGCCTATTGTGGCCTATTGTCAGAGGTCAACTAGAATTTTTCAGTTGATCTCTAGGCCCCTGAGGCATTGAGAAACAGCCCAGCTATCTGGAGGCAGCCTCCTGGCAGCTGACCCGGGGACCAGCGTTCCAGGCATGCTTTGAGACCCTTCCTGCCTGCCTGGCTTCAGCTGCAGGCCACACTGTCGAGGGTCTCCCCTCCACAATGGTGGCCCAGGTACTAAGCGCATTTTTTATTATAAGTTAAAAAAAATTGGAGAGAGCGTGCCTCCATCTATGGACCCTCTCTCTCTCATGTACCTGAAAAGGCAGCCTGCTGCTTCTTCAGTTCTGGATGGCCTCCTATTTCCCCTCCAGCTTCGGAAGCTCACCATCATTCTTAATTGGACGGCGAGCTGGCCCTTTGGCCACTAATTGGCCAATTTGGGGAAAATCTCAGATGGCAACTATTCCCCACACAGTGCGGCCTCTGACTCTCCTTTTACCCTGACATTGGGGCCCTGAAGCCCATGGGGAAAATTCTGCCCTACATCTTTTAAAAGTGGCAGTTTCCAGGTGCTGTACTGAAAACTGAAATAGCTGCTCACAAACAATTTATCTATTGCAAATTGTCAGCCTTGACTCAATGGTCACACACTTACTCTAAATTGGCAGGTTCTCGGTTCAAGCCCCGTTGCAGTACATACTGCACTGGGTGGCAGCCTAGATTGTGCACTTATTAAGGGAATGGATTCACTATATGAAGAGCAGGGAGTTCTAGTGCCTTTGCTAACATTTATCCCTCAATAAACACATAAATACAGATTATCAGGTGGGACCTTGTGCACAACGTGGCTGACACAGTTGTCCTCAGAACAACAGTTTATAGGCAATTCAATGGCTCTAAAATGCATTAGGATGTCCTGAGGATGTGAAACTTCTTTCTTTATCTTATCAGGTTGCCAGAAAGAAAAATTCAAGAATTAGTCAGATTAAGTCCTAAATTTAAATGGGAAAGGAGTATTTTTAATGTTAATTTGTTGATAGGCATCCCAGGCAGGAATATTATTTGGAGCTGGTATGAATGATGTTAGTTGGCAGGTTACTGAAACACATGTGGGCAGGTTAACATACTCGGTGTTACAACCAGGTTTGAAAGGTGGCTCGGGGTCTGTTACTATCTTCACCTGATCTTATTGAAACAGGGTTTAAATTTTAAACA
Source organism: Heterodontus francisci (assembly GCF_036365525.1). Taxonomy (NCBI): domain Eukaryota; kingdom Metazoa; phylum Chordata; class Chondrichthyes; order Heterodontiformes; family Heterodontidae; genus Heterodontus; species Heterodontus francisci. The sequence continues at coordinate 42,681,152 of NC_090385.1, read as the reverse complement.
CACTGTGTTTTGAGCTCCCCCTTTGTGAATTCTTGTTCACAGTTTTCCAATTATAAGGCAAAGAAATAAGCACAAACAGGCTTGCTTTGGTTTAAAGAAGAAAAGTGAAATTTATTAAACTTATTTAAACTCTAATACGGTTCACGCCTACGGATATATGACGAGCCCATGCCAGCTTGCACTCGTGATATAGACATGCAGATAGGAACAGAAAAGAGAAGATAAAGTAGAACAGTTTGAGGCAATATCTTGTTACAGCGCTTTGAGCTCCCTGTGGTCCTTGATTGAAGATATGGTCTTGCATTTTGTTGGGGCCCAGTATTCTTCATAAACCTTGTTCACGTAGGAGACTTTTCTCTTTGAGTTTACATGTCTTCAGTGGTTTCCGAAGCTGCTGAGCGAGATGAGAGCAGACAGGAGAGGTGGTAATTTTTGCTTCAGTTCCAGGAGCACATGGCGTTCTGAGTTCAAATTCAATTTTTCCAGTTTAATACTCCCCTAGTTGGCCTGCAGGTGGTCACGTGACTGACTGGTTTGACCAGGTCTCTTCTGTGTATTAGGGTGGGGACTGGTTCCTTTGTTTCAACACTGTCTGGTACAATGCAAATGCCCTTCCAGCCACAATCTTGCAATTTTAAGTTCTACTGTTCATGTGGCGAAATCATGTGTGCCTCAGTCTTGGCAGGTGATGGGGGTTTGCCTGACACCTCCACACCCAGGGGAATAAAATGTGATTTGAAGAAAAACGGTGCATTTCATTACAAAGTTTGAGAGAAATATCAGATCCAGAAAGAAAACCATGCATTTCTCTCATTCACTTCCATTCATTCACCAATCTTAAATTTATTAAAACTGGTCTGTTCTGAGTGCCAGGGCTGCTTTAATTTTCTCTCTTTTCTCAGGAGAGTTAGTAGGGGGCGGGTCTATGCTGAACTCTGAGTCATGCAAAGACTGTTTACTTCAGGGGATGGGTGATTCTCTTTTTCTGTACATGCTGTTAGCAACTCTGGTGAGGTACTTCTAGAGTCTGCATTTACATAGGAGGATGTGGGGTCTAACTTTTCACATTTTTCGGGGTTGGTCGGGGTTTTCATCCAGGCTTTTTTCCGGACTTCCTTGAACCTGCCCTCTGGGTCACTTTACCCCCTGCTCTTTCTAAACTTTTGCCAGCTGTGTGCCTGCCTGTCCCCTTTTGTTCTTGGCGGGGGTCCCTTACAGTTCACCAGCCCTCTGCTGGAGGGTCCTCCTATCACTGGTACAGGACTTAGGGGTGCAGGTTTCACTGTAGGTTGGGGTTTTCCTTCAACCTGGCACATGTGGCAACTCCTGCAGTACTCCACCACATCTTTGTGGAGTTTTGGCCAGTCAAACTGTTGTCTTAAGCGGGCTTTGATCTTTCATGTACTGGCATGTACGGCTACTGTAAGCTCATGGGCCCTTCTTAATATTTCTCCCCGGTACCTCTGCGACACCACTAACTGGTGAACCACTGTCCACTCTTTGCCCTCAGGTCTGTGAGGAGAACTCCATTTCCTCATCAGTACCTCATTCTTTAAATAATAGCAGTCAGGGACTCCCTCTGCTTCACTTTCAAACTGGGCAGCCTGGGCTAACTCTCGCAATACTGACGTCGGCTCACTGAGCCTCAGCTAGGGAAAATCCATTCAATTCATTCCTTGGGTCTCCTAACTTTCCAAAGAAAGTCTCGGACAGGCAGACCTCATGGTCATTTGCCTGCAGTGCCAAAGCAGTCTCCTCTGGGGGAGCTGGTTTGATCAGGGCCTGACCCACTACACATTCAGGGAAACTGCAGGGGACCATCTCCTGCCACTGCCCTGTCTCTCTGACCTCCTGTGGTCTTTCTTTCACTACTGGGGGGCTACCACCTTCACCCCTGCCAGATCATTACCTAGGAGCAGGTCAACCCCGTCTACAGGCAAACTAGGGACAATCCCTACAGTCACCGGTCCCAAAACTAGGTCGCACTCCAGGTGCACCCAGTGTACAGGTACAGGCATACGCTGCTCTCCAATACCATTCATTACCATTCTAGTGTTCACTCCAATCTCTGGGGGAAAGGTCAGGCCTTTTCCCAGTAAAAGGGATCTAGTGGCCCCTGTGTCCCTGAGAATTACTATGGCCTTGCTTGCCCCACTCCAGGAATATGCGGTTACTTTCCCTTCAAACACAAAACACAGATAACCTTCAGGAATCTTATTAACTTTTCCTGCACTGGCCATAGTAGGCTTCCTGGGTTGCACTCTTACTGCAATTAAAACCACAGCTTGTTCTGTGTTTTCCATCAGGGTCCCGTCTGCACTGAACGGGTGTGCCCTGATTAACCCTATCAGTTTCCCCTTTAGTTTCCAGCAGTCAGCTTTTAAATGGAAGCATTATTACAATGGAAGCACACAGGTCTCCAGGTCTCACTCTTGCTCACAGCACCTTCCTTTTTGGCTGGAGGGGGACCCCCATGTCTCCTGCTTTCCTTTCTCTTCCAGGACTGCCTGGATGGAGATCACCTTCCCATCCTTTGTCCTTTTCAGATTTGTGGGGGTGATTAGGAAAGGTTCTCCCCTGGGAAAATGACTTATAAATTAAAGCAAACTCATCGGCCAGAACGGCCGCTTGCCTGGCTCCCTGAACCCGCTGCTCCTCTACATGGGTCTTTATTGAGAATGGGAGAGATTTTTAAATTCCTCTAACAGGAGGACTTCTCTGAGAGTCTCATAGCTGAGCTGTATTTTTAAAGCCCTCAGCCACTGGTCAAAAGCCAGCTACGTACTTCTTTCAAACTCCAGATAAGTTTGATTTGCTTGCTTTTTGAGGGTTCTAAACTTTTGGTGGTAGGCTTCGGGTGCTAATTCATATACCCCAAGGGTAGCATTTTTGATCAGTTCATAATTTGATGAACTCTCATCTGGCAACGGAGAATAAACGTCATGGACTTTTCAGGTTCATTTGCTTTGCAATCAGAGAGACCAGGTTTCAGCTGGCCATTTTAACTGCCTTGCCAGTTTCTCAAACAACACAAAGAACACTTCCACATCTTCTTCATTGAATTTTAGAATTAATTGAGCAAGTTTTAGCAATCTTGTACCCAGCCCTGAATTCTGTTCCTCCATATTGGCCATGCTTTCACTAGGGTTACTCTGTCGCCCCCTAGTTAACTTGAGCTGTTTCAACACTCTTCCTTAGCATTCTTTACAGAATATTCTTTCTCTCTCTCATTCCCTCTCCTGTCTTTGTTTGTCTTCCTGTTCCATCTGGAAGGCTCTTCCTCCCTCTCTCTTTGTTCAAATTCAAGTTTCCTCTGTTCCAATTGTATCTTTGCTAGCAGTACCCTGTCAGAGTCTGCTTCTAACCCTGTTTCTGCTTCTTCAGATTCAAGGGAAAAATAGTCGGCCACTAGCCTTAGGAGTTCAGACTTCCTAGCTTTGCCATGTACAGTGATCCCACACTGCTCAGCCATATTTCTCAGTTCCTCCAATAACAGTGCTTTTAACTTATCCCAAGTTACTTCACCTTGGCTTGGAGAGCTACTCACTTCAGTTGCAGATATGTTCGTATTCAAGCACACACAACCACAAGAAAACCTGTATTGATATTTTGCTCTTTTTGATTGGGAACAATTTGGCTTCCCACTTCCAATTTCACTCGTTCATCTATGGGTAAAATCCCAGATGCTAGCACCCAAATTTCTGCTACGACCAGGTTTGAAAGGTGTCTCAGGGTCTGTTACTATCTTCACCTGGTCTTATTGAAACAGGGTTTAAGTTTTAAACACACTGTGTTTTGAGCTCCCCCTTTGTGAATCCTTGTTCACAGCTTTCCAATTATAAGGCAAAGAAATGAGCACAAACAGGCTTGCTTTGGTTTATAAGAAGAAAAGTGAAATTTATTAAAACTTACTTAAACTCTAATACGGTTAATGCCTACGGATATACAACGCGCCCACACTAGCATGCACACATGTTACACACGTGCAAATAGGGACAGGAAAGAGCAGAAGAAAAGATAAGTAGAACAGTTTGAGGCAATCTCTTGTTACTGTGCTTCGAGCTCCCTGTAGTCGTTGATTGAAAATATGGTCTGGCATTTCATTGGGGCCCAGTATTCTTCCTAAACCTTGTTCACGGAGACTTTTCTCTCTTTGAGTTTACATCTCTTCAATGGTTTCTGAAGCTGGTGAGAGCGAGATGAGGGCAGACAGGAGAGGAAGTAATTCTTGCTTCTGTTCCAGGAGCACACGGCGTTCTGAGTTCAAAATCTATTTTTCCAGTTTAAAACTCTCCTAGTTGGCCTGCAGGTGGTCACGTGACTGACTGGTTTGACCAGGTCTCTTCTCTATATTGGGGTGGGAACTGGTTCCTTTGTTTCAACACTGTCTGGTACTATGCAAATGTCCTTCCAGCCAGGAGCTTGCAATTTTAAGTTCTAATGTTCATGTGGCGAAATCATGTGTGCCTCAGTCTTCGCAGCTGCGGGGTTTGCCTGACACTCGGTTGCAATAAATAACCTTTATTATTGGTTAATTGTGGGACACAGCGACAGCGAAGCCAGAGCATAAAGAGACCAGGAGAGAGAGAGAGAGTTCACTCAGAAAGCGGGAAACAACGAGAACGGAGCCAGAGCATAAGGAGACCGGGAGAGAGAGCGAGAGTTCACTCAGAGAGCAGGATACAGTGAGAGCGGAGTCGGAGCATAAAGAGACTAGGAGAGAGAGCGAGAGTTCACTGAGACAGCGGGAGTTGCCTAGACATTGTGTTTCAGGAGACAGTCACCCCTTAGATTAACTACCTTGAAAATCGACCAGTGGTCAGGGACAGGAGGGTGTGACTATGAGTGAGGCAGGTAGAGGGATCCAGGAGGTAGTGTTGTAGGAGCCTCAGCCCTTGGCCTTATCCAACAGGTTCGAGATTCTTGCTCCCTGTGTGTACGAGAGCAGGGACTGTAGGGAAGATGAAGAAACTGACCATAGCACCATGGTACAGGGAGCCATTCAAGTGGGGGGAGAAAAGAGAAGTGCAGTCGTAATCGGGGATAGTATAGTTAGGGGCATAGCCACTGTTCTCTGTGGCCAGGATCGAGTGTCCCGAAGGCTGTGTTGCCTACCTGGTGCCAGGGTTCAGGATATCTCATCTGGGCTGCAGAGGAACTTGGAGTGGGAGGGGAAAGATCCAGTTGTCGTGGTCTACGTAGGTACCAACGATATAAGTAGAACGAGGATAGAGGTTCTGCTGAGGGAATATGAGCAGTCGGGGCTAAATTAAAAAGCAGAATTCATGGGACATTGGCACCAGTACTGGGGAAGGAGGGAGCTGTTCCGATGGGACGGGCTCCACCTGAATCATGATGGGACCAGAGTCCTGGCGAATTGCATAACTAGGGCTGTAGATAGGGCTTTAAACTAACTAGTGGAGGGGGAGGGTACAGTTGCATGGAAAATTAGGAAGTCAAAGTTAAAGGAGAAGGTAGGAGTGCAGGTTAGTGATGAGGCTGATTGTTACCAGAAAATAAAAAGGTAGGGGCAGAACGCATGAACGTCATATTGCACCAAGGAATCGTGCAAGAGTAGAGAAATTTGATAATAGAACAAACTTAATGGCTTTGTATCTGAATGCACGAAGCAGTCAGAATAAAATTAATGAGTTAACAGTGCAAATAGAGATGAATGTGTATGATGGGCAATCTAGAATGAGAGGTCATAGTTTTAGGATCAGGGGTAGCAGATTTAAAACAGATGAGGAGAAATTACTTCTCTCAAAGGGTCGTGAGTCTGTGGAATTCACTACCCCAGAGTGCAGTGGATGCCAGGACATTGAGTAAATTTAAGGAGGAGATAGACAGATTTTTAATTAGAAATGGGTTGAAGGGTTTTGGAGAACGGGCAGGAAAGTGGAGTTGAGGCCGAGATGAGATCAGCCATGATCGCATTGAATGGCGGAGCAGGCTCGAGGGGCTGAATTGCCTACTCCTGCTCCTAGTTCTTATGTTCTTATATTTTTCCATCAAATCAGAAAGTGGAAATAGTACATCACTACACTAATGCATGCAGACAAAAACTACTTTCTCAGATTTATTTTAAAGTGCAATATACTGAAGCAAAAAATATATATAACCTACACTATAATAGCCAATTTTACCAAACATATGATCTGGTCTTACTTTAAAAACAAGAAAAAACAGAGTGCTAATTCTTGGCAACTTCCCTAGCAATTATTAGGTAACATCATGACTGATTTGCCTGGGGCAGTCCACAGGAAATGCAATGAGCCTAAGGTCTGATACTCTGCGTTGACTTCCTTTTGGGGCTAATTATAAATAAATATATGATGCTATATAATTATAATTTTTTTTTGCTATATATGTTTTTGCTTGGATCTTAGAATACAGAGTAGCATCTCAAAATTTGCCGATGATACCAAAACTGGAGGTGTGGCAAACAGTGAGGATGATATGAACCACCTGCAACAGGACGTAGATAGGCTAGCAGAATGGGCAAAGAGATGGCAGATAGAATTTAATACTGACCAGTGTGAGGTGCATTTTGGCAGAAGAAGTAAGGAGAGGGAATATGGACTTAATGGCACAGTTCTAAAGAGTGTGCAGGAACAGAGAGACCGGGAGTGCATGTGCATTGATCTTTGAAGGTGGCAGGACATATTGAGAGAGTGGTTAGTAAAGCATATGGATCTTGGGCTTCATAAAGAGGCATTGAGTAGAAAAGCAGGGAAGTTATGCTGAACCTTTAGAAAGCTCTGGTTAGCCCCTGTCATACTGACCTCCAGCTGCCAAGAATGAGGCATATTCATTTTGTCATATGAACATTGATTTTAAACTGTTGCTGGAGTGAAGGAATAACTTGCTTGAAGATCACCAGATACTGGGCTGGAAGGACATTTGCATACTAAGAGATGCTGCTTGTGGAGACAAAGGACTATTCCCTGCTCCAGTTAATCCCAAATGGATATTGAACACGAGGCATTGAAGATGTAAGGAAGCGCATTCCAGGCCCTGCTAAAATGATGCAATCCACAGAACCAGGACTAGTTAAACCAGCTGCTCACATGACTAACTGGCTGGTCCAGGTTTTTTGAAGTAGCCACAGGACAGTTTGAATTCAGAAGGCTGTTTGAACTGGAACCTGGAACAAGGAAGCCTCTCTCTTTCTCGCTTTCTCCCAAGCCACCAGACCTACAGAAGACACGTAAACCTCAAGAGAGAAAAGACTCCTACATCGGGACAAGTTGAAGTGTGAACTGGGCCCCAACAAATTGCAGGACCTATTGTCAGCCAAAGACTCCACATTGAACTTAAAAGACTGTAATTATAATCCCGATATTGCCTCAAACTTTTCCCCTTCATTATTTTCTACTTTTTCTGTCTCTATCTGCGTGTGTGTTTATCACCTACGCATGCTTGCATGGTCGCATTGCATATTCATAGTTATTAACCAGATTAGAGTTTAAGATTAATAAACTGCTACCTTGTTTAAATCTAAGGAAACCTGTTTGATTTCTCTGCCTTACAATTAGAGCAGTGAACAAGGATTCATTAAGAGGAAGCTTAAAACATGGCGTTTCTAAAATTAAACCCTGTTAGTGAAACCAGGCAAGGGCTGAGAGGGAACCCCATATACCCCTCTCACCAGGTTGTAAAAGCCTCCAACTGGAGTATTGCATCCAGTTCTGGTCACCACACTTTAGGAAGGATGTGAGGATCCTTGAAAGGTGCAGTGGAGATTTACCAGAATGATTGCAGGGATGGGGGATTTTAGTTACAAGGTGGGGTTGGAAAAACTGGGGTTGTTATCCTTAGAACAAAGGAGATTGAGGGGAGATTTAATAGAAGTGTACAAGGTTATGATAGGCTTAGATAAGTTAGACAAAGACAAGGTGTTCTCATTAACTAATGGTACAAGGACTAGGGGACACAGATTGAAGGTTTTGGGCAAAGGGTGCAGGGGAACATGATGAAGAAATTTCTTTTTCTTTACACAGCAGGTGGTAATGACCTGGAACTTACTGCCCTCACTGGTGGAAGTGGAGACAATGAATTCAAGGGGAAATTGGATGGCCACTTGAAGAAAATAGACTTGCAGGGCTACGGGGATAGAGCGGGGGAGGGGACTGACTGCGTAGCTCCGTGGAGAGCTGGCATGGACTTGACAGGCCAAATGGCCTCCTTCTGTGCAGTAACTGACTCTATAATGTTTTGTATTGTTATGGCATCCAAAATAACATAGGAACTACATTGTTCGAGCATATGCATAGATATCTCTATAATGTCACATCACTCATTACTGCATTACAACCTGTGCACCAAACACACATTTTATCATTCCGCCACAAATGGAGAGATGTGAGAAAATTTGCTGCAAGCTCCAGTATCTGTGTCTAAAGTGTGATTATTTAAGAAGCTCAGGGAACCACAAGACAGCAAGGTGTTTGTGAGTAGAATTCAAACCCTATCAGCGATGTAAATGCTAAATTTGACTGAATTAGTGCCAAAAAAACAATATAAATCAGATCTATGGTGTAGATGAGAAAAACCATAACTACCATCTACATGAAGCCATGGAGAGAACCAGGAAAGTTGGGATCAAGCTCGACACAGACAAATGCATTGTAATGGTAACAGAATGCCAGTTCTTTGGAATGGTGTACTTTGAAATGATGGAGTCAAGCCAAGTCCTGAAAAAGTCACAGCTATCTCTGAGATAGAAGCTCCAAGAAACAAGAAGGACCCAAGACATTTTCTTGGCTTGCTCCAGTACATGATCTCTTTCATAGCTGATGTCAGAGTACATGGCAAACGTACGAGAGCTGATGGGAGAGGATGTTGAATACCAGTGGTCAGTGTCACGAGAGGAGTTTCAGTAAACTCAAAGAGGTAATATTCAAGGAGATAACTATGTCATACTATAACAGAAATAAACCTGTCACTCTGCAAGTAGATGCTTCTACAAAAGGACTGGAAGCGGCCCTGGTACAAGAACAAAAGCCAACAGCATTCGCATCCAAAGCTCTAATATCAGCAGAGATCTGATATGCCAACATTGAAAGAGAGCTTTTGGCTTTTGTTACTAACATTCTCCAGGATGCGAGAAATTCCACACATATATCTACAGGAGAAAATTCATAGTGGAGTGATTATCGTCCACTAGAATAAATCGACAGGAAATATCTGTATAGAGCACCAGCAAGATGACAGAGGTTAATCTTGAGGCTTCAGCGTTATGATTTAACTCTGAAATACAAGCCAGGAAGAGAAATGGTGCTGGTGGATACCCTATCACGTCAGTCACCACATTAGAAACATGAGATAAAAGATCTAGGTGTAAACATACATCACCTAGTGAACATGATGCCACCGAAATTGAATCAAATCAGAGCTAAGACTAGTAAAGGTGAAGAGTTACAGATGCTCTCTCAGCAAGTGATTTAGGGATGGCCAGAAAGGATGCAGCAAACATAACCTGTAATACAGCAGTATTGGTCAATCAGAGATGACATCTCACTAGAAGACAGTGTTCTTCTGGCGAATCCAAAATCATCATACCCAAAACGATGCAGACAGAACTTCTCCAGAAGATAGATCAAGACCAATGGGAATGGTGAAGTATAAGCTCAGAGTGAGATCATCTGTGTACTGGAGAGGCATATACAAAGAAATTTTTAAAATAGTATCGACATGCAGTGTACGCCAGAAGAAGTACAGAAATACACAAGCGAAAGAGGTTAGTGAGGTACCACGCAGACCATGGCATACTGTGGCAGTCGACTTATTCACACACAACCAAGAATGGTATCTTGTAGCAGACAATTAGTTAAAGTTTCCATTCATCAGAAAGGTAAAAGATTTGACAGCTACAACAATCACCACAGCAGTACAAGTCCTATTTGCTGAGCAACAGATCTGGAAAGGGTGATATGTGATAATGGAACCCAATTCACCACCAGAGTGTTTAAGGAGCTTGTTGAACAGTATGGATTCAACATCATAACCTCATCACCACATTACCCAAGGGGACATGGTTTATAGACGGTCAAGAAGATCCTCATAAAGTGCCGAGAGACAAAGGAAGACCCAAACCTTGCCTTATTGTCACTCTGAACTACATTTCAAAACACTTAACAGCCAATAATGTACATTTGAAGTCTAGTCACTCTTGTAATGTAGGAAACACCGTAGCAATCTGCGCACAGCAAACTCCCACAAACTGAGGGATAAATGTTGGCCAGGACACAAGGGTAACTCCCCTTCTCTTATAGAGTCATAAAGTCATAGAGTCGTACAGCATAGAAACAGGCCCTTCGGCCCACCGCGTCCATGCCGAGCATAATGCCTAGCTATACTAATCCCACCTGCCTGCATTAATTCCATATCCCTCTATGCCTTGCTCATTCAAGTATCTGTTCAGATGCCTCTTAAATATCGCTATTGTTCCTGCCTCCACCACCTCCTCAGGCAGCTCATTCCAGATACCCACTATTCAAAATAGTGCTATGGGATCTTTTATGTTCACCTGAGAGGGCAGATGGGACCTTGGTCTAACATCACATCCATAAAACAGCACCTCTGATAGTGCAGACTCCCTCGGTGTTACACTGGAGAGTTAGCCTTGATATATGTGCTCAAGCTCTGAAGTGGGATTTATACCCAGATCCTGCTGACTCAGAGACAGGACTGCAACCAACTGAGCCACTTGAAGAGACTGTGCAGATTTGCATTTTGGGAGAATCTGTAAACAAAGTTTATTGAGACAAGATTAATCTTGAAGCCTGGAATTTACTGCAAGAGGTCAGAGAGTGCTTTCATCCAGTTTGTCTGTCAACAGATCAATGTTATGATTTTAATTGAAAAGAGGAAGAATTATTGACTGAATTAATCAGTCTCTCTATAAGCCATCACCACATCAAAGGGAGGCTGGCTGCTTAAGGGCCACTTCACTGAACTTCCACATTAACACACAAGTAGAGGACACAACTCTGTTGACAGGAGAAGTCATGGCAGAGGTCTTAGATGACAGCAGGAGGGAGAGACTGGACAAGCCGCTAACTCTGGACGAGCTGACAAAGGCCGTCGAGTCCTTCGAGACGAGTAAAACTCCCGGAAGCGACGGCTTACCGGTCGAGTTGTACTCGGCCCTGTGGGAGTGGATCGGCCCGGACCTGCTGGAAGTATACGAGAGTATGCTCCTGGCCGGCAGCATGTCAGAATCCATGAGGAAAGGCATCATGACCCTCATTTACAAGCAGAATGGGGAGAGGGCAGAAATCAGAAATTGGCGGCCCATCTCACTGCTTAATGTTGACCACAAGATTCTGTCCAAAGTCATAGCCAGTCGAGTCAAGTCTGCTCTGGAGTTGGTGATCCACCCTGATCAGACCTGTACTGTGTCTGGCAGGAAGATCTCTGATAGTCTCGCGCTACTCAGGGATACGATCGCTTACGTGCGAGACAGGAGGGTGGACACCTGCCTCATCAGCCTGGACCAGGAGAAGGCTTTTGACAGGATATCGCACACCTACATGATGGACGTGCTTTCCAAAATGGGGTTTGGGGAGGGAATCTGCAATTGGATCAAACTGCTCTACACAAACATCAGTAGCGCAGTGTCAATCAATGGGTGGGAATCGGAAAGTTTCTCGATCAAATCTGGAGTCAGACAGGGCTGTCCTCTCTCCCCGGTCTTGTTTGTTTGTTGTATTGAACCCTTTGCTGAGTCTATTAGGAAGGATGCGAGCATAAGAGGGGTGACAATCCCAGGCAGCGGAGGCGCTCAGGTTAAAACCTCCCTGTACATGGATGACGTCGCCGTCTTCTGTTCGGATCCGCTGTCTGTGCGCAGACTGATGAACATCTGCGACCAGTTCGAACTGGCCTCGGGGGCCAAAGTTAACCACGGCAAGAGTGAGGCCATGTTCTTTGGGAACTGGACTGACCGATCCTTTGTTCCCTTCACCGTCAGGTCAGACTACCTGAAGGTGCTGGGGATATGGTTCGGAAGGGCCAGGGCGTGCCCCAAAACCTGGGAGGAGCGAGTAGCCAAGGTACAACAAAAGTTGAGCATGTGGGGGCAGCGATCTCTCTCCATTGTGGGTAAGAACCTGGTCATTAGGTGCGAGGCGCTCACGCTGTTGCTGTACGTGGCGCAGGTCTGGCCCATACCCCACTCCTGCGCTGTGGCAGTCACCCGAGCCATTTTCCGCTTCATCTAGGGATCTAAAATGGACCGGGTCCAGAGGGACACAATATTCAAATCTCTGGATAAGGACGGGGAAAATGTACCCAACGTGGCTCTCATCCTGATGACCACCTTCGTGTGCGGCTGCATCAAGCTGTGTGTAGATCTCCAGTATGCAAACTCCAAGTGTCACTACGTGCTGAGGTTCTATTTGTCCCCGGTGTTGCGAAGGATGGGCCTGGTCACATTGCCGCGGAACGCTCCATGTAGTTGGACCGTGCCGTACCACCTATCCTTCGTGGAGCAGTTTCTGCGGGAAAACACCTTTGACCACCGATCCATCAGGCAGTGGTCTGCACGGAATGTCCTCAAGGCCTATGGGAAAAGGAGATGGTGGATCCTGTCGGATGGTTCCCTGAGCAGACCGCCAAAGTCATTTGGCGGAATACCTCATCACCAGAACTTTCAAACAAGCACCAAGATGTAGCTTGGCTGGTGGTGAGAAGGGCCCTCCCCGTCAGATCCTTCATGCATGCCCGAAGTCTCGCCCCCTCCGCACAATGCCCCCACGGTGGCTGTGGTGGGGAAGAGATGGTTGCCCACCTCCTTCTGGAATGTGCCTTTGCAAAGCAGGTGTGGAAAGAGATGCAGTGGTTTTTGTCAAGGTTCATCCCAAGCAGCTCTGTAACACAGGAGTCTGTGCTCTACGGGCTGTTCCCAGGGACGCGCACCGAGACAAACATCAACTGCTGCTGGAGGACTATCAATTCGGTGAAAGACGCCCTTTGGTCTGCCCGAAACCTGCTGGTCTTCCAGCGCAAAGAGTTGTCCATGACTGAATGTTGCAGACTGGCACATTCCAAGGTCCAGGACTACGTGCTGAGGGACGCACTAAAGCTTGGGGCCAGCCGCAGCAAAGGCTCAATGGGGAAAGACCACAGTGTAAGGTCCCCCCACCAAGCTGAACTGAGGGGCTGGATCCATGGGAAACCCCTTGAACTGTATCGGGAAAATTTCTGTCTCCTGTATAATGTAAAAATGTATCTGGCACAACAAATGTGAAATGGAAGGGTTGTGAGGCAACTCATGATTGTATTGAAGGAAACTGATCACCTTTGCACTGTTTGTATTTTTTGACTTGATGCTGTTTTAAACTGTTTGGGAATGTATTTTTCACAGATTTTTATGAATAAAGTATATTTTGGGGGAAAAAAAAGTCATGGCGCTCTAGTTCTTCTCCAGAGAGCAATTTCTGTAATCAGGGTTAATTGTTAGACCTGGATTATGTTAACTCAATATGACAGAGAGTAAAATATGCAGATGTCAGCTCATAAAAAACTCAACTTGTTTATGGAAATTTGTTAGCAACTCATTTAGATGAGGGAAAGATGTGAAAAAGCTTAGACTGTTAACTTATCATCGAATTAAATCTTTCACGTACTAATTGTAAAGCCAAGTTCATCATATCTGCGCTGGTGCTAGTTCCCCCATTGGAAAATATGTACTCTTATCCCATTTTTCTACTCTTTCCTTCGACTCTTTAATGTCTGTCAAATATTTACTTACTCCCTTTTAAATGTCACTAGTCTTTATTACTAACATCCCATGCAAAACACTTGGCTTTTTACAGTGGTAATGTATGAGTAATCTTCAAACAGGAATTTTTGTTTTATTTATCCTTGGTGAATCATTTTACCAGTTCCATGGGTTTAAACTTGTCATTCCCTGCCCAGTACAGGAGAAGACACACCCCAGCTTTTCCAGGTGAAAGATATTCATCTGGACATATACCTACCATTAGCATCCAGCCAAAAAAAAAATCACAAATTTGCCACCATAAAAGATTTACATTGCATTTTTTAAAGTACTCTTATTAAATATTGCATTTTCCCATGAATACATTTGTTTAAAAGGTAGACATATTTCCAATCATTGGCTTTAGCCACTCACTAGGTGGGTTGGCCCCTTGTGATATTGAACCACATAGGCCAGGAAAAATCCAGGTTTCAACCCGGTTCTGTGCTGAGCTAAATGATTTCATGCAGGGTGATAGAGGTGTGACAACTGACCTCAGTATCTTAACCTAGGGAGAAGACAAAAAAAAACTCACCATATAGGTACAGATTTGAAAAACAATCACTTGGCAAGCTGAAGCCAGCACATTCAGGAGAAGAGGAAAGAATAATTTAAGGGGGAAAGTGGAACGATTCTGCAACCATTGGTCATCTAGAATTGTGATCTTCAGCCGATGCCAGTTGAGCAGAGAGATAATATAGTATTTCATACCCTCAGTAAAAAAAAATGAATTTTAGAGTCTTAATATTAACAGATTGATATTATAAACTGCAACAGGGATTGTAAGCAAAGTTGCTTCAAGATCTATTAACATATCTATGTAAACATAATTATGTTTGCCTAAGCAATGAATGTTAGCATTAAAGAATGGAATGTTCTTCCTTTCCACACCCATTGACAGCATCAGGTTCTGCTGGGCCAGAGGCAAGTCAGTGTGCATCATTCGTTATCAGCATAATGAGCTGAAAAATGTTGGGTATAATGGAATTCCACCTATCTAAGGCTGCATTATCATCCAGGTCTAAAAGATGAAGGGGCAAGGTTCAAACTCAAATCAGGGATTGATGTAATTTCTGTGTCCTTCTCAAGGCCACTATTTCAGACAGATCATTGTGGAGTGTCAGGGACAACAATGAATTCATCCCAACCAGATCCATTATCCTCGGGACTGATTTCAAGCTTGTGTATCAGAGGTTAAAGGTGCTGTTTTATTTTCCACATTGTACCCAGTCTTCAAGATGGAAGTGAGTGATGGAGGGATAGATTCAGACTGAAAGGGTGATCTTCACCTTCACTGCTTAAGTATTAAATATCAATGGAAATGATAATCAGGCAGGTTCGATAATGGGCAGGCAATCCACTCTGCCAGTTTGTTGCCCAAGTGACAAAGGTGAAAAATGCTGAATAGCGAGTCAGAGAGAACTTAGTATTTGTATCCAGGATCAGTGATTAGAGAAAGGGAAGTGTGATGTTCACTACATCACTAAAACAATATAAACAGTGCAAGGCTTGAACACTTTGGTCTGACACAGAAGAAAATGAAAAATATTCTATCTTACTAAACTTAGTCCCTGAGAAACAGACCTTTAGCCATGAATGTGAACGGAGACCTTGGTGGTGAATGATTACTAATTCAATCCATTGCTTCACCTACTTTTGACTCAGTAAACTTGTCTGATTCAACACTTACTCACATTATATCACCCCATTTAATTCTTTGCACATCCATTCCTAACCAAAAAGAATTGGCTCCCTGCAGTGACAGAAAACAAAACCTCCATTTGTCTGGGTGAGACTTGCTTCAGTAGTATTTTGACTTCCATTAGCAAGCAAAGTTCATTATAGGCAATACAAACTTAGCTAACTTTGACTTTTCTTTGTAGATGATTGTCTCTCACTCACTCACTCATATACAATGGATGGTAGGACCCTAGGAAGTACAGAAAGTCAGAGGGACCTTGGTGTACTTGTCCATAGATCACTGAAGGCAGCAGCACAGGTAGATAAGGTGGTTAGGAAGGCATATGGGATACTTGCCTTTATTAGCCGAGGCATAGAATATAAGTGCAGGGAGGTTATGATGGAGCTGTATAAAACGCTAGTTAGGCCACAGCTGGAGTACTGTGTACAGTTCTGGTCACCACACTATAGGAAGGATGTGATTGCACTGGAGAGGGTGCAGAGGAGATTCACCAGGATGTTGCCTGGGCTGGAGCATTTCAACTATGAATAGAGACTGAAAAGGCTAGGGTTGTTTTCCTTGGAGCAGAGAAGGCTGAGGGGGGACATGATTGAGGTGTACAAGATTATGAGGGGCATTGATAGGTTAGATAGGAAGAAACTTTTTCCCTTAGTGGAGGGGTCAAGAACCAGGGGGCATTGATTTAGGGTAAGGGGCAGGAGGTTTAGGGGGGATTTGAGGAAGCATTATATCACCCAGAGGGTGGTTGGAATCTGGAATGCACTGCCTGAAGAGGTGGTGGAGGCAGCAACCCTCATAACATTTAACAAGTATTTAGATGAGCACTTGAAATGCCATAGCATACAAGGCTATGGGCCAAGTGCAGGAATATGGGATTAGAATAGTTGGGTGCTGTATGGTCGACACAGACACGATGGGCCGAAGGGCCTGTTTCTGTGCTGCATAGCTCTATGACTCACACATCAATAACAAAAAAAAGATAGATATGAAAGTATGTTGTGAAGAGGACATAAGAGTATAATGTGGGAAAATGTGAAGTTGTTCACTTTGGCAGGAAGAAAAAAAAAGAGTATTACTTAAATGGAGAACAACTGCAGAATTCTGAGTTGCAGAGGGATCTAGGTGTTCCAGTGCAGGAGTCACAAAAAGTTAGTATGCAGGTACAGCAGGTAATTTTTTTAAAATCATTTTCATGGGAAGTGGGCATTGTTGGCCAAGCCAGCATTTATTGCCCATCCCTAATTGCCCTTGTGAAGGTGGTGGTGAGCTGCCTTCTTGAACCGCTGCAGTCCATATGGGGTATGTACACCCACAGTACTGTTAGGAAGGGAGTTCCAGGATTTTGTCCCAGCAACAGCGAAGGAACGGTGATATAATTCCAAGTCAGGATGGTGTGTGCCTTGGAGGGAAACCTGCAGGTGGTGGTGTTCCCATGCATCGGCTGCCCTTGTCCTCCTCGGTGTTAGAGGCCGCAGGTTTGGAAGGTGCTGCCTGAATAGCTGTGGTGCGTTGCTGCAATGCATCTTGTAGATGGTACACAATGCTGCTACTGTGTGTCGGTGGTGGACGGAGTGAATGTTTGTTTGTGGATGGGGTGCCAATCAAGCAGGCCACTTTGTCCTGGATGGTATTGAGCTTCTTGAAGAAGGCTAATGGAATGCTATCCTTTATTACGAGAGGAATTGAAAATAAAGGTAAGGATGTTATGCTTCAGTTATACAGGGCACTGATGAGACCCATCTCAAATACTGTGTGCAGTTTTGGTCTCCTTATTTAAGGGAGGATGTAAATGCGTAGGAGGCGGTTCAGAGGAGGTTTAGTAGATTGATACCTAGAATGAGCAGGTTGTCTTATGAGGAAAGGTTGGACAGACTGGGCTTGTTTTCACTGGAGTTTAGAAGAGTGAGGGGAGACTTGATTGAAGTTTATAATATCCTGAACTGTCTTGACAAGGCGGATGTGGAGAGGATGTTTCCTTTGTGGGTGAGTCCAGAACTAGGAGGCACTGTTTTAAAATTAGGGGTCACCCTTTTAGCACAGAGTTGAGGAGAATTTTTTTCTCTCAGAGGGTTGTGCGACTTTGGAACTCTGCCTCAGAAGGTGGTGGAGGCGGGGTCATTGAATATTTTTAAGGCAGAGGTAAATAGATTCTTGTTCGTCAAGGGAATCAAGGATTATCGGGGGTAAATGGGAGTGTGGAATTTGAAACACAACCAGATCAACCATGACCTTATTGAATGGTGGAGCAGGCTCGAGGGGCCGAATGGCCTACTTCTGCTGCTGATTCATATTTTCATATGTTTGTATGTATGTAGGTTAGATGCAGAATAAAGCTCCTCACAAACTGTCCCGTCCAGCACTCCCAGATCTCAGTTACAGCATGGGTTAGATATAGGTTTGCCAACTCTTATTGGACGTATTGCTGCAAGTTTTATCATATGACACTTGGCCATTTGCATTTACCTTATCGAGGTTGCATCTCCTGTAGTTTTTTTTACATTTGTTCATGGGAGGTGACAAGGCCAGCATTTATTACCCATCCCTAATTTCCCTTAAGAACTGCTGCAGTCCATGTGCTGTATGTACACCCACAGTGTAACTAGGGAGGGAGTTCCACAATTTTGTCCCAGCGACAATGAAGGAATGGTGATATAGTTTCAATTAAGGATGGTGTGTTATACTCCCGATTGCTGTTCACTCACATTCAGAGGTCACCGGACAGCAGGTGAAGCCTCGATTGAGCTCAACTGTGCTGTCCCCAATGCTTAAATAGGTGCTCAACACTCACTGTATATACTTGAAGAATGGCCACTTGAACAAGGAACTGGAAGACTGCCAATGTCTGTGGAACTATAACCCAACAAGAATCAGTGCCTTTCAGGAGAGCAGGTTATAAACATTGATGGGAAAAATAATGAACACATATTGCTTCTTTGTGTTACATTCTTAAGCAGGCCAGTTGCAACCTGAATATTTGTGCTCATGAAGCTCTTACAAAAACATAAAACACTGAGTGTGAGAAATGAATCCACAGCCAGTGATAAATCACAGCTTTAAAACAAAATTAAACCCAGAGAACAGCTCAGTTATCCTACAGCTACCCCTTCAATTATCAACAGCCCAATCAACCTACACACAGTCCTCAGACAAGCTTATTCAGAACACACAGTCCGTGTCCTCACATATTCGAGCCCTCACATTAAAAATACACCTTGAGAAGACATTTACCTTAATATGTGTCCAAAACAGAACCTCCTTAACGTCGTCCATTTGTGAAATCGCAGCATATGTAAGAAAGTGGCTTTTCCTGCAACAGTTCCCTCAGTCAGCTTAAACTGCAAACACTCAAAGTCCACACTTGCTCTTGGCAAACAGCCAAAGTTTCCTTCTTTTGTAAGGATCAGATCCACAAGGTGAGTGGGCGCTGTCTCACTTCCCCCATGACATCATCAGTCACACACCTGATTGCTAACATCTGTAAGTAGTTCGTAAAAGATGAGAGAAAAATCAGATAAAGGAGAAGCAGCCAGCAATGAAACGCAATACTTAACCCTTTACTTTCCCACATTCAAGAGGCTGCTTTTTTTGAGAAAACACATCACAACTGCAGGCAGATTTAAACCATGCCAGGGCTGCAGCTGAATCTTTATGCCAAACAAACTGGCAGCTAATGCAAGGGAAGCAGGGCCATTACAAAAAATAACCCATCAAACTGCATGGGCTAAGGGGCCTATGAATGTCTCAGATATGAGCAACCTACTTTTGTTTTTATTCGTTTTGTGCAATTTTGGGCGTCACTGGCTAGGCCAGCATTTATTGTCCATCCCTAATTGCCCAAATACTGAGTAGCTGGCTAGGCCATTTCAGAGGTCATTTTAAGAGTCAACCACATTGTTGCGTTTGGAGTCACATGTAGGTCAGACCAGGTAAGGCAGGTTTCTTCCCTAAAGGTCATTAATGAACCAGATGGGTTTTTAACAACAGTCAACAATGGTTTCATGGTCACCATTTAGACTAGTTTTTAATTCCAGATTTATTAATCGAATTCAAATTTCATCATCTGCCGTGGTGGGATTTGAACCCATGTTCCCAGAGAGCATTAGCCTGGACCCTGGATTACTAGTCTAGTGACATTACCACTATGCCACCACACTGAGCACATCACAGTATTTTTTATCCTCTTCTCCCTGCCTCTCCTGAAGAAAAGAAAAAAGACTTGCATTTATATAGTGCTTTTTACAACCACCAAACTTTCAAGCGCTTTACAGTCAATTAAGTCCTTTTTGAAGTGTAGTCACTGTTTTGTAACGTAGGAAAAATGCCTATTCCTTGCAGGAGTACATTCCCAAAGGCACTGGAAGCATTTTCGTACTGATCAGCACTGATGGAGTGCTAAATGTCTGAAGTGATAATGTCATGAGACAATAGGAGGCATTCTGAGAGAAATTAAAGATATTTAAGGGGCTCAAGTATCCATTCTTCACGTGTGAAAGTCAGCAGGCTATTGAACTGTGGAGAAGCATCAGAGCCAATCCCAATCCAATCCACGTCCGTATCCACACACATATGGGTGGAACAAAACTCCTTGTTTTGTCAATTCCCTAGCTCAGGACACTGAGGCCAATTATAGTAATCTCACCAGCACACTGATTGAGACCATGGTCTGAATCTGGGGACATTACTGCTCTCAAATCCTCAACTTCATATTGAGCAGTGAAATTTTTGATTGAGAAACCTAGGTGATACCGAGTTATCCACAAAGATATCAGGGGAGCTTAAACAGTCCTCGGTCAAGATAAAATATAACAGATTATTCAACACCAAGAACAGTTTTTATTTGTATAGTACCTTTAATGTATTAAAATGTCCCTAGGTGCTTCACAGGAGCATTATAAATCAAAATATGACATTGAGCTACCTAAGGAGGTATTGGGTCAGATAACCAAAAGCTTGGTCAAAGAGATAGGTATTTAAAAGAGTCTTAAAGGAGCAAAGCAAGGTGCAGAGGCAGAGAGGGTGTTGGGAGTAAAGTCCGGCAACCTGACCCGAACCCGACGGGACCCGACAACATGTGTTGGGTTCGGGTTGGGTCGTGTTGCAATTCCGGGTCCGGCATTCGGGCTTGGGTCGGGCCGGGTCGGACACGCACTATCACAGGTAAGTAGCTCCAATGTTAATTTAATTTTTGGACTAGAAAGGTGGTTTTGTTACAGTTATTTTACACTTGTGCAGATCAGCAACAAAGTGAAAAACGCAAGGTAACTTAACTGATGGTCGGGTTGGGTCGGGTCGGGCACAGGAAAAAATGGAAGGACTCAGGCCAGGTCGGGCTCGAGTCGGATATGGTTCTGTCAGGCTCGGGTTGGGTTTTTTTTTTTGCAGACCCAAGCAGGCCTTTAGTTGAGAGGGTATCCCAGAGTTTAGGGCCTAGGCAACTGAAGGCACAACTACCAATGGCGAAGCGATTAAAATCAGGGATTCTTTCAAAATGTATCACTGTCACACCAAACACAAATTTACCCACATAAATAGTCCTTAGCATACACAGTGTTGTTAAAGCTAGCTTGATTACACAAATATACGCTCTTGTATAGCACCTTATTCACACTTCTTACAAGCTTCTTGCATAAATGAGTTGCTTTGAAGTGCAGTGACGATTGTTATGTAGGTATATACATGTGCTGTGCTGCAAAAACCATAATCCCACAAACAGTATTGATCTGAATGAGTAATTAATCTGAGTGGTAACGGTTAAGGGTGGAATGTTGGTCAGAACAACAGGACACGCAATAACCGGAAACTTCCCACACAGACCACGTACAAGTTGGCCCCTTTAGATGACCACGCGTGTGCGGCCGCGCAAAACTATTAAACACTGTGCTTAAATAAATCAGCCATGCACTACAAAAGAAATTACAGCATACATTGCTGCTGGGTGGCCGAAATACATAGGGCTGAATTTTACACCTCCCCAAAGAGCGGGAAGGTGGCGGAGGAGGGGGGAGCGTAAAATGGAGCGGGAGGCTCGGAAGTGGGGGGGTGGGGGTGGCCTTCCCAACATGCTCCCGCTTCTGCCGCCACTTTACGCAGGACAGCGGCGGCGAAAAACAGCCCACCCGCCCCAGGCCAATCAAGGCCCTTAAGTGGCCAGTTAATGACCACTTAAGGGCCTCCGCCTGCCGCCACAGGGATTTTACACCTGACTAGTCGGGCAGCCCAGGCCCAAGAAAAGCCGCCTGACAAAAGCAGGCAACTTGCTGACGGCCTGGGAGTAGGGGCTCTAATGATCAAGCACCCTGTGCCCAACAGAAGGCAGCCCCCCCACCACCCGCTGCCCCAACCACCCCCAACACCCCCGTCCCCCAATCGACCACCCTTGCCTTGCCGAGGCCCAACCAATCATCGCTGGCGAGGCCCCAAAAACGTACCTTTTCCTGGGGCCGTCCTTCCTCTTCTTCTCGAAGCTAGGTTGCAGTCCCAGCAATGGCCACGGCTGCCAGTGGTGCTGCTGGAACTAAGAGCTGCTGGCCCACTGATTGGCGGGCAGCTCCATTAAGTAGGACTTCCTGTCTCAATGAGGTGGAAGTCCTGCCTCAGACCAATTAAAGGCCTGGGAACTGCAAAATGTGGACCTGATCCCCAGGCTAGATGGAGGCGGGAGGCTCCCCTCCGCCAAGGGTAAAATTCAGCCCATAATCTTTTGACTAGGAAGCAAAAGTGTGAAGCTGATAGGTATTTTGTGGTTAGTTTGACACCTACAGATTGCCGACAGGGTTAAACAGTGTGCTGAAAACCAAAGCGCTGTGCCACAACACAATAAGCAATGGTGCTATGTCCATAATTTGCTACGCAATGAATTTCCCATTTTTATCGAATTTTCTTTGGCAGTTAATCTTACCTTCAGTCTGCATTGGTTAGCACGTTCTTTAATGCTGAGATTAGATTGTTTTACATCATCATCTCTTTGTAATTTAATGCGTCCTGCCCTCCATCCTATCACAGACCCTTCCTTTTGATCTTTCCTTCCCTCCTTCCACCACCCCCTCCCACCCTTTTCCTGGCTCTGTACTTGCTTATAAACTGTTAAATCACTAACTATTTCTAGTTCTGACGATAGGCCACCGACCTGAAACATAGGGCTAAATTTTCATCCCAAGGCGGAAGCAGATTTGGAGGCGGGCATGCTGGGAATATCGCAATGCCAAACGACATGCCAGTCTCCCGACACGTTCCCACCTCCCAGAGAATTTGGTGGAGGAGTCTTCTCTGGAGTCATGACAACCCACCCAAAAGTGGTGGGTAATCAGCTGAGGCAGTTGAGAGTTTGTTGCCGTGCTGAACGAGATTTTCAAGATGATACATGAGAAACATGCTGGGTTAGCAGCACCGCCAAGGAGAGAATATGGCTGCACAGTGGGGAGCCAGTCAGAGAAGAGGGAGCCATTCCTGATTCTGCATAAATGGTGGAATAAGTAGAGCGGAGCTCATGCATCGGCACACAGTGGCTGTTGCGTATACAGAGCTCGCAAAATGTTTCAGGTGGAGGCACTGGGGCAATTGCAGAATCATTTCCTGCAGGTGTGTACAAGGTTTCCTGGCAGTTGCCATGAGACCATGATCCTGAGGCAATCGCAGGTGCGGAGCTGCTCATGGCACCAGAGAGACTACGCAGATAGCTGCCAGGATACAAGGGCAATCCATTGAAGAAATAGTTGCTGGCAACTGTGCTCAGACCTACAATGGAGGCACAGAGGTGTTACAACCGCTGCCATCTCAGCACAGGGGCCACCATAGAGCAGGTCATCAGATTCCTGAAGATACGGTTCCAGTGTCTTGACCAGTCGGGGAGCAGCCTCCAGTACGCTTCCTCAAGGATTTCTCGCATGGTGGTGGTATGCTGCACTCCGCACAACCAGAGAGGTGAGGACCTTGAGGAGGATGATGTGGAGGAGCAGCACATATCTTCGGAGGATGTGGAGCAAGATGAGCCTGCATTGCAAGGTCTTCCGGAGGACTGGCTGATGCATCAAACCATTGACCAGGATGGCAGGGAAGCTCAGGCTGTACTGATGCAGGCACAAGTGTCCTGACGACGGCACATCCTGAATGGAATTTGGCCCAGTACCACACCTTTCCCACAAGGAATGGCCGCATCCAAAATTCCTGCCATGCAGACACTTCTGCTGTTTCCCCACAACACCTGGAAGTCACGTTGCCACCAGCCAAACCATGTCCTCAACCACCCACCTTTGTGTCGCACATCCACTTCATGCTGGTGTCTTAATACCCTCAGAACAGTGAGATCACACAAATCAGGGTGTTCCCATTAGACATTTCATTACATTGAAGGTTAATCAGTGAGCAGAAACGTTACAAAAGCCACTTACGTGAACCACAAAGTGAAATTACTGACGTGGCACCATCCACATGTGGTCGCTCCTATGAGGTGTTGCCCCTTTGTGGCTGATGCAAAAGTGGAGGCAGGTTGCTCGCCTATGTCTGCATGTGGCTGAGAGGTGCATGGCACCTGTTCTAGGCGTTGCGGTGTCAGTGGGGGGCCGCCATAGGCTGTCCCACCTGCGTCAATGCAGGAGGAGCCTTGGTCTTGGGGACTTGCTGTATAGATGGTGCCTCAGTCAGACAGGCCATAAAGGCGGCTGATGACCCATGTGGCCTGTGCTCAGCCCTTTTATGGAGCTCATGCACGCCTGAGGGAAACAACAGCTGGGGACTTCTTGTAACCCGTCCATTCATCTGTGCAATGTTCCTGCAGCCACTCAGTGTAATGACGCATATGGCTCCACACAAGGTAGGCCACTCTTTCAGTAGAGGAGCTCACGTGTTCGTGTGCCTAAGACATTATGGAACACGTCTAATGAATGGACTACTCCATTCTCTGCCCAAGGTTCTGCACTGCCTCAGGGATCACCAACATTTGGGCACACATATCCCGTTATTGCTCCAGAAAAAACTGCCTTGAATGTGAACCCTGAGGCTCTGCATCTCCACCCAGCTGAGCATGGCTGTGTCTGTCCTTTATCTTCTGAGGGGGACTGCCCACAGCTTCCTTTGCCTTGGTCACCTCCTTCTGCTCACACATAAAGTGCTGGTCACATTATGCCACCCCGTTTGAAACTCATGTGAGACCCCACAAAGGTGAGTATCTCTGCATTGGAGAAGGGTGTGCGTGACTGCTGTGACAGTGCTGCCTCCGATGCATTTTCCTCCTCTGAATTTGACGCTGATGGCACAGTGGTATGCTGAGGCTGCTCCTCCATAACTGGCCCTGCGGGAAATATGCGACATTGGTTCGGAAAGCTCTTCTCTGTTAGCAGCTGCTTCTACAGTAGCAGTAAATAACAGCTTTTGCATTGGCATGGATTAGACAATTGAGGATGGAGCTCCATCCCCATGGTAACATGCTTTCACCATCTTTCAGACAGGCACCCATCTTGCCCTCACCAACTTCCTGCCGAGCTGTCACCCTGGCATTGTCAAGGGCCTCCTCCTCCATGGTTGTCAGTATAGTGAGATGCGCCATTTCACCATTACAGTGACCCCTCTCTCGTGCATTCTGTGCTCTTTTCTTTTTCCTGCAAGGTCAAGAGTAAGAAGTTAAGACCATGGCTCTCTCCTTCACCACCTCCTGTGACTCACTCACATGTGATGACCATGGTTCCAGTGTCACCTTCTCCACAAGTGCTTGTGGTGTGAACTTTGCCCAAAGCTCAGGAGTGCACCTGGGCACACGTATCCTCACTGTTCCTGAGTGCTATGTGCTCTCAGGCTGCTCTGCTGAAAGGTGTGATGGTTATTCCAAAACTGGAGGCCTGTCATCTGGGTGTAGCATTGCACTCATTTGCCAAACCTCAGAAGGTTGTTGAACTTCTTCCTGCACTGCACCCACATCCTGCTGACTGCACTGCAGCTGCTCACCTCCTGAGCCACCCCCATACATGCCTGCTTTGTCTGGCTGGCTGGCCTCTTCCTGCCACTCTCCGGAAACAGGACGGTCCTCCAGGCTGCCACAGCCTCTGAACAGCACCTCTAACAAATCATGGGTACATGCCATGCTGCTGCTCCGCTGCATTCCAGCCTCTGCCATCACCCAGGATGCACATCTGCATCCCGCCTCCTCAAAGTGCACGCTGCCTCTAATTGGACGGCGAATGCACCTGCAGGCCACTAATTGGCCACCTCCTTCAAAACAGTGTCAGTCGTTTGGCAGCAATATCCAGCGAGATCGGGGCCTGGAAACGATCCCAATGTCAGGGTCCCAAACCTGGAATGAAAATCCAGCCCATTAACTTTCTTTCTCTCTCCACAGATGCTCCTGCCTGCTGAGTATTGTTAGCATTTTCTCATTTTATTTCACACTTCTAGCATCCACAGCATTTTGCTTTTGTTTTAAATTGTCAGTACTGCTCCCAGACCACTGCAAATATTCCCCACAACTGGCCACTAGGGACCACTAGGGGACTCTGGGCCCGACTCCCCTCTGGCCCAATTTCCCATGGAGAAAAATTGGAGCCTCTACAGAGTTGTTACAAGCTGTTCACATTATGCAACATCCTTCCTGATGCAAGAGTCTCATGCAGCTGCCTGTAATCCAAAAATGAACATGCCTGGATTCAAATGGGACAGCAACCAGGAAGCTTGAGTTAAAAGTAGTTCTACCAAGCAGCTGCCCTTAGTGAATCCAGGCCAATTTATCTTTAGGTTACAGCCCTGCATTAGTACTTGAAAGAGCCTGCATGGATCTTGCAAAGTGGAGACAGTTCAGGCTTTCCCCCAACTAATTTTTCTGTTATACAAATTGCAATGATTAGTGGCCAAGGATTGTGTCTCTTCTCAGTGGTGTTAGACCCAAAGGGCTGAATTTTCAGCATGCCCCAACGTCGCAAATGAGGCGGGGCGGGGTGTCAGTTACAGGACAGGGGGAGGGTGGGACAGGGATCCCACGCTCCTTCCTATTGAGGTCAATTAAATTAGTTAAAAAGCTCATTGGAGGGGGCAGGTGGAATATTTAAAGCGGCAAACGGATTTCAGAAAATGTCAGTTTCTGAGCAGCTGGGGGGAGGTAGGTACACAGTGGGGTGCCAGTCGAGGCTGCCCCATGGCTTCACCCCGGCTCCATAAGATGGTCAGCAGGGCAAAGGGGACTCAGAATTTGGAAAGGTGGTGCCCTTGGTGCTGCGCAGTTGTTGGGGAGAGTGGACACTCAGTACTTGGGCACTGCCCTGAAGCTGTTGGGGCCCCCAGGCAGGCAGAGAGGTCCTCTGGACCTGCGTGGAGCCACTGGCAGGCCTCCTCCAAGTGGTTAAACTGGCCCCATCACCTCTGGGAACCTGGAGGCTGACTGGAAAATCCCAGTCGGCCTCCTTTAACTAGTTAACTACTTGAATCAGCTACCTGGTGCATGCGGGCGGGTAGCCCTGCCACACCCCCCTTCCCACTTCTGTAAAATGGCGAGATGGTGCTGGGGACCTGGCAAGCCTGCTTGCGACGTTATTTTTAGCACCCGCCTGCCTCTGATCCCGGCCCCAGTGGGATCTAAAAATCAACTCCATTGTATCTAGATCAAGTTTTCAAACCTGAGCTGGAAGTTATATTTCAGATGTTGTCAGCAAGATTAATTCATATAAAATAACCCGATAGAAGACGTCATGGAAACAAACAATATGATGTGTTTTCGCAAACAACAACAACAAAAATTGACTTAGGCCAGACAACCACATGACATAAAAGCAAAATACTGTGGATGCTGAAAATCTGAAATAAAAACAGAAAATTCTGGAAACACCCAGCATGTCAGGCAGCATCTTTGGAGAGAGAAACAGAGTTAACAGGATGGGTTTTATCCGCGCCTTGGAGACAGACTGGGAGGCGGGAGGGCACACAAAATGGTGTGGAGTGGCATCAGGCGGCGTGCCCAACATTGCCCTACCCCCATGCCAATTTATCCGCAGTGGGCACCATGGTGGACAGGAAGTCTACTGGGAGGCGAATTAAGCCACTTAGGTGGCTTATTTAAGGGCCACTTAAGGACCACCTCCTGCCTCTGCTGCATTTAGCCATTGTCAGAGGGGCCTGCTGCCATGAGGAGACACCACCAGATTGGCAGCCTCCTAGCGAGCTCGTGGGGGGGTTCCCTCCTCTGGGGGGGCAGCCTGAGGGCTCCCCAAAGGCAATGGCCGCCCCCACAGCAAGACACCTCCCCCCGCACCCTCCTCACCAACCACCACACCCACCCCCTCGCCAGAGCCTGCCTGACTGGCAATGGCAACCCGACCCCACTTACCTTGGTCTTGGGGTCTCCTCCATCTTCGCTGCTAGTGTACCAGCAGCGGCCACCGCTCCTTGTGGCACTGCTGCTACTGCTGAACTGCCAGTTCTCTAATTGGCTGGCAACTCTTGGTGCGGGATTTTGTCCCTTAAAGGGGCAACATTACCCGACAGTGGGCAGTTACTTCCCTGCCAAACGTTGAATTCGGCTGGTGGTGTTTTAGAGGGCCCAGGCGGGGTTGCCCCCCATTTTCCGGCCTGTCGCTGGGACACCTGTTGCTGATATAAAATTCAGCCCAATGTTTTAGGTCGATGAAGTTTCGTCAGAACTGCTTTGTCCACATGGAATAAATTGACACAGTAACAGTTTGACGAATTTAACTGATAGATGGCTGAGCTGAACATTTGATATCTAGTGACCTTAATCATTCTAACAATGGCAAACTCTCTGCATTACCATCAGCCAGGAGTACTGGTCACCCAGAAAAATAATTTCCAAGACACAAAGCTGCTGATGCAATTTTTAATGTGTGTTTACCCTAGTTAAAGCTATAGAAAACCAAAGTCAAACATCCTACTTTTACCACAAGGACAACCCCGCCCCCCGCCCCACTAACCCTCTCACTGCAGGGATTGAATCTTCATTCAGTCTTCCTTTAAGGCTCCACACTATGGTGTTGGTCTGTCACACAGTGAGTTCCAGTCTTAAGTCACAAATGAACATTACACACCACTCAGCCCCACCTTCTATCATCTGCTTTCTGGGGCAATACAGCAAACTCTTACCGACCCCAAGTTAAAAGCAGTTTGGGTCAAGTATAAATGTACATACTTTGCTGGAAAGTACTGAACCTTTAAATGTCCCTGAATTTTCCCAGAAACAGGTTTTCCAGTGCAATGAAGTGTGTCTGAACAGATGGCTATAAGCAATGCTAAGTAAATGCATGTGGACCAATGGGGGAATTTCCATTCATTCCTATACCCTGTATAATGATTAGAGCTTTTCTTTGATGCAGACTATATAAGGATCCCCAGATATCTCAAACTGGTCTACCCTTGGTCCAGGGCCAACTGGCTGTCAGCCTGAGGTAAAAATGATTTCTCCAAGACCAAAGGTTTCAAAGGTAATTACGGTCCATTCCAATCTGGTACATAAACTGTTTATTGAGTGCAGTTGCCAAGAATTTAAAACAGGAATAACTGATTGAAACAGGCCTCAGCATACAAGAACCAAAGATTAGAAGATTGAATTTCAGACTAAACAAGTGGCTTACATTCACCGTAAAATCTGGTGACTGAGACAAGGTTCCGGCATGTTTTATTTTTCCCAATTTTCTCTCTTTCGGAAGAGTTGACTTTTTTCTGGCCACAGTTCCACAGGCATCCCTGTATTCTGCCCTAATGACCATTTATCTTGTTTAGTTTAGTTTAGTTTAGAGATACAGCACTGAAACAGGCCCTTCGGCCCACCGAGTCTGTGCCGACCATCAACCACCCATTTATACTAATCCTACACTAATCCCATATCCCAACCACATCCCCACCTGTCCCTACCACCTACCTATACTAGGGGCAATTTATAGTGGCCAATTAACCTATCAACCTGCAAGTCTTTGGCATGTGGGAGGAAACCGGAGCACCCGGAGAAAACCCACGCAGACACAGGGAGAACTTGCAAACTCCACGCAGGCAGTACCCAGAATTGAACCCGGGTTGCTGGAGCTGTGAGGCTGCGGTGCTAACCACTGCGCTACTGTGCCTAGACAGTAAAAGGTTGATTTAACTCTACCCACACAGCAGAAACCAGGTAAGTCAGCTGTTAAAGTAAGCCATATGACTTAGGTGCCAGCATCCCGCACCAATTTCACCATCTTCTATTTTAAATTGTTCTTTTGAGCAGATAGCTAGATTTGAATCAGCAAAGCAGCCTGAAGCAGACATGGTCCTTCTTTAAATAGGCAGATCGGAGTCCAATGATTTCACTGAGCCCCAAGTACAATTTTAACTGCTGCCTGGTAAGGAATACGTTATGGTTTCTCTGTCATGTGAGACAGCAGGAAGAGGATCTGGGGCCATAAATAGCTCAAACAGGTAAGTTTTTCCACTTTCGTTATGGGCCAGGAGGAGTAGGAGTGGTTCTCTGGGCCCCATGAAGAAAGATTAGGAGTTGAGGCGCTGGACTCTAATATTACTTGTTCCTTTGATATGTGAACTATTGTAAGACTCACAGGACTACAAGTAATAGGCAAAGAAAATGTAGGTTTTTATTAAAACTTAACTGAAACATATATAAAAACAGTTACTGCATGAGCCACATCTAAACACATCTCGGTGACAAGTGGTGTGCCGCAGGGATCAGTGCTGGGCCCTCTGTTGTTTGTCACATATATTAATGACTTGGATGTGAATGTAGGGGTCATGATTTGTAAGTTTGCAGATGATACCAAAATTGGTGGTATAGTGGACAGTGAAGAAGGTTGTCTAAGGCTACAACAGGATAAAGATCAACTGGGAAAGTAGGCAAGGGATTGGCAAATGGAATTTAACGCAGACAAGTGTGAAGTGATGCATTTTGGGAAGTTAAACCAGGGCAGGACATATACAGTGAATGGCAGGGCCCTGGGGAATGTTGTTGAGCAAAGAGTCCTTGGGGTGCAAGTACATAGTTCCCTGAAAGTGGCAACACGGGTAGACTGAGTGGTGAAGAAGGCATATGGCATGCTTGACTTCATTGGCCGAGGCATTGAGTACAAGAATAAAAGCAAAATACTGCGGATGCTGGAAATCTGAAACAAAAACAAGAAATGCTGGATTCACTCAGCAGGTCTGGCAGCATCTGTGGAAAGAGAAGCAGAGTTAACGTTTCGGGTCAGTGACCCTTCTTCGGAACTCGGGTTCCGAAGAAGGGTCACTGACCCGAAACGTTAACTCTGCTTCTCTTTCCACAGATGCTGCCAGACCTGCTGAGTGAATCCAGCATTTCTTGTTTTTGATTGAGTACAAGAGTTGGGACATCATGTTACAGTTGTACATAACGTTGGTTAGACCGCATTTGGAGTACTGTGTGCAGTTCTGGTCGCCGCACTACAGGAAAGATGTGATTAAGCTAGAGAGGGTGCAGAAAAGATTCACAAGGATGTTGCCTGGTTTGGAGGGCTTGAGTTATAAAGAGAAATTGGATAGGCTGGATCTGTTTTCCCTGGAGCGAAGGAGGCTGAGAGGGGACATGATAGAGGTATATAAAATTATGAGAGGCATAGATAGGGTAGATAGCCAGAGTCTGTTTCCCATGGTAGGTGTGACTAAAGCTAGAGGGCATAGATTTAAGATGAGAAGGAGGAGGTTTAAAGGGGATCAAAGGGGTAAATTTTTCACGCAAATAATAGTGGGTATCTGGAATGAGCTGCCTGAGGAGGTGGTGGAGGCAGGAACAGTAGTGACATTTAAGAGGCATCTGGACAGGTACTTGAATGAGAAAGGCATAGAGGGATATGGAATTAATGCAGGCAGAAGGGATTAGTATAGATAGGCATTATGGTCGGCATGGACGCGGTGGGCCGAAGGGCCTGTTTTTATGCTGTACGACTCTATGACTCTATGGCACTTTCTCAGGCTACATCCACAACTCTCTGGTCAAGTGTGATGTGACATCAATTCCTCCAGTGATGTTCTCTTACATCTCCTTAAGGTTGTCCACATCCCACAACAGGCTCCAGGCGAGACCCTCCCTGCAACTTACCTTGTTGCTGCCAACAGTTTCTTTGCTGCTGGTTGGTAGCCTCCTGATGTCCAATGTTCTGCTCTTGCTTACTGACAAGCTGCCCCTTCCCAGTGGTTCTGGTTGGGAACTTGACCGGCGCCATGCAGGTGAGGCCCAAGTATTAAAATTGCCTGGACCTCATTTTATCAGGGTCAGGTGTTTTGCCGCTCACCTCACCTCGCCTCCCCACCCAACTGATTCACATTCCTGGTTAAAAAGGGGGCTCGTGTTGGTAAGATCCTTGGTTGTGATGGCATTACAGGTCAAGCCCAAACTTATCACCCACCATTAACATGCATGCACTTCCATTCACTGACCTGAGATGAGGATCAGGAACCCTGGTGAATATTTCCTAGTTCCTCGCCCAGGGATGCTAAAACCAATTGTGGCTATTACTTCCACCAAAGTTGAAATCAGTTAACTCAACTCAGACTGAGATTCAAGCTTAATAAATTATATTTAATCCACAACTCAATTTCCCTTTGAGTGCAAAAATTTCACCTTACTTGCATTTTGACACCTAACATCCTCATTCTTATTGTGGTCCCGCAGGTTTAAGACCTTTTAACAATCTTTCTGTATCAACTTTGTCAGTCAGTTCACAACTTTGAAAACTTCAATTCATTTTCCAAAGAGCATAAAGCGAACTTCCTTAACCTTTGCTCATAAACTCAGATATCCACTTTTAGGTTTATAATGATAAAACATAATAAGCAGCTCTCCACCCCTCGAAAAAAGGACAGAAAATTTTGAAGTCTTGATAACACCAAACTTAAGAAAAGTGAGAACTCAGTTGTGCATTTTTCTGTTTGATATGTTAAATTGACGACAATGCTTGTTCTAAAATAAAAATGGGTTTCCTTCTGTCAAGTAACACGGAAACTCTCTGACCATGAATTCATATATCAAGCACTATTAAAATCCCATTCTAATCCAAAGAATGTCCAAAATAAACAACAAAAACTGGAAACACTATTGTCACAAATGTAGAATTGCTGTCCCAAAACATGGGCCATTGTCTAATGCTTTCCTGGGACTGGCACAAGCACATGTCAACTTGTCAGCCAGTGATTTAATTAGTTGTGTACCATCTGTAGGCTTATTGAAACTGCCAACTAAGGCCAGCATTCAAAGAAATTGCTTTTATATTGAAGGAATTAAAGCTATTTAACAGAAGTAATTTTAACTGATCAGTGTTCTGATATAGTTGCCAATATATAAATACCGCAGGATCACCTATTCACAAGTAATATTTCTACTGTATTCTGCTTACAGAGGAGATAAAGCTCATCTGCTTCATTCTCAAATAAACCTTTCTATACCAGCAAACTAAGAAAAGCTGACAACAATAATCATGGGATTTGACTTCATTAAAGAAAGCCTATTATAGAATTGCTCTGTTTCTTATTCTGCTTGTTTCATTATAATTGTCGTGTTCTTACATCTTACCCAGGATCTCCCCAGACTCACCTAAATACTGGGCCCTTTCTCCCACAGACCTCACCACATGTACACTCCTAGCACTCACTTTCCCACATTCCTGGTTCTCATTCTGCCTACACACACCCTACCTCTCTTTCCCTACCACAACATAGGTCCTTTCTCTGAATATTGTGATGGAAACCATACCGGCCAAATGCAAACCTATTAATTTTGTCATATGAAACACTGCTTAAACCCTTTTACTGGACATCGCACATAACCTGTTTAAAAAGACCACAGAGCTGAACGGCTGAAAACATGGTTGCACATTTGCATGCTGAGAGACAGTTGAATAGAGAGACAATGGAAGTGCTCACTGATTCAATCAACAAGATTGGGCTGGGCAACAGTGATGATCCACATCCTGTCTGTGTAAGAGCCAGCACTCCACCTCCCCTCCCCCCCAACCGAGCGTGTCTAGTAAGCTTTGAGAATCAACAACCCTCGCAGACGATACTGTTTCAAACAAAGAGCTGGTTACATGATGTACCTGCTGGTCAGACTGGGAACTTTTTAAATTGTGCCTCACAGAAAGGTTTGAACAGACTGCAATTTGAATACCAAAGAGAAGGCAGGTCCCTCTCTCTCAAGCAAAGTCCCAAGGACCCACGGTAGCAGCTTACGCCTCAAGACAGAGGACCTCTTCCGCCTTTTGGTACCAGAGAAGCCAGTTTGAAAGTGTGCACTGGGTCCCAGCGAGAACTACAAGACCTCAACTCCAATCAAGGATTTTACGTTCAAACCAAAAGACAGTAACTGAATTCCATTTACTACTCCAAACCTCCCCCTTTAATTATTTCTCCCCACTCTGTATATATTTGTGTGTGTGTTTATCTCGTATGCATGCTAGTGTGGTTGTGTCACATATTTTAGTAATTTTAACTGAGTTAGAGTGGTAGGGTTAATAAACCTACAATTTCTTGTTTAAACCTAAGAAAGCCTGTCTGGTCGGTTCATTTACAATTACAATTAGAGATCAGTGAGCAAGGACTCACTGAGGTGAAGCTAAAAACACTGTGTTTTAAAAGTTAAACCCTGTTTTGGCCAAACCAGGAAAGGGGCAAGAGGGGAGCCTGAGACCCTTTCCGCACCCGGTCATAACAACATATTACAACCAATATCCAGGTGAAAGGAAATTGACCTGTAGTATGTTTTTCTTGGTCTCTCTCGACACTAGTGGCTTTGAGATCAGGGTCCGTAAACACCACTCAGCAGAGATCTTGACCAGCTACTCAGAATAGATATTGGAATCTTGGCATCCTCAAGGAAGATTGAAATGTAGAGATTTCAGAAGATTGAACAAAAAGACATCTGCAGGTCACAGCTGCAGCATGTTCTTAAGAATTTGGTAAGAATTCATGACATCTGGTATCAGCTGTGCTGCATGTATTCAATTATTATCAGCTATTAAACATTTCCAGGATCTGTGAAGGGTACATACAAACATACGAATACTGAAGGACAGGAAAAGGCCGTCTGGTCCATCCAGCCTATCCCAAATGAATATATTCACTCTCTACCCCACCCGAAAACCATATGATCTCCTGGGAGAAGTGAAAACCAGGAAAAAGCCAGGTCAATTTGGGGGGGAAAATCTTATTCTCCTAGTTGATCAAAACTAGACCAGTAAATCACTCTGGCCCTGATATTTCTTGCAGTACCAATATTTTGTAGGACGTGATCTCCGCCCCAGCCAGAAACAGGTCCAGCTCTAGCTTAAAGGAATTCAGTGAATTGGCATTCATTTCACAAGCCAGCAGCCTGTTCCAGAGGTTCACTATTCTCTGGGAAAAAGCCAGCTCGTGACATCTAACCTTGATCTAGCCTTATACATCTTAAAATTTGGACCCCTGATCCCCCTAACCTTCTATTTGGAAAAAACTGTCAATTCAAATACAATTAATTCCTTTCATCTTATTAACCATGATCAGATCATCCCTAAGTGTACACTTCTCTGTATCAGTTCTTTTGGCCTATCTTAATAACTAAGATGTTTCAATAAGAATGTAAGGACATACGCACCAAGGCTCCTTAGACAGCACCTTCCAAAACCACGACCTCTACCAACTAGAAGGACAAGGGCAGAAAAAGCATGTGAACACCACCACCTGCAAGTGCCCCTCAAGCCACACACCATCCTGACTTGGAACTATATTGTCATTCCTTCACTGTCGCTGGGTCAAAATCCTGGAACTCCCTTGCTAATAGCTCTGTGGGTGTCCCTACCCCACATGGACTGCAGTGGTTCAAGAAGGCAGCTCACCACCACCTTCTCAAGGGCAATTAGGGATGGAAAATAAATGGTGGCCTGGCCAGCAACACTCACATCCCATGAATGAATTTTAAAAAATAAGAAATAGGAGCAGAAGTATTTAATTTTGCCACATGGACATTAAATTTCAAATTGTTGCTGGGAAGAAGAGAAGGCCTATTACAAGGGCCCCTGGCTGGAAGGACATTTTTGCATATTACTAGCAGACAGTGTTGGAACAAAGGAGCTACGCCCTATTCCCAATACAAAGAGCAGACATGGTCAGACCAGTTTAGTCACATGACTAACAGGCTCTTGCAGAGTTTGAACTGAGAGTTTTAAATTGGAGAAACAGTGTTTGAAAACAGAAAGCTCTTGGCTTCTGGATTGAAAAGACCTCCTCTCCTCTCTGCTCCCATCTCTTTCTCACCAGCTTCAGAATCTATTGAAGACATGTGTGTCCCAAGAGAGAAAAGTCTCCTACAGTGAACAAGGTTTAAGAAGAATACTGGGCCCCAATGAAAAGCAAGATCAACTACAAAAGGACTCTACAGTGAGCTCAAAGAACCATAACAAACTCTTCAGATACTGCCTCAAACCTTTCTACTTTATCTTTTCTTCTGCTCTTTTCTGTCACTATCTGCATGTGTGTATCACGTATGCATGCTAGCGTGGGCGCATCATGTATCCGTAGGCGTTAACCAAATTAGAGTTTAAGTCTAAGTTTTAGTAAATTTCACCTTTCTTCTTTAAACCTAAGAAAGCCTGTTTGTGCTCATTTCTTTGCCTTATAATTGGAAAGCGGTGAACAAGGATTCACCAAGGGAGAACTCAAAACATGGTGTGTTTAAAATCAAACCCTGTTACACTAAGACCAGGTGAAGGCTGAGAGGGACCTCTTGACACCTTTCTCACCTGGTCAGAACACACTAAGTTATAAGGCACTGTACATTGTGTAGATGGGAGCACAAAGCAGGAAATATCAGAAAGGAATACCAAGGTGCACAGAATACTGGGAAATATAGATAGCACTCGAGTACAGAATAGTAAGTTGTTAGGTGGGGTCAGAGTAATGGAGAAAGTAATAAAGTCTAAATCAGAGTTAATGTGCATGTATGTGAATGCACAGAGTGTTGATAATAAGGTTGGTGAGTTACAGGTGCAGATTGGCATGTGGAAATATGATACGGCTAAAACAGAGATCTGACTCAAAGAAGGGCAAGACTGGGTCCTGAATATTCCTGGATACAAGGTGTTCAGGAAAGATAGAAAAGGGAAAAAGGGGGAGGGGTGGGGTATTAATTAAGGAGAGCATTGCAGGGCTGGAAAAAAAGGATGTCCCAGAGCGGTCAAGGGCAGAATCAATTTGGCTAGAGCTAAGGAACAAAAAAGATACAGTTACATTGCTCAGTGTTGTTTATAGGCCACCAGCTAGTGGGAAGGACCTGGAGACAGAAATTTGCAAGGAAATTACAGAGAGGTGCAAAAATTATAGGGTAGTTATAATGGGGACTTTAATTATCCAAACTTCTTCTTCTTCTTTGGCCTCCTTGTCTCGAGAGACAATGGGTAAGCTCCTGGAGGTGGTCAGTGGTTTGTGAAGCAGCAACTGGAGTGGCTATAAAGGCCAATTCTAGAGTGACAGACTCTTCCACAGGTGCTGCAGATAAAATTGGTTGTCGGGGCTGTTACACAGTTGGCTCTCCCCTTGCGCTTCTGTCTTTTTTCCTGCCAACTGTTAAGTCTCTTCGACTCGCCACAATTTAGCCCCGCCTTTATGGCTGCCCGCCAGCTCTGGCGATCACTGGCATCTGACTCCCACAACTTGTGATCAATGTCAGAGAACTTCATGTCGCATTTGCAGACGTCTTTAAAGCGGAGACATGGATGGCCGGTGGGTCTGATACCAGTGACGAGCTCACTGTACAATGTGTCCTTTGGGATCCAGCCATCTTCCATACGGCTCACATGGCCAAGCCATCTTCCATACGGCTCACATGGCCAAGCCATCTCAAGCGCCGCTGGCTGAGTAGGGTGTATATGCTGGGGATATGTTGGCCACCTCGAGGACTTCTGTGTTGGAGATACGGTCCTGCCACCTGATGCCAAGGATTCGCCGGAGGCAGCGAAGATGGAATGAATTGAGAAGTCGCTCTTGGCTGACATACGTTGTCCAGGCCTCGCTGCCGTAGAGCAATGTACTGAGGACACAGACTTGATACACTTGGACTTTTGTGTTCCGTGTCAGTGCGCCATTTACCCACACTCTCTTGGCCAGTCTGGACAGAGCAGTGGAAGCCTTTCCCAAACATAGACTGGAATAGTAGTAGTGTGAAGGACAGTGAGGGGCAAGAGTTACTAGAGTGTGTTCATGAAAATTTTCTACAGCAGTGCGTTTCTAGTCCAATGAGAAAGGAGGCACTGCTGGACCTGGTTCTTGGGAATGAGGAGGGCCAAGTGGATCAAGTATCAGTAGGACAGCATTTAGGGGATAATGATCATTGTATCATAAGGTTTAGGCTGACTATGGAAAAGGACAAAGAGCAATCCAGGGTGAGAATAATTAACTGGGGGAAGGCCAACTTCAATGGGGTAAGAATGGAGCTGGAGCTGGAGCAAATAAAGTGGTGAAAGGTTGACAGGAAAAATGGTAGTGAACAATGAGCTACCTTCAAAGAAGAGATATTTCAGGCACAATCAAGGTATGTTCCCTTGGAGGGGAAAGGGAAGGTAAACAAATCCAGAGCTCCCTGGATGACAAAAGAAGTAGAGATTAAGATAAAGAAGAAAAAGTGGACTTATGACAGATGCCAGATAGAAAATACTATTGCGAACCAGGCTGAATATAAAAGGCCCAGAGGGGAAGTGAAAAAGAAAATAAGAGAAACAAGGAAAGAGCATGGAAAGGACTGGCAGCTAACATTAAAAGGAATCCCAAAGTTTTCTATAGACATATAAATAGTAAAAGGTGTTAAAAGGAGGAGTGGGGCCGATTAGGGACCATAAAGGGGAATTATACATGGAGGCAGATGGCATAGCTAAGGAATTAAATGAATACATTGCATCTGTCTTTATCAAGGAAGAAGATGCAACCCAGGCAATGGTGAAACAGGAGGTAATTCAGACACTAGAAGGGTTTAAAATTGTTAAGAGAACGTATTAGATAGGCTGTCTGCACTTAAAGTGGATAAAGCACCAGGACCAATGAGATGCATCCAAGGATGCTGAGGGAAGTGAGGGTGGAAATCGTGAAGGCACTGGCCATAATTTTTCAGTCTTCCTTAGACTTGGGAGTGGTGCCAGAGGATTGGAGAATTACAAACATTACACCTTTGTTCAAAAAAGGGTGTAAAGATAAGCCAGCAACTACAGGCCAGTCAGTTTAATTTTGGTGGCGGGGAAACTTCTAGTAAGAATAATTTGGGACAAAATCAATAGTCACATGGACAAATGTGGGTTAATTAAAGAAAGCCAGCATTGATTTCTTAAGGGTTTAACAAACTTGCTGGAGTTTTTTGAGGAGGTAACAGAGAGCACAGACGGTTGATGAGGACAATGCAGCTGATATGGGGTACTTGGACTTTCAAAAGTCGTTTGATACAGTGCCACACAACAGACTCGTGAGCAAAGTTGTAGTTTATGGAATAAAAGGGACAATGGCAACATGGATATGGAATTGGCTGAGTGACAGGAAACAAAGAGTCATGGTTAATGGATGTTTTTTGGACTGGAGGAAGTTATGTAGTGGAGT
Organism: Heterodontus francisci; assembly: GCF_036365525.1. NCBI lineage: Eukaryota > Metazoa > Chordata > Chondrichthyes > Heterodontiformes > Heterodontidae > Heterodontus > Heterodontus francisci. The sequence goes on along the minus strand of NC_090385.1, from coordinate 42,642,153 downwards.
TCCCTAGGGGTCAGTGTTGGGACCCTTGCTTTTCTTGATATATATTGATGACTTAGTCCTTGGTGTGCAGGGCATGATTTCAAAGTTTGCAGATGATACAAAACTTGGAAGCATTGTGAACTGTGCGGAGGATAGTATAGAACTGCATAAGGACATAGACAAGTTGGTGGAATGGACGGATTGGTAGCAGATGTAGTTCAATGCAGAAAAATGTGAAGTGATTTATTTTGGTAGGAAGGACATGGAGAGACAATATAAAATAAAGGTTACAATTCTAAAGGAGGTGCAGGAGCAAAGGGATCTGGGTGTGTATGTGCATAAGTCACTGAAGGTGGCAGCATAGGTTGAGAGAGCGGTTAATAAAGCAAACACAGTGTCCTGAGCTTTATTAATAGGAGCATTGAGTACAAGAGCAAGGAAGTTATGTTGAACTTATATAAGATATTAGTTTGGCCTCAGCTGAAGTATTACATCCAGTTCTGGGCACCATACTTTAGGAAAGATGTGAGGGCATAGGAGAGAGTACAGAAAAGATTCACGAGAATGGTTCTAGGGATGAGGAACTTCAGTTATGAAGATAGATTGGAGAAGTTAGGACTGTTTTCCTTGGAGAAGAGAAAGCTGAGAAGTGATTTGATAGGGGTATTCAAAATCATGTGGGGTCTGGATAGAGTAGATAGGGAGAAACTGTGCCCACTCGTGAAAGGATCGAGAACGAGAGGGCACAGATTTAAAGTCATGAGTAAGAGAAGCAAAAGCGACATGAGGAAAAAGCTTTTCACACAGCCAGTGGTGAAGGTCTGGAATGCACTGCCTGAGAACGTGGTGGAGGCAGGTTCAATTGAAGCATTCAAAACAGAATTGGACTATTATATGAAAAGGAAAAATGTGCAGGGTTACGGAGAAAAGGCAGGGGAGTGGCGCTAAGTGAATTGCTCTTTCGGACAGCCTGTGTAGACATGAAATGGGCAAAACTATAAAACTATGGCAGATGGAATTCAGTGTGGGAAAGTGTGAGGAGCATCCATTTTGGATCCAAGAAAATCAGAAAATTTTCTTAATGGTGAGAAGCAAGGACCTCTCTACCTGGACAGGGTTCATGCTGCACTGCAGCTGTATGACTGGAAAATCATTAAAGCTTCAGAGGGTGGTGTTAGGAAGGGTAAACCCACCCCTCCACAGCATCAAGTACATAACTGTTTCATCAACTGTTTAATGCCAGTGCTGTCTTTTATATCACCATGGTCATGCAACTACTGAATCATCAAGGAGCATAGACATCAAGGGCAAAACTACAGACGAAGTTCAATGTGGGGAAAATGTGCCATCATCTACTTTGAATCCAAGAAAGACATCAGAATTTTTTTTAATGATGAGAGACTAGGAGGTCTGGAGGAGCAAATTAATTTAGATGTCCACATACACATATCACTAAAACTTAGTGCACAAGTACAAAGCGTAATTAAAAAGGCTAATGGAATGTTGACCATTATGTCAAAGGGGTTAGAATTCAAAAGCAAGGAGGTAGTACTTTAGTTGAACAGAGCCTTGGTCAAACTCTATAAGTGTTCAGTTTTGGGATCAGGAAAGATATATTGGTCTTAGAGGGGCCACATAACAGATTCACCAGAACTCTACCAGGGCTTAAGGGTTTAAATTATGAGAGCAGGTTGAATAAACTTGGTTTGTATTCTCTTGAGTTTAGATGGTGAGGCTTACAGAGGTCTTTAAAATGATAAACAAACTCAATAAGGTGGATACAGATACATTGGTGGGGAATACAGAACTTGGCAGCATGATCTTAAAATTAGAGATAGGCCTCTCTAGAGTTGAAAGCATTTTTCTGCACAAATGGTATTGGAAATCTGGAACACTGTCCCCCAAGTGGCTGTGGACACTGGGTCAATTGGAATTTTCTAGACAGAGAGTGATAAATTTTCTTTAGGCAAGGGTACCAAGCGATCTGGAGCACAGGCTGGTAAATGAAGTTAAAGTAAAATATGAGTAATGATCTAATTTTATGGGAGAACAAGCTCACTCTTGTTTCTATGTTCCGGGACACTGGGGGAAACAAAAATATTGTTTTCAAGTTTCCACCAGATGGAGGGACATATATGTGCACTTTATTCCTTACAGGCTTTCTCCCCTCCCCTTCCTCCCTGTTGCAGGACTTTGTATCAAGCAATTTCTCTAGCCAACAAGTACAATTTCACTCCACACTGGAACTGGCTCTATCAAGATATGCAGAAGGCAAGCCTTTGTGCATTATCCTGCCTCCAATTTTCCCTCCATTTCTCTCCTTTATTGCATGACTAAGATTAGGAAACAATGCTGCAAACTCAATTCCTTTAAGTACAAAACTAATACAAAAAATCTTTTGGCAAATCCTGGTTTTGTGTAAGGAGACTGCCAAGTTCATTTCATTGTAAATACTTGTTTCAAGCTGCTTTACAGACAGCTTTCTGCTTACTTTCAAGTTCTTTCAAGTGACAACTTAACTGTTTCATTTTTTTCTCTGCCTTCCTCTCCTGAAGGTGATGATTTTTACTAGGTGAGTTCACAGGTGCCAACTAGCCTCTAATTCCTTGCCTAAAATGTCATTCATGTGTGAGCTTTGACAGTAAGTGTAGACAGCTATTCAACAGTAAAAGGCATCACAACCAAGCCCAATCCTGCCCTCTACCCACTTTAGTTGCAACACAGGCATTAATTATTTTAACCACCCAAAGACATACTAGGGAACATGATAAAATCAATCCAAATTCGGAAGCCCAAATGGTGGATGGAAAGGTAGAAGTCATTTCTCTCCCACCCTACCCCCTCAGTTGACAAGTTCACGATTCCCAGTAGCTGGTTCCAGAACATGTTAAAAGTTCAGGTGGCCAGTGAGTGTACAATATAATGCACGATGGAGAGAAAACAATGAGCAAGAAATTTGTTTGAAGATAGATGAGGCTCATTGTTGACCTAATTTCTAAAGGTTCAAATTCCACCCCACACCATCCCTGCTCCCATCATGTATACTGTGTGAGCTAGCTGATATTAGCCAAGAAAGCAGTTGGGAATTGGTTTCAATAGCACTGAATTATGGAGAAGAAAAATCAGGGTTTTTGTCCTTGATCAGTTTCCAATGATTGCAGGTCTTGCTGGCAATGCCCACATCCCATGAACTAAAAAAAATAGTGACTAGGTTCACACAAGAGTGGCTACCTTGGTGAGGTACTGGAGGACAAAAGATGCTACAGACTGTACCTCAACAAAACTGAAGAGGTAACAGAGTGGTTGAAGGGTGTATTTAAATAGTGTGAATTGTTCCATTTCACTAGATAAATTTCAATGCTCATTTTTTTATGATGTCAACCCACGGATGAGGCTTGTGCACCAAGTGACCTTTCTGAACCAGGCTACAAAAATAAATCATGGGAGAAAAATGTATAATTCTTCCAAAATAATAGCATAATCTCAGTGAGATAAGTCATGTGTATGTCATTTTGTCGTGAGAGAGCAAAAACAGAGGATGCTATGCAAATTATGACTAGGTGGTTTGAAATACTGACATGGGAGCTCTTAAGTGCTTGTGACTGCACTTTTTTTTAATTAAATGTTTGACATCAACTTGGACTAATCAAGAAGTGAAAATTCAGTGCAACTTTCATGATGTCAGCCAGCTCGCTAACAGATTAAGTTTAACCCCCTCAATCTAGTTTGGATTCAGAAAGGGAAGAACCTATTTTTATTGCTCTGTAAATAACCCTCTATCATTGAGGCACCACTCCTGCTGAGAAGGCAAGTGGCCTGGTTTCACACCCCACCAAAAGCTCATTTGGTTTACTAACAAGTTGTGTTAAGAACAGCCAGCTGTGAGTCTCCCCTCATCTTAGTTCAGATCATGTACTAAGCAGAGCAGTAACTGAACCTCCATTCCCTTCTCTACATCAACTGATCCCACACTCTTCCTCAGGTCATTGTGGCAGCTAGAAAATGAGTTCAGTGTCACGTTATTCTTCCTTACTTCAATTGCCTCCTCTGAAAAGTATCATCTGCTCTGAATTTCCACACTTCAGTGCCACATAGAATCATAGACTGGTACAGCACAGAAAGTAGTAATTTGGTCAGTAGTACCTATGCCAGCTCTTTGAAACATCCAATTAGTCCCACTCCCCTACTCTTTCCCCACACCCTTACAATGTTTCCTTCAAGTGTTTGTCCAATTATCTTTTGTAAGCTACGATTGAATCGGTTTCCACCACCTTTCAGGCAGTGCATTCCAAATCATAATTAGCTGCGCAATTCTTTTTCCTCACGGCATCACTGGTTCTTTTGCCAATTACCTTAAGTCTGTTTTCTCCGGTACAATCCTTCTGCCACTGGAAAGTTGTTTTTTTAATTACTTTAACAAAGCCCTTCATGACTGAATATTTCTAACAAATATCCCTTGAAACTTCTCTGCTCCAAGAACAATCCCAGTTTTTCTATTCACTCCACGAAACAAAAGTCTTTTATCTGGTACCATTCTAGTGAATCTCCTCTGCACCCTCTCCATGGCCTTGTCATCCTTCTTAAACCACCAAACACATGATTTTTTTTCCCCCTTTTTCACTCCTCTTGCTAGAGGTGATTCTTGTTGGGGTATAGTTCTAATGGTGCCTGTAGCCTTCTAGTGCTTCACCTAACAAGCTGTTCTTTCTGCAAGAACCTACATAATATGTGTCAAAAGGTTATTCACTCATGGGTAGTACCACAGCTGAGTCTGATCCTTCCTTCACCTCACAACCACATATCTACATTTCACAGCAAGGAACACTGGATAGGGAGCAGAATTTCTCATTGATTTTTCCTCCCTATATAGCCCAGGGGCACTGAGGCCAACTATCGCACCCCAACTCAGATCAGCTTAACTGAGCACAGATTGAGAATTAATCCTGGGACCTTCCCTATGTGTATCATTCAATATCATATCAGCCAGTGTATTGTGCAACCGAGCCACTAGGATAGGGTGGGTGAGCGGACTTAAGAATTTTGTAATGTATAGCAATCGAGCTGCTTTATCACTTCTGTCTGTATTAATGCAGTTGGAAAGCTGTGTGCTTTCCCTAACACACTGATGCAAAACCACAAAAAAAACACACCAAGACGCAACCATGTTAAGAGCATACATTTACAGCAAAAGCAGAAAAAAGGGAGACAGAAAAATAAGTCCATCCTGGAGTAATAAATCTATAAACACACAATATGCAAGTATTTACAATAAAAATTTCACATTAAGGCTTCAGAAATTCAAAAATACTCCCTGCAGTTACCAGAAACACCATTCCCAACTGGCCCATAGCTTATACATTCTTCTATTGATTCCAGAAAGTAAAGACAACACCCCAACCCTAGAAAATAAAGAAATATTATTTAATACGTACAGGAATTGAAACTGATCCTTCCCTCTGCCACAAACAGTGCCTCTCACCCGCTTTATTGGTCATGTCCTCAGTCTGGCATTTGCCAGTGGTCACCAAGTATATTAGTGCCAATATGCTGTAAGGACTGTGTGGAGGAATGGAGCTTCATATTTAATCCAAGTTGTTTAAGGACTATTTGTGTGATACTTGTAAATAATCACCTTAAAACTACCCTCATTACCAATAACAGACATTTATCGACCAGCACATCCACTTCAGTCTTATATTGTTATTCAGTTGTCTCTACTCATAATCCAATGTTTTGAGACATAAAATCTACCTAGCTCTTTACAGTTCAGTGGCCACAGTATAAAAAATTCACACACCCATTACACTTTATTGAACTACAAGCAAAACCAGTTCCTATCTAGTGTTAAAGTGAGATTATCACAGGTTAATGAGGTCAGATACAGGAAGTACCCATTACTGAAATGCTGTAATACAAGCCTGACTCTCCTCCTCCAAACTGGTTTTGCCCAGCTATATACCTCTTGGTTAAAGGCAGGACATTTGCTACTTGCCAAGGTTGTTTTATGACCAGGCCATGAAGAAAGACACAACAATAGCCTGGAATCAATTATTTCCCAGGGACACTGCTCTATGCTTCCCATTGCACTATGGCTATGAGTAGGAAATCTTCAAACACAAAGAAGCGGTGAAGGGAGGGGTTATCCCACCCCTCCACAGCAAAGTACATAACTGTATCATTAACTTTTAGTGTCAGTTCTGAGTCCTTTACATCACCGTGGTCATTTTGGTACTGGAATGTCAAGGGGCAGATAGGTTAGGAGAGTGGCCACAACTTTGGGAGATGGAGTTCATGTGAGAAAGTGTGAGGTTATCCATTTGGGACACAAGATAGACAAATTGGAACTTTTTTAAAAATAGTAAAAGACTAGGAGCTCTGGACAAGCAGATGGAGTTGGGTGTCCAAGTACACATCATTAAACCCTCAAGCACAGGCACAAAAAGTAATCAAAAAGGCTAATGGCCTTTGTCTCAAGGGGGCTGGAATACAAATAAAATGAGGAAGTGATGCTTCAATTGTACAGAATCTTAGTCAGGTCCCATCTGGAGTACTGCATTTAATTTTGGGCACCACACCTCAGGAAATATATATTGGCCTTGGAAGGGGTGCAGCACAGATTCACCAGCATTATACGAGGGCTTAAAGGATTACTTTATGAAGACAGCTTGAATAAGCTTGGTTTGTATTTTCTGTATTTGAGACAGTTAAGGAGTAATCTAATGGAGGTGTTTATGATAGAGATTCAAGAGAGTAGATATGGAAAAACTACTTCCACTGGTGGGGGAATCCAAAACAAGCAGTATAACCTTAAAATTAGAACCAGGCCATTTAGGAGTCAAATCAGGGCACACTTTTTGATACAAAGGATAGTGCAAATCCAGAGCTCTCTCCCTAAAGTGCTCTTGAAATTTTCAAGATGGAGTTCAACAGATTTTTGTTAGGTAAGGGTGTCAAGAAATTTGGAACACAGTCGAGTACAGATTGGTCATGATCTAACTCAATGGTAGAGTAGGTTCGAGGGGCTGAATACCCCATTCCAGTTTCTAAGTTCCTATGCAAACAGGGTAGTTCAATTAATTTATCTTTGTATCTGTGAACATTTTCCATAGAATGAATTTCATTCTTATGGAAGAAGGATAAACTAAACACATGGCCAAGACAACAGCCATCCACCAAAGTGAGGAGACCTTTGTCCCATGTGAAGCTATCCTCTTAGAATCAGAAAATTACAGCACAGGTGGTGGTCATCTGGCACATCGTGCCTGTGCTGGCTCTTTGAAAGAAAGCAGTTGTGCTTACTCCCATATCATTGTGGGGTTTTTGTCCATAACTCTCTACGTTCCTCATCCTTAAGTAGCTAACTCCCTTTTAAAATTATCCATGGAATCAGCTTCAACCACTTTTCATGTAGGGTATTTCAGATCCCAACAACTTGAATGAAAAAAAAAATTCTCATCGCTCTTCTCCATTTTTTGCCAACGATTTTAAATCCATGACCGCCGGTTATTGATCCACTTGCCGATGGGAATAGTTTTTCCTCTATCTAATCCATCAAAACCTCTGGTCATCTTGGAAACCTCTATCAGGTCACCTCTTAATGTTCTTTGTTTCCAGAACAGTCCTAACTTTTCCAACTATTCTTCATAACTGTAGTCCCTCAGCCCTGGTAAACCTCCTCTGTATCCTAAAGCCTTTACATCTTTCCTGAAGTGCGGTGGCCAGAATTGTCCACAAAATTCCAACGGAGACCTAACCCATGATTTACAAAGTTCTAGCACAATCTCTTTGCTTTTATATTCTATTCATCTTTTAAAATACAAGTAACCCATATAATGTTTAAACCACCTTATCAACTAGCGCACCACCTTAAAGGATGTGAATATGAGCACCTAGGTGGTGATCTACAGTTTTCAAAATGGTGCCATTTATTATACTTCTATATTAGTCCTTGAGGCTCTCTGTTCCTGGTGACATGCATAAGTCACACCTTTCTATAGAGTAGCTGTAATAAAGCCCAAAGTTGCCAGCTCTGTTATTGGTTTCACAGGTTCCCTCTTCAAAATCAGTGCTTACAATGCACAAACGCAACTGACATAATTAACAAGTATGTGTACACACAAAGATATAGTATATGTTTTGGAATATAGGTGCGTATACACTAGGTCATAAAGCAATGTGATAGATGCATGCAAATTTTATGCTCATCGTCTTTGTTAATACAGGAAGTGAAACATTTTCCAATTCCAGTGTTGAATCTCCTCAAGGTTAGTCTATTCCAACACTGCAAAAGAGCCATGTATCAGTATGATCATTTTTTCCATTCCTGGAACCTCTGAGAAGGAGGCTGCCAACTTCAAACATAAATCAGTTCTGTGCTTTAGATTCATGGCCATGTCACCCCAAACTCATTTCACATTGGATCCTTACAGCAACCAAATAAAAGGCTTTTAGATAATCAGTCTAAGATGGATTTAAACCTAGGAAAGGTTCAGCCCTCCACCATGACTTCAAAACTGTAGTCAAAGGTGTTTATTTTGTAGATTTAGGAAAAACAATGACATTACAAACTTGCCAACCAAATGGTACTGTTGGACCAGTGGAGCCTGAGTGGCTCCAGCAATATAACACTGGGTCTCTCAAGTTATCAACTGAGGGAAGAGCAGTAGGTTGTCCTAAGTTTTAATCACAGCCTTGACTGACATACTAATCTAACCTATGCCCATTGAGCAAGACCCTTTACAAATCTTTGAAAGGTAACAATCGTTGACTGTTAAATTATGTCAGAAATGATATTGCCCAACAGCTATGAGGCAAGGACATACATTTTTCAGATTTCCATTTCATCAGTATTGGCTAGCACCTCCATTCCAATTATCAGTGCCCAGGGTAAGTTCAGCCATAACACTATTTCAATCCTGGCTCCCACCCCTCTCAGAACAGTAGCACCATGTAAACAAAGCACCTCACTCCTAATTTACTCATCTCTGGAAGGTACCACATCTTCAGAGGGTAAATAGGCAATAGGAGTTCGCCAATACATTGTCCACATCACCATTCAAATATGTGCTCGGGCATTGAAAATCAGCACGCTAACCAACCAGTCAAGCTCAATTCAGTCCTCACCTGACATTCACACAGCACAGTGGATCATAGAGGTCACTGGATGGTGATCAAAACCAAACAACCTGGCTGATTTTCCCTATCCAGTCCATTGCAGTAAGGCCAATTGAATCATCAACGGCTGTCCCAGCTGAGAGCAGCTAACTCAGACCATATGGAAACTAGGAACTTAATGATCTATAAAATGTAGTACTACATTGAGCAGTACACTGGGGGAGATTTCCAAATTAACAGTTGTTATGGAAAATTCAGTACAACCTTTCTAAATATGCCCCTTAATTGACACAATAAATTCAATGTTTTGGTATCAAATAGTTAGATTTTGATCACAGCTTAAAAGAATAATCTAATGCACGCAACAAAAGAATTGAAATAAAATAATTTTTCTCTAAGTGTCTGTCTCTATGTTACAAACGCAACTCCACAGATTCAATTAATATTTTTCCCCAAAGTCTGCAAGACCTCAATTATAAACCTCTTTTACAGGATGCAAGAATCACTGTACATTCAATAATATACAAACTAAATATCAATGTTTCTTGATCTTTTCCTTTGCGGCATAATGGGATGCCTCTTCAAGCAAACAGTCTCCAAAAACCACGAGAATTATTTTGAATCACTCATGTTTTATCGTCCTCGCTTTGTCTAAATGACCCTCATGCGCTTGCATTGGAGATGATCATCCAACTGATCACAAAGTAGAAGAGGAATATCGGGTAAACGGCAAGAGCCTTGCGATGCGGTGGCTGGCTGTCGGCTAGAAATGCTGTTGAGGCTAGGAGAGAAAAAAGGGAAAAAAACATGATAATGTACATGTTAAGGAAACAGGATTTTCTCCAATTGTTTTGTTGGTCCTCGACCCTCAACCTCATCCCCATGAGATATTCTAGCTGAGAAAAATAAGCATCTGTTCCCAGGCCTCTGCCAATGCAGCTGTGAAGCTGGCCACTGGTAGTTACCTCAGGCTGTCTCTGTCCAGGCATAGAAGTACTTAGCTTCTGGTTTTACAGCCCATGTTTCTCTACAACCTTATGATGTTTTTCTTCCTTTAATCCATTTTTGGATTTTCATTCTCCTTATTTCATTTTCCTCCCCTAATTTTCAGTCCGATTTTCTCCCCTGACTGATCTTTCAATGGGTGGTGGAACTCATGCTGGAAGAGTGCGCACAAGCACAGCCGCCCTTCTTTTCTCTACTAGATTGGCACTCTTCACGTGTAACCATATATATTGAGTGTGGCCACTGGACCATGAAGGATATCACAGCAGAGTCAGATCCAGTTGTCACCCTATGTTACTGGATAGTGATTAGGAGGAGTCGCTGAAGCCAATTTTAGCACTTCTACAACCACCCCAGCTAACTTAGATAGAATGGAGATCGATTCTGGCACTTCCCTGGTCTTAGGGTTCAGTACCACATTGGAGAAAATCCTAATCAGTTTTTAAATTAAAACTTTTTTTTCTTCCTTTTCATAAAGAAATTCCTCAGATGCAGCAATAACTGGACCAGAATAATAGTGATAGGAGATAAGCAGATTTCATTTTTAGGCTCAATGCAGCTCCAAGATGACACATCTGGCAATGGAAGTTCAGAACCTAGAAACTTGGTTAACCCTCCTTGGTGAACTTGATAATCTGATATCAACTAGGCCAGTCCACAGAATCTGCTTTGGCTATAATCGGATAAGCAAAAGAGGTGAAGTGAGGGCATTCCCATCAAGCTGGATAGTAGAGGAAAAATGTAAATGAATATGGCGCGATGGAGTGTGTCAAAGACTACCGGGAGGTCAAGGATGGATAATACACCATAATCCCAGAACACTACTGTGACTTTGATTGGGGCTGTTTTTGGACTGCTAAGCTGTGCAACTTTGGCTGATTAAAGTACAGAACTACTCCTGTGCATACTTGGCTCTCCAAACCTGTATTTAAGCTCTTTCTACAATAAAAGCAAGATACTGCAGATGCTGGAAATCTGAAATGAAAACAAAAAATGCTGGAACCACTCAGCAGGTCTGGCAGCATCTGTGGAAAGAGAAGCATAGTTAACGTTTCGGGTCAGTGACCCTTCTTCGGAACTAACAAATGTTAAAAATGTCACAGGTTATAAGCAAGTGAGGTGGGGGTGGGGCAAGAGATAACAAAGGAGAAGGTGTAGATTGGACAAGGCCACATAGCTGACCAAAAGGTCATGGAGCAAAGGCAAACAATATGTTAATGGTGTGTTGAAAGACAAAGCATTAGTACAAAAAAGGTGTTAACGGACTGAATATTGAACAGCAGCAAGTGCAAACATGAAAAAAAAGTGGTAAGCAAACTGAACAAACTCAGATGAAATGAAATAAATGCAAGAAAAGGTTGTAAAAAATGTAAAAAAAAAGCTCTTTCTACTTGGGTTGGGTAAGCAGGATTTGGCGGGGGGGGGGGGGGGGTGGGTGGGGCAGGGTGGTGAAGTCAGGGTGCACAATGGACAAACTGAAATCTGACAAGTGAGTACAAATTCGCAGCAGCTTGAATTGGAAACTCATAAATGTCGATGGGTTTCCAAGCATGTCGACAATGGCTGACCAGAAAAATATTGCAGTACTGTCTTCAGCCATATGGTGGCACTAAACACAATACATCCTACACAGCACAGAGTGCTAAAATCAGGTACAAGAACATTAGACACGTCAAAATAAAACCGATCAAAGCAAATCACACACTATAGCAATTCATTGAAAGCGGGTACAAGACAAAACCAGGATTGAACTTTACATAAGCTCTATGGAATGTACACTGAGTAATAGCCATATTTCTTTTAGTAGAATTAGGTTTCTTTTTCTTTCACTTCTCACTACTGGTTAATTACACAGCTTAAGCATCGGAAGCAGCAAGGTTCCCAGCCTGTTCCCAGAATACTGGGAATAACATTACCAGGCTGCCAGAAAGCACAGGATTCTGGGGAGCCCAGCTAATTTTTTAAGAGGTGGCCTGGTCCCTGCTGCATTTTAGTACCAGAAATAACTTTAATTTTAGCATGTCATGAGTTTGTCTTATTTTATTTAAATAGTCTTTAGAAGAAACACAGTTTTAGTATATTTTAAATTGCAAATTAAACTTTTAGTCCAAATAGTGTTAAAAGTGTAGTGTTTGCTTTCCATATTTTTAAATCTAATCTTTTCTGGAATGTTTTGATAATTCATCTAGAGGATTTCCTAATTGTTGTTTCCCTGCTCACTCACTTCACTAAACTGAAGCACAAATGGCACTAAGACTTTCTTCATCAATTTTAATTTCCAACATCTGTTCAAAAAGTTGTGGACTACCAATCAGTGTTTTAAATCCTAGTTTTAATGGCAAGAAAATTGGTTCTATTGCAATAATTTTAGTCAAGAACAGTTTTCTCTCATTTTACTCATCACTTTTTTACGGTAACGTAACTGAGCTGGGAACCCTGAAAAATAAAAGGGTTGTGGTAAAGAGAAGGAAACCAAATCTGGTACCATTACCCTGTGATGCAGTTTGTCCGACTTCCAACTCATTACACCACCCACAAATGGGTGGCTCTAGTAGTGTTGAGTGCACCTGCTAATTTACTGTATGGTTTTAATCACTGTTCAGTTATTTAAAGAAAGCAGTCAATTGCTTACCGAATGTTGACCAGCCAAATGCAGCCAGCACAATAATAAAGCGAATTATAACCACTGCCATCGGGATTTCCGATGTGCTGGAGTGTGGAGCCAGCCGGATGAGTGAGCAGATTATCATGGCTACAGTGAGTGGCAGTATGCAATAACCCAGCACACACAGGCTTTGAAAGAAGGAGCTAGGAAGCAAAGAGAAATACGTAAATAAGTCAGTACAGTTACTCTTTTCTGTGCCTTCTTCACATTTTTGCTCTATTTATCCCCCCTCTCCACATCAGCCACTGCCTGGCACCATCCTTAAACCAGAAGAATAGATTTTACTAGTGACAATGTTACTCGTTTTACTTCCTGCCATTCAAGACTATAACATAAATCCAAAAATAATCTCATCATGATAGTAAGGTTCCCCCCAAATCATTTGGTTAAGCTCATTTTCCAATGTGTTGTTGAGCCATACAGAACAGCAAGATCCCAGGTTTAACTCCCCATTCTGTGCCAAGTTAGGTGTTATCTGTCAGGATAGCATAAATGATGCAACAATCAGCATACCAGAGTTAGAATGAGGAGAGGGGAAAAAAAGTCAAGATTCCTACTCTTTATAAATAAAATCCAAGACACTTCACTGGAGACAGGGGTGCCAGAATTTCTTTTTAAAAATAGCTATAAGGGATATCGTCTTAGTGGGAGAGTTAAGAGCAGTGACGAACAGCTTGTTTGAAAAGATTCTTTTTGCTAAGATTTAGAAGGTGGAGAGAAGTAGAGGAACAGAAAAGTTTAGGGAGAAAGATCCATCAAGAGCAGCTAAAGCCTCTGCCACCAATGGTGGGCAATGTGAGAGTGGGATGTGTAGATGGTGCATGATGTAGTATCTGCTTTCAGCCACACTGTGGCACTGTAGACAATGTATCCTGCTGTTTCTAAGAACATAAAGTACGTCAATATAAACAAATGTGGAACAAATCAAGTAAAATAGAATTTGCATTAATATGGATTACTTTTATAGTGCACTCATTCTCGTTATGTAGGCAAATACAGCAGCCAATTTTCACACAAAGTCCCACAAGTAGTAAACAAATCAAGTGACCACATAACTTGTTTTCAGTTATGCTTGTTAGAGGAGAAATGTTACACAGGACACAGCGAAGTCCCATTACTTCCTATAGTACCAATGATCTTTTATGTCCGTCTCAGCTGACGGCACCTTTGGTATTGTACTCAAACAGCCTAGACTATGTGCTTAGATTTACCGGGGTTGGGGGGTGGTTCAAACACACAACCTGCTGACTCAGAGGTGAGTTAGTGGCTATACAGCCAGGCTAATACAAGTATCACAGTAACTCCATGAAACGATGTACAAGACAAAGTATAATTGTGCATACAGGCTATATTAGCACAGGTTTTATCAGCCGACACCAAAAGACAACTGTATTTCCTTTAATAGAGACAAGGTCCCTCTTCTCTGCTCCCTCTACTAGGAGCTCCCCCCCCACCCCACATTCCCCCACCCTCAGATTATCCAAATCAAGCATCAGGGACAGTTGCAAGCCTGCTGCCAGGATACTTCCAATCCCGTACTCAGCTGGTGCAGAACAGCAGTGTGACCACCCTGAAAAGTTAGTTAATCTCAACCAGAGTAGCATTAACGACACTAGCATCAGCACCTCTGGCTTAGAGAGGGGGAGAAAAAGAAATACACATTTATATTGTGCCTTTAACGTAGAAAACATCCGGAGGTGCTTTTTGGGCGGGTGGTGTGTGGGGGGTGGGGGAGGTGGGGGAGGTGGAGGGAATAAAAATAAGTGAAGACAGATGTAGAAAACAGAAATAAAAACAAGAAATGCTGGAATCACTCAGCAGGTCTGGCAGCATCTGTGGAAAGAGAAGCAGAGTTAACGTTTCGGGTCAGTGACCTTTTATCGGAACTGACAAATATTAGAAAAGTCACAGGTTATAAGCAAGTGAGGTGGGGGTGGGGCAAGAGATAACAAAGGAGGTCTAGATTGGACCAGGCCACATAGCTGACCAAAAGGTCACGGAGCAAAGGCAAAACAATATGTTAATGGTGTGTTGAAAGACAAAGCATTAGTACAGATTAGGTGTAAATACACTGAATATTGAACAGCAGCAAGTGCAAACCTGAAAAAAAACAGTGGGTAAGCAAACTGAACAAAGATGAAATGAAATAAATGCAAAAACAAAAGATTGTAAAAAATGTAAAAAAGAATGTTAAAAAAAAGGAAGAAAAAATAACTAAAAATGAAAGTAAAATGGGAGGCTATCATGCTCTGAAATTATTGAACTCAATGTTCAGTGCGGCAGGCTGTAGTGTGCCTAATCGGTAGATGAGATGCTGTTCCTCGAGCTTGCGTTGATGTTCACTGGAACACTGCAGCAATCCCAGGACAGAGACGTGAGCATGAGAGCAGGGGGGAGTGTTGAAATGGCAAGCAACCGGAAGCTCAGGGTCCTGCTTGCGGACTGAGCGGAGATGTTCCGCAAAGCGGTCACCCGGTCTGCGCTTAGTCTCCCCAATGTAAAGGAGACCACACTGTGAGCAGCGAATACAGTATACTACATTGAAAGAAGTACAAGTAAACAGAGATTGAGGGATGACATTTCAGCTGACGCATCTGAAGATTGTCATGAAAAGTAGGGCAAGGGGGTGGGGTGAAACAGGCAGGTGTGAGGAGGGTGGTGCCACAATACCAGGAAGCAAGGGTGTGGACTGCAATATAAGGCTTGAGGAAGTTGCAGAAATGAGAGCGTGAAGCCATTAAGGAATTTGAAGGCAAGGACTAGGTTTAAAATTCATCATGTTGGGCAACAGAGAGCAAACGCAGGCAAGCTCATCAAGATATGGCTTTTGGATAAATTGCGGTTTGTAGAGGATGAAGGATGAGAGATCGGCAAGGATGACAACAGTGGAGTAATAGAATCTATATGTGACAAAACAGTGGATAAAAATTTTGGTGGCAATGGAGCTATAGTGGATGGGGATGAGTTAAGTAGAAATCTTTTCTTGATAGCATGGACCCCTATCTCAATCAATTTATTTTCCAGTTTTTAACTGCTTTTCTGAACCATATACCAACTGCAGCCAAGACAACTGGTAGGCAAACTCCTTCAAGGCCTGCGCCAACACAGTGGTAAAATGTATAACCCAGAAGCACAAGAGCGGCCACTTTCAATGTTGTACCTTCCCTCTGGTCAAGCACATGCCTCTGCAAGGCACAACCCACAACAACAGAACTGCTACAGAAGTTAGTGGTGTGAAGATCATTGGTTTAATCCCACATCATTGCTTGTTAGTACTGTAACCCATTGCTAAACCATGTCAAGAAACTTATGCACATTGTCCTGTTAAAACTGC
Organism: Heterodontus francisci; assembly: GCF_036365525.1. Classification (NCBI taxonomy): domain Eukaryota; kingdom Metazoa; phylum Chordata; class Chondrichthyes; order Heterodontiformes; family Heterodontidae; genus Heterodontus; species Heterodontus francisci. The sequence goes on along the minus strand of NC_090385.1, from coordinate 42,626,056 downwards.
AAGACATCAGAATCAAAGTCATTAACCGCAGACTTTGAAAAGTTTACTATCTACAGCAAGAAATATTAGTCCAAATAACCATTGTGCTTAATATTTTCCCCAACCCAGCATGAAAACAGAGATTGAACTTTATCATGTAGTATGCTGCTGTTGCCCAGCTGGCTCGGTAGGTAAAAGTACTGTTTGGTACTGCGTTGTATAAAGCAGGGAAGACAAAGATTCAATCAATGATCTGCACTGAATTAGCTGAAGTTAACAGTAGGGATGGTACTGTTCCACCCTCAGTGCCCTTGTGCTATATAAGGGGGGATAAAACAAACAAAATCAGCTCCACTTCCGAGGCTCACACCAAACAATTACTTGCATGAGGTACTGGAAAGCTGCTAGTGCAGCACCTTCTGGGGAGGATGAGAGAAACCTGAAAAAAACTCACATCGTGCCACCAAGCAGTTTGGAGTTCAACGTAATAACGACTGCACCAAACCAGACGATAACAAACACCTCAGCAAACTCAGGGCCTCCTTCATGTTTATTGTCAACAGAGCTCCCCTGTAACATCCTGCGTGAAAGAGAACAAGTCTCAATACACCCTTCAAGTCACATCTATAGCAACAAAAGATTTTTAACAAACCATGGATATATCTTAAAGCTGATGAAGGAAGGAGGCCATCATGAGCAGCCAACTGCCCCAAAGACTCACAGGCATTGCAAATAACCAACTGGCCGATAATGACATACAAGATCTGATATCCGAGCTGAGTTAGCTCAGCATCATTGGAAATCAGAAGCAGGGAGGAGAATCTCCTCACTGGACAGAGTGTACGGGCTGGAGATATCTACAACATGTGTGAAAGTAGATCGCCAAATGTGAGACAGAAACAAACATTGAGAGCAAGTGGACACACAGAGCGAGTGTGCAAGATACATAAAAGAACGGCATAGACAAGTGTGCAGGGTGGCGCTGACACTCCGAGATAGATAGAGGGAGCGCACATGCATGTGGGAGTTGCAGGCAGACGGATCCTTTGTTAGCATCTACATAATGGAGGGCTTGAGGAGGAACATTTTGAAAATATATTTCATTTGACTCCCCAGTGTTTCAGGAGCAAATTTACCACGTGGCGTGACACTGAGCAATGAAGGATTGGTCTTCTATTTCACCCTCCTGCTGTATCAAGTTAGCTGATCTCAGCAAGGACAATTTCTATTAGCCACTCTTCCCCTATGGCGAGGGGAGTTAAAATTATCAGGTGGAATCATGCTCCTCAGATCAAAAGTGTTCTTGCTGGAAAGTGCATGCGAGAAAATTATGAGCAAGGATAGGTTTAATCTGGGCTGTGACGTACCCACAGTGAAACAGCCTCCTAGCAGTCAATGTCAAGGCTCACACGAGGAATGGCCAGCAGAGTGAGGTACCAGCAGACTAACAGTTCCCATGGAACTGTACTCCTTCAAAAGGGAGAACAGAAAAGTGGGTGGTGCAGGGGAGTTTGAAAAATACATTTTACTCAATCGCAGGTGGATATTTATCTTTCTTAGTACCTATCCAACACTTTTTAAAATGTAAAGTCATCGCCGCTGAAAGCCTTACACAGACACTGATGAATTAGAAAACCTCTAACCACTCAGTAGCAAATTAAAATAAATCATCTGAAGCCTTACACCAGGTTATTACTTACATTGCTAATAAAACACAGAGTATTAGAGGGCCCCATAGATCCCCTGTAATGAACAACAGAAGAATTATTCACATAATCATTAGAAAACTGGACATAGAGTTTCTGTATAATCAACAATTTACCTGATAAATCTGCAGAAATCAACTCAGTTATTAAGGACATCACCCAATTAGCTCTGCAAAGGTTCCAGATTCCATGCCTAGACTGTGTTGAGTCAATAGAGAGGGTTTGAAACCCAGCCACCACCTCAATATTTTCAAACAAAGCTTGAGCATATCCACATGTGCTTCACTTCTGATTTTAACACTTCCAATGCTAAATTAGGTTTCTTACCTAACCTGGCTGACTGGCTTGCAGCTGTTAACAGTAGCATACTGGTTATGACAATGGAGGTTAAAACAAAGCATGCTGTCCATCTGCTGTCAGATCACAATCTCAAAAACACCTGCACTCTCCTCTTATCCATCTCCCATCAACTAGCTTACTCCCTGTAGTCACCAATCAGCCAGTGAGACCAGATAGATTCAAATGGTAGACAACCAAACAGCTTTCCAAATATTAATGAATAAGTTTCACACCTTTGCATATATCACCGTCATAGCAATGTACACCACTACCAATCATAGAATTGCATAGTATATACAGCGCAGGAACAGCCATTCGGCCCAACTGACCCATGCTGGTGATTATGCTTCACGAGTCTGGGTGACTATTGTACCCAGGTCTCTGGAAATGCTGTTTTGGAGACAGCTGCTAAAATGTTCAAGAACAGCCTGCATGGTCTCAGTTTCACTACTTCCCCCAAACTCTCTCCTCGCTGCCCACCCCCACAGAAAAGCACCCCATTGTCACAAAGTAATCTTCTGCTCCAGTACATCACAATTGGGTACTAATTCCATGAGATATTGCAGAGAGGAATATGTATTTTATCTCTATCAGCAACAAGCTGTCTGTACCAGACAGCCACCTTCATGACATTTTAAAAATTTTTAACTCCTCCCCTCCCAAAAGCAGTAATTTTGTTGGCACTGGCCACCTTCCAGTACCTTGCCCAATGTTGCTCTTAACTGAAATCCATACAGGCATTTTCCAGCAGGAAACCCTATTGAATCTATCCCCACTTCCCCTCCCCACTAGCTCAAAGTAACCAAGACCAACTGCAATCTCCTACCACTATCTTGGCTCAGATCATCTTAATCAGCTCAAAGTAGGAATCAAACCTCATCTGTGTGACTGGACACTGCATTTACCCTCAGAGCCACTAGAAGAGGTCCCCTCCCTGCAAGGTATTTTCTAACTAACATGTTCTTGAGATTATATTCAATTGTACTCACAGTCTCTAAGGAGGCTGCTGCTCTTTTTAGGGTACATAACATGAACAAACTTCTTCCCAACTGCTTTCAGATCTCGCATCTGAAACACAAAGCAAATGAAGAGAAGAATACATAGTTATCAAGGAATGCTTGGAATCACACTAATACATTTAGATCAGACATAGCATTAAGAAAGAAATGTTTTAAACATAAAAGGGAATTTTTAAAAGTCTGGAAATTTAAAACCCAAGCATGAAGTGCTAGAATCGCACTGCATGAAAGGTGGGCAGAAATTGGACTGAGATGCTGAGGGATCTACAATGCACTTCCAGAATTGCATACTATAATTATGAAGAGTCAGATTTATACTGAAACCTTGCAACACTTTTGTACAAGACATTTTCTTAAGACTCAAAGACTTTCACTTATGTAGTGCTTTTCACAAGGTCACAATGTCCTAAAGCCATTTACAGCCACTGAAGTATTTTTGAAATGTTGTAATGCAGGAAAAGAGTGTCAAATTAACAGTCTATCTTACATCTGTAAGATCTTGGAAATTCCAGTTCCCACAAAGGTAATTCCTTTATAAGAAAGGCAGGTAACAACCACCAAGCAATTGATCCTGCTCTGATTTTCCCTCCCAATCTCCTGAAGGTGTTGAATGACCCCTTGCCAATATGGTTCTATAATTTAACTCACTCAAACGAGTTGAACAACTCCATTTCTCCAGATGGATTCCAAAGCTATTTCCATACTATCTAACTGTCTTTCCCATAGCAAGTTTTGAATGAGTATTAACTTCCAACAGCAGCAAACAGAAGCCATACTATTTCGGTCTTTGCACCCAGAATGAATCCATCAACCTCCCAAGTTGTTCACTCATACTGAGTCCGGTGGTACATAACCTTATTTCTGTTCAACTCTTAATGAAATAGCAATGCTATTAACTATACACTTCATTAATTTAATAAAATTACACTAGTTTTAGACCAGTAATTGTTCTTGCTATTATATCTGAACGTTTCAGCTGGATGTCAGCCTGTAAACCATTCCCATTTTTTCATTATTCTAGATAAATAAACCACCTAAATACCTCAGTGCTGTGGCAGATTTCAATAGTTTGTGAACTGCCACCTATTCATCAGGTCCAAAGGCTAAGCCATTAAAATGAGATCTGCAGTAAAGAGAAATCCTGTACTCTGCACCTATATCACAGTTAACAAAAATCATTATTTTAGCTAATTAATTTTTTGTTTGGTTGGGGGGGGGGGGGGGCGCGGTGGGGGAGGAGGGCGGTTGGAGTTTAAAAATTGATGAAATATTCCAGAGCCAAAGTAAGCACCTTTACACTTCAGATCATCCATTTTTAGAAAAAGATTATTTGTGAAAGGCTCAAGAAATGAAAGGGTAGCTGGGAGACCCTGCATGTTGGAGGTGCCAACTTCTGCTGCATGGCAAGACAGAATCTGCAATCATCCACAGACAGTATTTGCTGACTTCAGGCAATGCTACAATGAGAAGGTACAGGGAGGAAAGCTGGCAATTTTGTACTGGAAAATTAAAGATAAATCACCTATAATAACTCTGTGTACACCTAAGGGACAATTACAGAACAGTACAGGCAGATCTTCCGAGACACCCAAGCTGAGGGCTTATGGTAGATGGACCTTGTACAAAAAGCTCCCCTTCAATTACTCAGCTAACAAGATCAAAATGAAATTGAGCTAGGCAGATCTGGAACATGCCAGTTTCAGCTATTCATCTATGCTGAATTAGCTGATTTCAATGGGATAGCAATTGCAACTCTACAACTGGCCTTAGCATCCCTGGAATAGAATGGAAAAAAAACAAATCAGCCTGGCTTCCTGTGCCTGATTGTTTCCCAGTGATTCCTGCAGGAAAGTGTGTTTTGATGTTCTCCACAGTTACAGCCAGCTCAAACTTGGTTGGATAAGATACTAGAGAGCACTCAGCGAAACAGTACCCTAGCACGAGTTACAATCCTCAGCAAAGAGTAGATTAGGGGATGTTCAACAATACTTACAATTGTCTCCTTGACAGGCTCATCCAGTGTGGAGTAATCATCCTCCTGTGACTGGGAACTGACTGGAACCGTGATTTGTCCCTCCACGAGGACATCGTTTGATATTGACACATCAGCCAAATCTGAAAACTACAAAGCCAAGACAGATTAGGTCATCTGTATATCATTTATTTTCACCTTAGTTTTTCAGCTATCTCTGCTCTGCCCACCCACACCCCGCCCCCCCCCCCCCCCCCCCCCGGTCCCCCCGCCCACCAATCCCACACCCTCACCCCCAAACAATCCCCATGCCAACCTAGGAACTATTAGGCTATCTGCTCCCAGTCCTCCATTAATACTCTCTGAACAACTATTCCAAGAAAAACACAACCCAATTTTCACTCCCCTGCTCTTGCCACATAACACAAATTGAGGCTTCAATATTCAGTACTCTACATCTTTTTTTGCACTTTTCAGTTTTTGTTGACTTACTAGTAATATAGTTAGATTTAAAAGTTTAATCTGCCGTGAAAGTTTTATTTTCCTTTGGATAAATTACACTTGTTTCAGACGTTGGAAGAGCAGGACCAAAGCAGGGTTCCGCACACAGAAAGATATGAAAAACAATGCTCTAGAAGCAAGTAGACAAGAACATAGAAATGGAGGACATGGCAGGTAGCTTTGTAACTGCAGTTCCAATTCCTCAACTGAGGAAAGTGCTGACCTGAGGCCAGCCGGAAAATACCCTGTTTGAGAGATACGTTTATTTGCATCCAAGATCTGATAGAAGTGTTTCCTCAAAAAAGGTATCAGAGGAGCTCGAGGACAATTAAGTAATCGCTCCTTTATTATCACTCCCAAATACGGCACACAGACTTCCACCCTATAGCTCTCACCCTCCAATCCCGATAATGCTACTGTTGCTGAGATGTGGATTTACCCCAATCCTGATGCATTCACATATCAGTGTAAAAGCTATAAATATATCAACACAAACACACTGTTTATTTGGTTGCATCAAGTAAGTGAACATCACAGACAAGCTTGTTTCTGATGTCATCATCTAATACTTACATGTGAGAACTTTCCAGCAAGGATCACTGGAAAGCAATCGAGAAGGAGGCTTTGCTGATTTTACATCCCCCAAAGAGAGGGCATGAAAGAATATTGGCAAGTAAAAATCAAAGGAACCCAAAGATGTTTTATCAATACATTGAGTAAAAGGATAACTAAGGAAAGAGTAGGGCCCATAAAAGACCAAAAAGATAACCTATGTGTGGAGGCAGACGATGTGGGCATGGTTCTTTATGAATACTTGGGTCTGAGTTCGCAAAAGAGAGGGACGATGCAGACACTGTAGTTAAGGAGGAGGAGTGTGAAGTATTGGATGTGATAAACATAGGCAGAGAGGAAGTATTAAAGGGGATTAGTATCCCTGAAAGTGGATAAACCACCACGGCCGGATGAAACGTACCCCAGGCTGTTAAAAGAAGCCAGGGAGGAAATAACGCAAGGTCTGACCATTTTCCAATCCTCACTAGATACAGGTGTGCCAGAGGATTGGCGGTCTACTAATGTTGTACCTTTGTTTAAAAAGGGAGTGAGGGATAGACCAAATAATTACAGGCCAGTCAGTCTAACCTCACTAGTGAGCAAATTATTGGAATCAATTCTGAGAGATAGGATAAACTGTCAATTAGGATAGTCAGCATGGATTTGTTAAGGGAAATTCATGTCTAACTGATAGAGTCATTTACATCACAGAACAAGGCCATTGGGCCCATTGAGTCCATGCCAGCTCTCCACAGAGCTATGCTGTCAGTCCCACTCCCTGGCTCAATCCCTCATAGCCCTGCAAGTCTATTTCTCTCAGGTGGCCAACCAACTTGCTCGAAGTCAGTGATGTCCTGGAGCTCAGATGATTGACCTCCAACAACCACAAACATCTTCCTTTGTGCTAGGTATGACTCCAGCCAGTGGAGGGTTTTCCCCGATTCCCATTGACCTCAGTTTTGCTAACGCTCCTTGATGCCATACTTGGTCAAACGCTGCCTTGATGTCAAGGGCAGTCACTCTCACCTCCCCTCGAGTTCAGCTCTTTTGTCCATGTTTGAACCAAGGCTGTAATGAGGTCAGGAGCTGAGTGGCCCTGGCGGAACCCAAACTGAGCATCACTGAGCAGGTTATTGCTAAGCAAGTGCCGCTTGATGGTGCTGTTGATGACACCTTCCATCACTTTACTGATGATTGAGAGTAGGCTGATGGGGCGGTAATTGGCCGGGTTGGATTTGTCCTGCTTTTTGTGTACAGAACATACCTGGGCAATTTTCCACATTGCAGGGTAGATGCCAGTGTTGTAGCTGTACTGGAACAGCTTGGCTAGGGGCGCAGCAAGTTCTGGAGCACAGGTCTTCAGTACTATTGCCAGAATATTGTCAGGGCCCATAGCTTTTGCAGTATCCAGTGCCTTCATATCACGCGGAATGAATCGAATCGGCTGAAGTCTGGCATCTGTGATGCTGGGGACTTCAGGAGGAGGCCAAGATGGATGATCAACTCGGCACTTCTGGCTGAAGATTGTTGCAAATGCTTCAACCTTATCTTTCACACTGATGTGCTGGGCTCCCCCATCATTGAGGATGGGGATATTTGTGGAGCCACCTCCTCCAGTTAGTTGTTTAATTGTCGACCACCATTCACGGCTGGATGTGGCAGGACTGCAGAGCTTAGATCTGATCCACTGGTTATGGGACTGCTTAGCTCTGTCTATCGCATGCTGCTTCCGCAGTTTGGCATGCAGATAGTCCTGTTTTGTAGCTTCACCAGGTTGACACCTCATTTTGAGGTATGCCTGGTGCTGCTCCTGGCATGCCCTCCTGCACTCTTCATTGAACCAGGGTTGGTTGCCTGGCTTGTTGGTAATGGTCGAGTGGGGGATATGCCAGGCCATAAGGTTACAGATTGTGGTCGAGTACAATTCTGCTGCTGCTGATGGCCCACAGCACCTCATGGATGCCCAGTTTTGCATTGCTTTTGTGGTTTCTAAAACCCTACCCACCAGTGATGTTAAACTAGGTGGCCTGTAGGACTGTCTTTCCACGCTCTTTTGAATAAAGGTGCGTCAAGAAAACATGCTATGCTGAATGAGGATTTTTAATCCATTGGTTGGAAACCAACATTAAACTTTTAAAAAAACTGGTAGCTAAGATGGCCACCACAATTTGCACTGAAAACCTCACATTCCAGGACATTGAAGTGGAGATGTTTGTCTAAAAATCTCCCATCCAGGACAATGGTTTTAACAGTTGAGGCAATTATCTAGGCTCACTCTCAGTAGCAGGACATTCAAAGCTATGTAGGAGCATTCACTAGAGGAGGTGTACCTCCAGGGGTTAAAATTGAAACAATACAACCGGAGACAGATTTGGAATTCTTAGACTTTGGACCTCATTAAAGAAACAAAAAAGTATGAGAATCATGTGACAGTCTCCCCAGTCTGTGTGAACTTAAGAGTTTTTTTGTTACACGCAGCAGACAAGCTTTGAGAGCTAACCAGTGCAAGACCCCAGTATGGAATCCTTTCCTTTATTAGTTGAGGCATAGACTACAAGAATAGGGAGGTTATGCTACAACTATATAAAACATTGTTAAGCCACAACTTGAGTACTGTGTGCAATTCTGATCACCTCACTGCAGAAAGGACGTCATTGGACTAAAAGAAAGTACAGAAGAGATTTACAAGAAAGCTGCAATTTTCCAGTCCTGGCAACAATGAGGAAAAATTGGATAGGCTGGGGTTGTCCTCCTTGGAACAGAGAAAGCTGAGGGGAGATTTGACTGAGATGTACAGATTTTGAAGGACCTGGATATTGTGGATGGAAAGGGCCTATTTACCTTAGCAGAGGGATCAGAGATTTAAAGTGATTGGTAGAAGGATTACAGGAGAGATGAGGGTGGTGGGAGTCTGGAACTCACTGCCTGAAAGGGTGGTAAAGGCAAAAACCCTCATTGCATTTAAGTGCCGGGATGTGCCGTAACCTGCAGGACTATGGACCAAAGGCTGGAAAGTGGAATTAGGCAGGTGGCTCTTTTTTCATTCAGCCAGCACAGACACAATAGGCCAAGTGGCCTCTTTCTGTGTCGTAAACTTTCTATGATTCTATACTTTCCTGACCCAGGGTACTGAGGCCAACTGTAGTGTATTAACCAAGGCTTCAGCTGACCTCGGCTAACAGACCTGGAACTTGCTGGTGTGAGTAGCTCAGACAGGGATGGGCAACAAATGTGGGCCTTGCCAGTGCCACCCACATGCCACGAAATAATAAAAAAACCTACAAACTTTATCTCAGCTACCAGGACATCAGTGCCATCTTTAAAACCCATTTTCCACATTATTTCTGTAATTATAGCATCTTTGGACCCAGGAACATCTTGCATTCACATTTATAGGAATGCAAGTTCAGCTCCTCAAAACCCCCAACATATTATAGTGTGTGCATCCAAAGAGCAGCTGCCACATATTGATCTGCAATAGATTAGAGAGAGAGAGAGGAAGGTAGATGAAAGGAAGGCATTGGCATATTTCATGTCATTGTTAAAGCGCAATTAAAATAGGTTGCAGCCAATATCCAGTTTTCTTTTTAGAGACTTGCCAAGATAAAAAAAAAACAAACACTGCTTGGCACATAAAGCGAGAAGAATGCTGGAAGAAAATAAATGCCTATTTGAAGTGTCCCAATGACTCACTGAGTTGATCCAAATAACACCGAAGGCATACAGATGAGGATGTGTTGAGTTTATAGTGTTCATCTCAGCTGGGGCTGCAGCAGAGGCACTGCAATTTGCATGAGTACACCTGGACTTTTGAATAGGAACAATAGGCAGCAAATCCGCCCCTTGAACCTGTTCCACCAATGCCTTCCTTTCTTTCAGTTAGATCATTGCTGATCTGTGTCTTAATTCCATCTATTTGCCTTGGTTCTAAAACTTTTAATATCCATACCTAACAAAAAAAATCAAATGCAATAATTTTCAATTGGCCTAACTTCAGCAGCTTTTTGAGAGGTCTAGATTTCCACTACAGTACTGAAGTATTTTTTAGATTTTTTTTTAGATTTAGAGATACAGCACTGAAACAAGCCCACTGAGTCTGTGCCGACCATTAACCACCCATTATACTAATCCTACACTAATCCCATATTCCTACCACATCCTCACCTGTCTCTATATTTCCCTACCACCTACCTATACTAGGGGCAATTTACAATGGCCAATTTACCTATCAACCTGTAAGTCTTTTGGCTGTGGGAGGAAACCGGAGCACCCGGAGGAAACCCACGCAGACACAGGGAGAACTTGCAAACTTCACACAGACAGTACCCAGAATTTCCTGACAACACTCCAGCTCTAATTTAAAGGTTATGCCCCTTATTCTGGACTCGACCAACAGACTCCTCTGATACTGAAGCAGTCAGTGTAGAAATGCAGCAAGACTTGGATAATATCCAGGCTTGGGCTCATAAGTGGCACACAAGTGCCAGGCAATGACCATCTCCAACAAGAGAGAATCTAACCATCTCCTCTTGGCATTCAATGGCATTAAGATCGCTGAATCTCCCACTATCAACATCCTAGGGGTTACCATTGACCAGAAATTGCACTGGAGTAGCCATATAAATACCGTGGCTACAACAGCAGGTCAGAGACTAGGAATCCTGCGGCAAGTAACTCACCTCCTGACTCCCCAAAGCCTGTCCATCACCTACAAGGCACAAGTCAGGAGTGTAATGGAATACTCTCCACTTTCCAGGATGGGTGCAGCTCCAACATTCAAGAAGCTCGACACCATCCAGGACAAAGCAGCCCACTTGATAGTTACCCCATCCACCAACTTCAACATTCACTCCCTCCAACACTGATGTACAGTGGCAGCAGTGTGTACCATCTACAAGATGCACTGCAGCAACGCACCAAGGCTCCTTAGACAGCACCTTCCAAACCTGCGACCTCTACCAACTAGAAGGCCAAGGGCAGCAAATGCATGGGAACACCACCACCTGAAAGTTCCCATCCAAGTCACACACCATCTTGACTTGGAACTAATTGCCATTCTTTCAAGGTCACTTAAGTCAAACTCCTGGAACTCCCTTCCTAGCATAACTGTGGGTCTACCTACCTCACATGGACTGCAAAGGTTCAAGAAGGCAGCTCACCACCACCTTCTCAAGGGCTATAAGGGATAAGGCAATAAATGCTGGCCTAGCCAAAAACACCCACATCCCATGAAAGAATAAAAGAAAATTGTTGTTCTCTAGCCTATCAAATCATTTAATCATCTAAACTACCTCAATCACATCACCCCTGCATCTTCAATATTCTAGGGGATAAAAGGCCAACATATGCAATAAAAAGAGAAAATGCTGGGAACACTCAGGTCAGGCATCAGTGGAGAGAAACAAAGTTAATGTCTGAGGTTTTCATCAGACCTAGTCTAAGCAATTTAACACTTTTAGTATCAGTCTCCGGCAGATTTTAGAGTCACATTTCCATCTGGGAGCTAACATAACACTCTTGAAATCCAACAGTGGGTCAGATTCTGCAGCAACTGATTGCCTGCAGTTGAGGGAAGTCAGTCAGGATCCCTGCTCGCTATCCAATGACTCGTGCTGGGAAATGTGGTGAGGATAATTCAGGTCCAGCTCTGCAGTTGCTCACTGTCTAGGCGAACACATGATGGTGATAGCAGAGAGACAGCCGATGCCAGGGAACCTGTAACCCAGCAACAGGCAGCACCTTCCGGGTGTGGGCACCGACCAGGGAAGGAGTAACCAGAGTACTCCGCTGCCAACTCTATCAGTCCAAGCTCACTTCAATCCTGTGGCTATTCCTTTAAAGGTTGATATTGACACTGACTCACCAGCGGCTGCTCAGATTCACTCTCCACCTCGGCCATCTTCAACACCGCTGACGTGGAGATAAACTTCCACTATCACCCCCGCGACACATGACAACCATTCTGGCGCACACAATATACGTCACAGAAGGAGGCGGGCTTTCAGTCTCACTGAAGCTCAGATTCTCTGCGCTTTTGATCCATTCATTAACCTTTAAAATGCAGTGTCTGTGTGCAGTGGAGCCAGAAATCTGCCCCGCCCACACACCCCCTCCCAAACCCTGCTCTCCCCTCACCCCCTCCCAAACCCTGCTGTCCCCTCACCCCCCCCATCCCAAACACTGCTGTCTCCTCACCCCCCCATCCCAAACACTGCTCACCCCCCCTCCCAAACACTGCTGTCTCCTCACCCCCCCATCCCAAACACTGCTGTCTCCTCACCCCCCCCTCCCAAACACTGCTCACCCCCCCTCCCAAACACTGCTGTCCCCTCACCCCCATCCCAAACACTGCTGTCTCCTCACCCCCCATCCCAAACACTGCTGTCTCCTCACCCCCCCCCTCCCAAACACTGCTCACCCCCCCTCCCAAACACTGCTGTCCCCTCACCCCCATCCCAAACACTGCTGTCTCCTCACCCCCCCATCCCAAACACTGCTGTCTCCTCACCCCCCCTCCCAAACACTGCTCACCCCCCCTCCCAAACACTGCTGTCCCCTCACCCCCATCCCAAACACTGCTGTCTCCTCACCCCCCCTCCCAAACACTGCTCACCCCCCCTCCCAAACCCTGCTGTCCCCTCACCCCCTCCCAAACCCTGCTCTCCCCTCACCCCCTCCCAAACCCTGCTGTCTCATTACCCCCCTCCCAAACCCTGCTGTCCCCTCACCCCCCCTCCCAAACACTGCTCACCCCCCCTCCCAAACCCTGCTGTCCCCTCACCCCCTCCCAAACCCTGCTCTCCCCTCACCCCCTCCCAAACCCTGCTGTCTCATTACCCCCCTCCCAAACCCTGCTGTCCCCTCACCCCCCCTCCCAAACACTGCTCACCCCCCCTCCCAAACCCTGCTGTCCCCTCACCCCCTCCCAAACCCTGCTCTCCCCTCACCCCCTCCCAAACCCTGCTGTCTCATTACCCCCCTCCCAAACCCTGCTGTCCCCTCACCCCCCCTCCCAAACCCTGCTGTCTCCTCACCCCCCCATCCCAAACTCTGCTCTCTCCTCACCCCCCCATCCCAAACTCTGCTCTCTCCTCACCCCCCCATCCCAAACCCTGCTCTCCCCTCACCCCCTCCCAAACCCTGCTGTCTCATTACCCCCCTCCCAAACCCTGCTGTCCCCTCACCCCCCCTCCCAAACACTGCTGCCTCCTCACCCCCCCCGCCCAAACCCTGCTGTCCCCTTACCCCCCTCCCAAACCCTGCTGTCCCCTTACCCCCCTCCCAAACCCTGCTGTCTCCTCACCCCCCTCCCAAACCCTGCTCTCTCCTCACCCCCCCTCCCAAACCCTGCTGTCCCCTCACCCCCCTCCCAAACACTGCTGTCTCCTCACCCCCCCTCCCAAACCCTGCTGTCCCCTCACCCCCCCTCCCAAACCCTGCTGTTTCCTCACCCCCCTGCCCAAACCCTGCTCTCTCCTCACCCCCCATCCCAAACCCTGCTGTCCCCTCACCCCCCTCCCAAACCCTGCATTCCCCTTACCCCCCCCCCTCCCAAACCCTGCTGTCCCCTCACCCCCCATCCCAAACCCTGGTCCCCTCACCTCCCTCCCAAACCCTGCTCTCTCCACACCCCCCCCCCCTCCCAAACCCTGCTCTCTCCTCACCCCCGATCCTAAACCCTGCTGTCTCCTCACCCCCCCCCTCCCAAACCCTGCTTTCCCCACACCCCCCATCCCAAACCCTGCTGTCCCCTCACCACACCTCTCCCAACCTGCTGTCCCCTTACCCCCCCCTCCCAAACCCTGCTCTCTCCTCAACCCCCATTCCAAACCATGCTGTCCCCTCACCCCCATCCCAAACCCTGCTGTCCCCTCACCCCCCCATCCCAAACCTTGCTGTCTCCCCACCCCCCAATCCCAAACCCTGCTTTCCCCTCACCCCCATCCCAAACCCTGCTGTCCCCTTATCCCCCCTCCCAAACCCTGCTTTCCCCTCACCCCCCCCCTCCCAAACGCTACTGTCTCCTTACCCCCCATCCCAAACCCTGCTGTCCCCTTAACCCCCATCCCAAACCCTGCTGTCCCCTCACCCCCCATCCCAAACCCTGCTCTCTCCTCACCCCCCATCCCAAACGCTGCTCTCTACTCACCCCCCAACCCAAATCCTGCTGTCCCCTCACCCCCCTCCCAAACCCTGCTGTCTTCTCACCCCCATCCCAAACCCTGCTGTCCCCTCACACCCCCCTCTCCCAACCTGCTGTCCCCTTACCCCCCATCCCAAACCCTGCTCTCTCCTCACCCCCCATCCCAAACGCTGCTCTCTACTCACCCCCCAACCCAAATCCTGCTGTCCCCTCACCCCCCTCCCAAACCCTGCTGTCTTCTCACCCCCATCCCAAACCTTGCTGTCCCCTCACGCCCCCCTCTCCCAACCTGCTGTCCCCTTACCCCCCCCCCTCCCAAACCCTGCTCTCTCCTCACCCCAATCCCAAACCCTGCTCTCTCCTTACCTCCCTCCCAAACACTTATCTCCCCTCACCCCCCCCATCCCAAACACTGCTCTCCCCGCTCCCCCCTCCCAACCCTGCTCTCCTCACCCCCATCCCAAACCCTGCTCTCCCCGCTTCCCCCTCCCAAACCTTGCTCTCTCCTCACTCCCATCCCAAACCCTGCTCTTTCATTACCTCCCTCCCAAACACTGCTCTCCCCTCACCCCCCCATCCCAAACACTGCTCTCCTCGCTCCCCCCCCAAACACTGCTCTCCCCTCACCCCCCCATCCCAAACACTGCTCTCCCCTCACCCCCCATCCCAAACACTGCCTCCCCGCGCCCTCACCTTCACCCTCCCCAAACACTGCCCTTCCTGCACCCTCAACCTCTCCTGAACATTGCTCTCCCCAAGCTCTCAACCCCTCCCAAACATTACTCTCCATCCACTCTCAACCCCTTCTAAACATTCCTCTCCCCCAACACCACCTAAATATTGTTCTCCCCATACCCTAAACCCCTCCCCTTCTTTCCCAAACATTGCTCTCTCTGCACCCTCAACCTCTCCCCTTCCAAACATTGCTCTTCCCACATTCCCTCTCCTCCCTCTGCAACCTCTCTCCTCCCAAAACTCTTCCCACAACCCCTCAACCTCTCCCCTTCTTGTACACCCGTTCTTCACACTCACTTCCCTGGACCACCCAACGTCTCCCCTCCCTGAATCCCCTCTTAACTACTGCCCTCCCAACTTCCCCACTTATCCCCTCTTTTCCCAATACCCCTTATCAACAATATTTCAAAATAATTTAACAATCAGATATATCAAGAATGCACAGACAAATATCTCTCCAAGAAATGAGGGAAGAAAGCCCCACAATTTTTGTCAAAACTCTTCCGCCTTATAAGCGATAAAATAATAAACAGACCTGCAGTTTAAATTATGACAAAGCTGCACCTCATTACACCTTTGGTGTAACTAAAACAATTTGTATAGCTATTTTTAAATTATCACTTTGTTAGTTTTCAGTTACTTGTACTAAGACAGCCTATTTCCGCCTCTACATTCACCCCACTCTACCCCTGCCTCAGCTCATCGGCTGTTGAAATCCTTATCCATGCCTTTATTACTTCTAGGCTTGACTATTCCAACACACTGCTAGCTGGCCTCCCATATTCCACCCTCTGTAAACTGGAGGTTATCCAAAGCTCTGCTGCCTGTGTCCTTACTCGCACCAAATCCTGTTCACCCATCACCCAATGCTCACTGACCTGCATTGGCTCCCAGTTAAATAACCCCTCAATTTTAAAATTCTTGCCCTTGTTTTCAAATCCGTCCATGGCCACACCCCTCCACTTCTCAGTAATCTCTTCCAGCCCTACATCTAATTCTGGCCTCTTGAGCATCCCCAATTTTAATTGCTCCACCATTGTTGGTCATGCCTTTAGCTACATAGGCCCCAAACTCTGGAACCCCCTCCCTAAATCTCTCCGCCTCTCTACTTTGCTTTCCTCCTTTAAAACACTCTTTAAAACCTCACTCTTTGACTAAGCTTTTAGGCATCTGCCCTATTATCGCCTTCTGTGGCTCAGTGTCAAATTTTGCTTTATAATGTTCCTGTGAAACACCTTTGGTTGTTTTATTACATTAAAGGCACTGTAAAGTTGTTATTGTACAGTAGCTCTTTGTCTGCAATGTACGCACGCATGTAACTGAGGCCAGATGGCTTGTTAAGAGAGAAAACGAAAGCAAAGAAAAAGAAAACTAGAAAAGACAAAAGATTGAAGGACAAAACAATGTATTATGATCTTTATGTGTAACTAAAGGATATAATGTTGCCGTTACATCAGTCGTAAACAAAAGCCGTGTTGCTTGTCATTGTAAATTTACAGCAGCACTCTACACATGTACTCAAAATCATGCAAGCAGTGTTGCTCACCGGTATTCCATTGTCTGTTTTAAGTTTAAAACTGACAGTTTTTGGCAAGGCTTTGTGCCAGCTGGTTTTTCCTAATGTCCTGAAAGTGCTTCATGGTGAAACTGGGTACGTGAAATGGAAAATGTTCTATTCCTCACCATTCTCATTCATTTCAATCAGTACAAAATTCATGTTCAGAAGAATTTTCTACTTCAGTATGTTTCCAGTTCAACAAGGAAGGAGGCATTAGTGGATCTGATTCTGGGGAATGAGGTGGGTCAAGTGGATCAAGTGTCATTAGGGGAACATTTAGGGGACTGTGATCATCGCATCATAAGATTTAGGTTGGCTATGGAAAAGGACAAGAAGCGATTCAGTGTAAAGTTAATTAATTGGGGGAGGGCCAACTTCAATCGGATGAGAGTGTATTTGGCCCAGATAAATTGGAATCAAAGATTGGCAGGCAAAACTGTAACGGAACAATGGACTTCCTTTAAAGAGGAAACAGGTCAGGGATGAAAATAGATGGAGAGTAATATGAAGCTGTAAAAGGATGCATATGACAGATATCAGGTGGATAATAATATTGAGAACTAGGCTGAATATGGAAGGTTCAAAGTGGAAGTGAAAAAACAAATAAGAGAAGCAAAGAGAGTATGAGAAGAGATTGACAGCCAACATAAAAGGGAGCCTAAAAGTCCTTTCTAGGCATATAAGTCGTAAAAGGGTGGTAAAAGAACGAGTGAGGCCAATTAGGGACCTAAAAGTGAATTTACTCTTGGAGGCAGGAGGCATGCCTGAGGTACTACATGAGTACTTTGCATCTGTCTTTACCAAGGAAGAAGATGCTTCCCAAGTCATGGTGAAAGAAGAGGTAGTTGAGACACTGGATGGGCTAAAATTTGATAAAGAGGAGGTATTAAAGAGGCTGGCTGTACTTAATGTTGGCAAGTCACCAGGACCAGATAAGATGCATCCAAGAATACCGAGGGAAGTAAGGGTGGAAATTGCAGAGGCGCTAGCCATAATTTTCTAATCCTACTTAGATACAAGGATGGTGCCAGAGGACTGGAGAATTGCAAATGTTACACCCTTGTTCAAAAAAGGATGTATGAATGAGCCCAGCAACTACAGGCCAGTCAGTTTAACCTCGGCAGTGGGAAGCTTTTAGAAATGATAATTCAGCACAAAATTAAGTCACTTGGGCAAATGTGGATTAATTAAGGAAAGCCAGCATAGATTTATCAAGGGCAAATCGTGTTTAACTAACTTGCATGAGTTCTCTGATGAGGTAACAGAGAGGGTTGATAAAGGTAATGCGGTTGATGTGGTGTACATAGACTTCCAAAAGGCATTTGATAAAGTGCCACATAACAGGCTTGTCAGAAAACTAAAAGCTCATGGAACAAAAGGGATAGTAGCAGCATGCATACAAAATTGGCTGAATGACAGGAAACAGAGAGCAATGGTGAACAGTTGTTTTCGGACAAGAGGAAGGTATATGTAGAGGGGTTCCCCAGGGGTCAGTGTTAGGATCCCTGAATTACCTGATATGTATTAATGACCTAGACTTGGGTGTACAGGCACAATTTCAAAATTTACAGATGACACAAAACTTGGAAATATTGTGAACTGTGAGGAGGATAGTAATAACCTTCAAGAGGACATTGGCTAGTGGAATGGGCACTCAATGGCAGATGAAATTTAATGTAGGGGAGTGTTAAGTGACACATTTTGGAAGGAGTAAGGAGATCCAATGTAAAATAAATGGTACAATTCTAAAGGGGGTGTAGGAGCAGAGGGATCTAGGGGTATACGTGCACAAATCATTGCAGGTGGCAGGTCAGGTTGAGAAAGCGGTTAATAAACCATATAGGATCCTGGGTTTCATAAATAGGGGCATAGAGTACAAAAGCAAGGAGGTTATGATAAATAACAGCAAAATACTGCGGATGCTGGAAATCTGAACCAAAAACAAGAAATGCTGGATTCACTCAGCAGGTCTGGCAGCATCTGTGGAAAGAGAAGCAGAGTTAACGTTTCGGGTCAGTGACCCTTCTTCAGAACCCCGGAAAAAGAGTTGGGGGAGGGGGCCTGAGTCGGACTGGAACAAAGAATGCTCGACATATCCCACAAAAAGACAGGCATAACTAGGACCAGAGGGCACTGCAGTTCCGAAGAAGGGTCACTGACCCGAAACGTTAACTCTGCTTCTCTTTCCACAGATGCTGCCAGACCTGCTGAGGTTATGATAAACCTATACAAAACACTGGTTTGGCCTCAACTGGAGTATTGTGTCCATTTCTGGGTGCCACACTTTTGAAAGGATGTGAAGGCATCAGAGAGAATGCAGAAAAGATTCACGAGAATAGTCTTAGGAACTACACTTACCTAGATAGATTGGCGAAGCTAGAACTGTTCTTGGAGAAGTGTTCAAAATCATGAGGGGTCTGGACAGAGTAGATAGTTAGAAACTGTTCCTGTTAGCAGAATGATCAAGAACCAGAGGGCACTGCAGCCAGTGGTTAGGATCTGAAATGCACTGCCTGAGTGTGGTGGAGGCAGATTCAATAGAGGTCTTCAAATGCAAATTGGATAATTCACAGAATTGTTACAGCACAGAAGAGGCCGTTCAGCCCATCGATTATGCAAAGAATTCGATTCTCCTAAGGAACAAGATACCTTCTCCCCGTAGCCCTACGCATTATTCCTTTTCAGATAACCAATTCCCTGTTGAATTCTGAACCTAGCTTTTTTTCAATTGTTTAATAAAAGCTGTGTGGGGTGAGAGTAGTCTGAATTGGGTTGTAAGGCTCTCTTGCCTCATCTCACACATTGAACTCAGATCGCCAGCCAGAAGCCATTCCCATTCTGGATAGAAGCTGCATCCACAGTCCAACAGGTGGCCTGCTTCTCCTGCTTTCTGCTACTATCTAGACCAGATGCCTGGTGACTTCCTCACCCAAATCAGGTGATACCCTGCAAGGGTAGTGATTGGCTCTTCTCTCAGACCTTCCCCGAGGGTTGAAGGGTAACGAGTGATGATACACTCAGCACGTGACCTCTACAGTGAGCTTCACCCCACACACAAACTGTGTTGGATCTAGTGCCTTATAAAGGCTGTGGGAAGGCAACCACTTCTACCTTCCAGTGAGTTATGACAAGTCTTAGTTATAACATGCAGGTTTCATGACAGCTAAATTCATAAAATCTTCAATCAGCTTTTAAAATAAAACTAATATTTCAGCATTATAGGCGGAATACTTAAAAAAATGCGTAATATATGATAATAAATTGCTGAGGTTGAGATTTCATTGGTTGTTGGTAAAATAGCATGCGTTACGTCATGTGATTCCGGCCAAGTCTGACGAGACAGTGCACAATTTCAGCACGAAGTTTCCTCGACTCGTTTGACATATTTTTACTAAGTTTATTGAGGAAGCAATGATGCAATAAATACCAAATAACAAAAATAATTCACTATGTGAAGCGCATTGAGATGTTTCAATCATTCGATAAATTTCTGTGCAAATGCAAGCAATGCTGCTATTGCCCTGACCAGAGTTCAACATAATATTTGGTTCATCATATAGAAAGCGAACTGCTGCCGCAATCATTTGTTCCCGTCCAGTTCACCATCCAGATACAGTGAGCTAAATAGGAATGAAAAATGTAAAAAAAGAATCACTGCAAGCACTCATTTCCTTTCAAATGATAGGGCTAATGAAAATTCTGTGTTCTAAGTTTACAGATCAAATGTATGCAAGTGACACAGTTACCATCAATAATGTTAACATTGTCATCATAGAATCATAGAATGGTTGCAGCACAGAAGGAGGCTACTCAGCCCATTGTGTCCATGCCCGTTCTCTACAAGAGCAACTGACCTCAATAGTCCCACTACAGGCCCGTCAGCTTAAACATTGTGGTGGGAATGCTTTTAGAAACGATAATTCAGGAAAAAATTAACAGTTACTTGGAAAAATTTGGATTCATTAAGAAAAACCAGCATTGATTTGTCAAGCGCAAATCATGTTTATCGAATTTGCTTGAGTTTTTTGATGATGCATCAGAGAGGGCTGATTAGTGGTTATGTGTTTGAAGTGGTGTAAATGGACTTCCAAAAGCATTTGATAAAGTGCCACATGATCAACCTATATAAAACACAGGTTCTGCCTCAACTGGAATATTGTGTTCAGTTCTGAGCACCGCAGTTTAGGAAGGATATGGAGGCATTAGAGAGTGTACAGAAAAGATTCATGAAAATTGTTGCAGGAACTTTAGTTACATAGATAGATTGGCGAAGCTGGGGCTGTTCTTGGAGAAGGGAAGATTAAGAGGAGATTTGAACAAGGTGTTCAAAATCGTGAGGGGTCTGGACAGAGTACATAGGGAGAAACTGTTCCCATTGGCAAAAAGATCAAGAATCAGAGGACTCCGATTGCAGGTGATCAGCAAAAGGAGCAACAGCAACATCCACCTGAAATCTGTCATATGCACCTTTTTGCAGCTTCATATTACTCTCTATCTCTTTCGTAATCCAGGGAGCTCTGAATATGTTTGCACTATTTTCCCCCTTGTGGGAATGTCATAGAGTCATAGAGTTATACAGCAGAGAAACAGGCCCTTTGGCCCATCGTGTCTGTGCCGGCCATCAAGCACCTAACTATTCTAATCCCATTTTCCAGCACTTGGCCCATAGCCTTGTATGCTATGGCATTTCAAGTGCTCATTTAAATACTTCTTAAATGTTGTGAGGGTTTCTGCCTCTACCACCACTTCAGGCAGTGCGTTCCAGATTCCAACCACCCTCTGGGTGAAAACATTTTTCCTCAAATCCCCTCTTAACCTCCTGCCCTTACCTTAAATGTATGCCCCCTGGTTATTGACCCCTCCGCTAAGGGAAAAATTTTCCTCCTATCTAATCTATTAATGCCTCTCATAATTTTGTATACCTCAATCATGTCCCCCCCCCCCCGCCCCAGCCTTCTCTGCTCTAAGGAAAACAACCCTAGTCTTTTCAGTCTCTATTCATAGCTGAAATGCTCCAGCCCAGGCAACATCCTGGTGAATCTCCTCTGCACCCTCTCCAGTGCAATCACATCCTTCCTATAGTGTGGTGCCCAGAACTGCACACAATACTCCAGTTGTGGCCTAACTAGCATTTTATACAGCTCCATCATAACCTCCCTGCTCCTATATTCTATGCCTCAGCTAATAAAGGCAAGTATCCCATATGCCTTCCTAACCACCTTATCTACCTGTGCTGCTGCCTTCAGTGATCTATGGACAAGTACACCAAGGTCCCTCTGACCCTCTGTACATCCTAGTGTCCTACCATCCATTGTATATTCCCTTGCCTTGTTAGTCCGCCCAAATTCCATCACCTCACACGTCTCAGGATTAAATTCCATTTGCCACTGCTCCGCCCATCTTACCAGCCCATCTATATCATACTGGAATCTAAGGCTTTCTCCTCACTATTTACGACACCACCAATTTTCCTGTCATCTGCAAACTTACTGATCATACCTCCTATATTCACGTCTAAATCATTAATGTACACTACAAACAGCAAGGGTTCCAGCCCCGATCCCTGTGGGACACCACTGATCACAGGCTTCCATTCGCAAAAACAATCTTGACCATCACACTCTGCCTCCTGCCACTAAGCCAATTTTGGATCCAATTTGCCAAATTGTCCTGGATCCCATGGGCTCTTACCTTCTTAACCAAACTCCCATGCGGGGCCTTATCAAAAGCCTTACTGAAGTCCATGTAGACGACATCAACTGCTTTACTCTCATCTACACATCTAGTCACCACCTCGAAAAATTTAATCAAGTTAGTTAGACATGATCTCCCTCTGACAAAGCCATGCTGACTATCCCTAATTAATCCCTGCCTCTCCAAGTGGAGATTAATCCTGTCCCTCAGAACTTTTTCCAATAGTTTCCCTACCACTGATAGAGTCACCGGCCTGTAATTACCTGGTTTATCCCTGCTACTCTTCTTGAATAATGGTACCACATTCGCTGTCCTCCAATCCTCTGGTACCTCTCCTGTGGTACCTTGACTGTACCCAAACTATCACCTCATTAAAGGCAGCCTATTGCTCCATTACATTTTTGTCTGCCAGGTTCGTTCTCACCCCATTGAAGTTGACCCTCCCCCAGTTAATTATCTTTACTTTGGATTGCTTCTTGTCCTTTTCCATTAACAACGTAAACTTTACGATACCATGATCACTGCCCCCTAAGCGTTTCCCTACTGACACATGATCCACTTGGCCCACCTCATTCCCCAGAACCAGATCCAACAATGCCTCTTTCCTCGTTGGACTGGAAACATATTGATGTAGAAAATTCTCCTGAACACATTCTACAGACTCTTGCCCCTCTCTGCCATTTACACTATTACTATATCAGTCTATATCAGGATAATTAAAATCCCCCATTAAAGCTACTCTATTATTCTTGCACCTCCATATAATTTCCATGCAAATTTGTTCCTCTATATCTTTCCCACTAGTTGTTGGCCTATAGAATACACCCAGTAGTGTAATGGTACCTCTACTGTTTCTTAGTTCTAACCGAATAGATTCTGTCCTTGACCCATCTAGGACATTCTCTCCTTCCAGCACTGTAAGATTCTCATTAATCAATACTGCTACTCCTCTTCCTTTCTTCCCTTCCCTATCTTTCCTGAAAAGCTTGTATCCAGGAATATATAGTACCCAGTCCTGCCCATTGATGATCCAGGTCTCAGTTATTGCCACAACATCATATTTCCATTTGGTGAACTGTGCCTGCAGCTCATCAGCCTATTTACCACACACCATGCATTCACATACATGCACAGTAAACGTAATTTAGACCTGTTCCATTCCTTCCTAATCATACCCCACCTAATATCTTACTATTTCCTACTCTAGTGCCACGTCTTTCCCAATTCTCTGTGCACCTTGGTTTTCCTCTCTAATATTACCTGCTGGTTCCTACACCCCTGCCAAGTTAGTTTAAACCCTCCCCAATAGCGCTAGCAAATCACCCCGGCTCTGTTCAGGTACAACCTATCTGGCTTGGACAGGTCCCACCTCACCCAGAACCGGTCCCAATGTCCCAGGAATCTAAAGCCCTCCCTCTGGCACCATCTGTACAGCCACACATTTATCTGCTCTATCCTATTTCTATACTCACTTGCGTGTGGTTTGTGAAGAGAAAAAGATTGGTGAAGACAAATGTAGGTCCCTTACAGTCAAAAACAGGGGATTTTATTATGGGGAATAAAGAAATGGCTGACCAACTAAATGCATACTTTGGTTCTGTCTTCACAAAGGAGGACACAAATTTCATACCAGAAATTTTAGGGAACACACGGCTTAGTGAGAGAGAGAACTGAAAGAAATCAGTATTAGTAGAGAAATGGTGTTGGGGAAATTGATGGGATTGAAGGCCAGTAAATCCCCAGGGCCTCATGGTATGCATCCCAGAGTACTTAAGGAAGTGGCCCTAGAAATAGTGGATGCATTGGTGATCACCTTCCAAGATTCTATAGACTCTGGAACAGTTCGTCCAGATTGAAGGGTAGCTAATGTAACCCCACTATTTAAAAAGGGAGGTAGAGAGAAAGCAGGGAATTATAGACCAGTCAGCCTGACGTCAGTAGTGGGGAAAATTCTAGAGTCCATTATCAAAGATTTTATAGCAGAGCACTTAGAGAACAGTGGTAGAATCGGGTAGAGTCAGCATGGATTTACGAAAGGGAAATCATGCTTGACAAATCTACTTGAATTCTTCAAGGATGTAACTAGTA
Organism: Heterodontus francisci; assembly: GCF_036365525.1. NCBI lineage: Eukaryota > Metazoa > Chordata > Chondrichthyes > Heterodontiformes > Heterodontidae > Heterodontus > Heterodontus francisci. The sequence goes on along the minus strand of NC_090385.1, from coordinate 42,601,770 downwards.
GAGTTGAAGAGGGGGAGCCAGTGGATGTGGTTTATTTGGACTTTCAGAAGGCTTTCGACAAAGTCCCACGTAAGATATTAGCATGTAAAATTAAAGCGCATGGGATTGGGGGTAGTGTATTGCGATGGATAAAAAATTGGTTGGCGGACAGGAAACAAAGAGTAGGGATAAATGGGTCTTTTTTCAAATGGCAGGCAGTGACTAGTGGGGTACCACAGGGATCGGTGCTAGGACCCCAGCTATTCACAATATATATTAATGATTTAGATGAGGGAACTAAATGTAATATCTCCAGATTTGCAGAAGACACAAAACTGGGTGGGAGGGTGAGTTGTGAGGAGGAAGCAGAGAGGCTTCAGGGTGATTTGGACAGTTGAGTGAGTGGGCAGGTGCAGTATAATGGGGATAAATGTGAGAGTATCCACCTTGGTAGCAAAAACAGGAAGGCAGATTATTATCTGAACAGCTATAAACTGAGAGAGGGGAATATGCAGCAAGACCTAGGTGTTCTCGTACACCAGTCGCTGAAGGTAAACGTGCAGGTGCAACAGGCGGTAAAAAAGGCAAATGGTATGTTGGCCTTCATAGCAAGAGGATTCGAGTACAGGAGCAGGGATGTCTTGCTGCAATTATACAGGGCCTTGGTGAGACCACATCTGGAATATTGTGTACAGTTTTGGTCTCCTTACCTGAGGAAGGATGTTCTTGCTATAGAGGGAGTGCAGCGAAGGTTTACCAGACTGATTCCTGGGATGAGGAGAGATTGAGTCGGTTAGGATTATATTGGCAGGAGTTCAGAAGAGTGAGGGGGGATCTCACAGAAACCTACAAAATTCTAACAGGATTTGACAGGGTAGATGCAGGAAGGATGTCCCCGATGGTGGGGGAGTCCAGAACCAAGGGTCTTGGTCTAAGGATACGGGGTAAACCTTTCAGGACTGAGATGAGGAGAAATTTCTTCACCCAGAGAGTGGTGAGCCTGTGGAATTCGCTACCACAGAAAGCAGTTGAGGCCAAAACATTGTATGTTTTCAAGGATTTAGATATAGCTCTCGGGTCTAAAGGGATCAAAGGGTATGGGGCAAAAGCGGGAACAGGCTACTGAGTTGGATGATCAGCCAGGATCATAATGAATGGTGGAGCAGGCTCGAAGGGCCGAATGGCCTACTCCTGCTCCTATTTTCTATGTTTCTATGTTAATCCGGAGATTACTACCTTAGAGGTCATGCTTGCTAGTTTCCTTCCTAGCTCCCTAAACTCTGCCTGCAGGACCACATCCCTCTTTCTACTTATGTCGTTGGTACCAATATGGACCATGACCACTGTCCTAATCTGAAGGTGCTGACTTTTATTTGAGCTATTGTTTCACGGATAATTCTTGCTCTCTGGCCGCTCACACAGTAGCTATTTTTATTTGTAAATGTTCAGACAGTGAAAGCTGGCAGTGTAACTGTGGAAGACACTGCAACTGAACCCAATCTTGACCTCATTTGATGTCTGTGTAGATCAGCATTTTTCAGTAGCTGTCACTGAAAAATGATCAGCAGTGGGATACTTCCCCATTTTTTCCCCTTCCCGAGATCAGAGAACTGAGGCCAAATCTAACACCCTCCAGTTCAGATCAGCTAACTCAGTGTAAACTGAAAATCAAACTTGGTATTTTGCAGTAAGTAGGGATTAGCAATACTCCCACAAGCTATCATTGGAACTACATTTCTTTCAAAAGTTGCTATTTCACAAACTAAAATTAAAGGATGAAAACTGTATTTCTACGCACTTTTTCAAAGAAGCATGTTTGTCTTCTGCCTGTTTCCTGCCCTCGCCCTGAACTCACATGTTTCTCTAGATTCTCTCCTATCTCCTCGCATGCCCTTTTTGAGCTCATCTTGTCCATGAGATCCACCTCCTGCTCCCTCCGCACTATTCCCACTAAATTGTTTACAGCCTAACTTCCCTTCCTACCTCCCATGTTGGCTGATATTGTTAACGGTTCTCTCTCTTTGGGTACTGTCCCTCTCTCCTTCAAAACTGCTGTCATCATCCCCTCCTGAAAAAAACAACCCTTGACCCCACCTAGCTACTGACTGCATCACTCTCCCTGAAACAGACGATACCAGACTGTTTGCAACCTTGGTGTCATATGTGACTCCAAGATGAGCTTCCTACTGTATATCCACACCATCACGAAGAGCACCAATTTCCATCTCTGTAGTATCACCCAATCCACCCCTGCCTCAGCTCATCTGCTACTGAGATCCTCACTTATGCATTGTTACCTCTGGGCTATTCCAATGCGCTCTTGGCCAACCTCATGCATTCTACCCTCCGTAAACTTGAGGTCATCTAAAACTCTGCTGACTGTGACCTTACTCCCGTTCACCAACACCACTGCACTCGCTGACTCCCAGTAAATTCTCATCCTTGTTTTCAAATCCCTCATGGCCTCATCCCTTCCTATCTCTGAAATCTCCTCCAGCCCTACAACCCTCAGGGATATCTGCACTCCTCCAATTCTGGCCTCTTGAGCATCCCCGATTTTAATCACTCCACAAATGGTAGCCATACCTTCAACTGCCTAGGCCCTAAGCTCTGCAATTCCCACCCTAAGCCTCTCTGTCTCTCTACCTCGCTTTCCTTCTTTCAGACACTCCTAAAATTCTACCTCTTTGATGAAGCTTTTGGCCATCTACCCCAAAATCGCCTTATGTGGCTTGATATCATATTTTGCTTCATAATGTTCCAGTGAAGCACCTTGGGACGTTTTATTATGTTAAAGGTGCTATATAAATACAAGTTGTTGTTGCTTTTGTTGTTCTGCAGTACTGTAACCAACCACTAGAGACCCCAAGAGAACTATGTGAATGCAATAGTGGTATAATTCTCCACTGATGTATGTTCAGGATATATTTGTGTACCTGCAAACAAATTACTGGCACATCACATTAAATTAGCACTCGCAGATTGAATTCCCTTCCCAAGCCCACCTCTTTGGCTTGACATAAGCACATAAATGCTGGAAATACTCTGCAAGTCTGGCAGCATCTGTGGAGAGAGAAACAGAGTTAATGTTTCAGGCCTAGTTTGTGAATCTTGGGAAGGAGCTAGAACCGGGCTGGGGGACAATGAGGTTGGAGGTCGTGGAGAGACAATCTCCTGAGATGAGGTCAGTGACAGTCCTGGTCACGGTGGCTTGATGTTGGGTGGTGGGGTCATTATCCAGTGGGAGATAGGAGGAAATGTCATAGAAACATAGAACATAGGAGCAGGCCATTCAGCCCTTTGAGCCTGCTCTGCCATTCATTATGATCATGGTTAATCATCCAACTCAGTAACCTGTTCCCAAATTCGCCCCATACCCTTTGATCCCTTTAGACCCAAGAGCTATATCTAACTCCTTCTTGAAAACATACAATGTTTTGGCCTCAACTGCTTTCTGTGGTAGCGAATTCCATAGGCTCACCACTCTCTGGGTGAAGAAATTTCTCCTCATCTCAGTCCTGAAAGATTTACCCCGTATCCTTAGACTATGACCCCTGGTTCTGGACTCCCCCACCATCGGGAACATCCTTCCTGCATCTACCCTGTCAAGTCCTGTTAGAATTTCGTAGGTTTCTATAAGATCCTCCCTCACTCTTCTGAACTCCTGCCAATATAATCCTAACCGACTCAATCCCTCCTCATAAATCAGTCCCAGGAATCAGTCTGGTAAACCTTCGCTGCACTCCCTCTATAGCAAGAACATCCTTCCTCAGAAATGGAGACCATAACTGCACACAATATTCCAGGTGTGGCCCTGCATAATTGCAGCAAGACATCCCTGTTCCTGTACTCGAATCCTCTTGCTATGAAGGCCAACATACCATTTGCCTTTTTTACCACCGGTTGCACCCGCATGCTTACTTTCAGCGACTGGTGTACGAGAACACCCAGGTCTCGCTGCATATTCCACTCTCTCAGTTTATAGACGTTCAGCTAATAATCTGCCTTCCTGTTTTTGCAACCAAAGTGGATAATCTCACATTTATCCACATTATACTGCACCTGCCATGCATTAGCCCACTCACTCACTCAACTGTCCAAATCACCCTGTAGCCTCTCTGCATCCTCCTCACAACTCACCCTCCCACCCAATTTTGTGTCATCAGCAAATTTGGAGATATTACATTTAGTTCCCTCATCTAAATCATTAATATATATTGTGAATAGCTGAGGTCCTAGCACCGATCCCTGTGGTACCCCACTAGTCACTGCCTGCCATTCAGAGAAAGACCCATTTATCCCTACTCTTTGTTTCCTGTCTGCCAACCAATTTTCTATCCATCGCAATACACTACCCCCAATCCCATGCGCTTTAATTTTACATGCTAATCTCTTACGTGGGACTTTGTCGAAAGCCTTCTGAAAGTTCAAATAAACCACATCCACTGGCTCCCCCTCATCAACTCTACTAGTTACATCCTCGAAGAATTCAAGTAGATTTGTCAAGCATGATTTCCCTTTCATAAATCCATGCTGATTCTGCCCAATTCTACCACTGTTCTCCAAGTGCTCTGCTATAAAATCTTTGATAATGGACTATAGAATTTTCCCCACTACTGACATCAGGCTGACTGGTCTATAATTCCTTGATTTCTCGCTACCTCCGTTTTTAAATAGTGGGTTACATTAGCTACCCTCAAATCTGGATGAACTGTTCCAGAGTCTATAGAATCTTGGAAGATGACCACCAATGCATCCACTATTTCTAAGGCCACTTCCTTAAGTACTCTGGGATGTAGACCATGAGGCCCTGGGGATTTATTGGCCTTCAATCCCATCAATTTCCCCAACACCATTTCTCTACTAATACTGATTTCCTTCAGTTCCTCTCTCTCACTAAGCCCTGTGTTCCCCAACACTTCGGGTATGAAATTTGTGTCCTTCTTTGTGAAGACAGAACCAAAGTATGCATTTAGTTGGTCAGCCATTTCTTTGTTCCCCATAATAAATTCCCCTGTTTCTGACTGTAAGGGACCTACATTTGTCTTCACCAATCTTTTTCTCTTCACATACCTATTGAAACTTTTACAGTCAGTTTTTATGTTCCCCGCAAGCTTGCTCTCGCACTCTATTTTCCCCTTCTTAATTATTCTCTTGGTCCTCCTTTGCTGAATTCTAAACTGCTCCCAATCCTCAGGTCTGTTGTTTTTTCTGGCAAACTTGTATGCCTCCTCCTTGGACCTAATGCTATCCCACTATTTTTCACTGTGACCCTGTTTGATTCTGGCCCTTGATTTCTCTGCCTATCACTTTTCTCATTCCCCTTACTGTCTTTTGTTCTTGTCTTTGATCCCCTCCCCCTCCTCTGACTCCCTGCAAAGGTTCTCATCCCCCTGCCATTTTAGTTTAAACCCTCCCCAACCACTCTAGAAAATACTTCCCCGAGGACATCAGTCCCGGTCCTGCCCAGGTGTAACCCGTCCAGTTTGTACTGGTCCCACCTCCCCCAGAACCAGTCCCAATGTCCCAGGAATCTAAAACCCTCCTCCTCACACCGTCTCTTCAGCCACGTATTCATCCAATATATCCTGCTATTTCTACTCTGACTAGCACGTGACACTGGTAGTGATCCTGAGATCACTACCTTTGAGGTCCTACTTTTCAACTTACTTCCCAGTTCCCTATATTCTGCTTTTAGGACCTCATCCTTTTTTTTACCTATGTCGTTTGTACCAATGTGTACCACGACCACTGAATGTTCACCCTCCCCCTTCAGAATGTCCTGTAACCGCTCTGAGACATCCTTGACCCTAGCACCAGGGAGGCAACATACCATCCTGGAGTCTCTTTTGCAGTCACAGAAACGCCTGTCTATTCCCCTTACAATTGAATCCCCTATAACTCCTCCCCTGTGCAGCAGAGCCAACAGAGAGTTGGTATTCAACCTTCGCCAGGTAGTAGTCAGTTCAAGAAGCAACAACAGCACCACCCTTAACAGCAGGCTTGAGGACAATGTTAGAGTTGGGCCTGAGAGTACGGATTGCTACAACTTCAGAGGGAGGCAAGTTAGAGTGAGTGAGGGGAGCAGAGAAATTAAGACAGCCAATGTCATGCCAGCATTTCTCAATGGAAAGATCTAGAGTGGGAAAGAGGCTAAAGGGAGGGGTTCAGGTGGAGGGAGAATACTGGTAATGGGTAAAAGGGTCTGCTGTACAAGGGGAAGACTCCTTGCCAAAGAAGTGGGCATGGAGGCAAAGGCGATGGAAGAAGAGTTCAGTGTCATGCTGAACTCAAAATGCATGGCGATGGGGGTGTAAGGACATGAAGTGTAGGCCTTTGCTGAGGACTATATTGAGGCTCAGAGAGGGTAAGGTTGGAGGGAATCTTGAAAACACGGCAAGGAGTGCAGTTGGAAGAAGAAATGAGGAGAGAGGAAAATAAAGGGGAAGAAGGATCCGGAAGGGCACTGCTATCCATGAGTTGGTGAAGCATACAATCCTCGATACCTGAAATGAAGGATAAAAAGTTTTTGTTAAAATGCTGGATGAAGCAAAAGATGAAATGGAACTGTGGATCAGAACAGCTTTGAGCTAGAGTGAGTCATGTGTTGCTTAAGAGAGCTCAAGAGTGCGCATTTGGCGGCACATAGCGTTGAGTATAGATCTCAGGATGTGGTGAGAGCAGTGGTTCAAGGAATGCTGAATACCTTGGAGATATCTGTAATTGTGGGTGGCTCCGAAACATGAAGGGTGGAATTTCAATTGGAATCCACGTGGAATAAGTCATATTAGGAGAAAATGGGCTGGATTTTGTAGTCATGCCGTTGCTTCCGGTGGCGGGTGAGCAAAATGTCGGCCGTCCCGCAAGTGACCCTCGCGGTCACACTGCCATGATTATGCAGCAATCCAACCTCCCCTCACTTCTGGGGATTAACCTTAATGGCCGTGTCCGATGTTGCAGCAAATTCTGCAGGACCGCAAGCAAAAACTTACCGAACCTTTGCAGCACCAAGGACTCTCGCCTCGGTGGCACCAGCTTTTCAAGGATGAGAAGGTGAGAGCACCTGAGTGCCGCACGTCAAGCAGAAGTTTGTGAACAGCTGGTAGGATCACGGCGAATTGCATTCTAATTTATGCAAAAAGTTAATTAACATATTTAAAGTACAGTCCCATTGCAGAGCGGCGGAGGTGCCACCACTTAACTTTGCCACCTCTGGGAAAATTGGAACCCAGAATTAGGGCGTTAGGTTCCATGGTGGGGAATTCTGCTCCGATTCTCCGCCCTCCTGCCACAAAAACCACCTTCAGGCTGAGCACAAGATCCAGCCCAATTGCTGAGATGTGGCTGTGAAAACAGGTTTTCGTACATGCCTGATTGAACAGGAGAAGGGAAACAGAAAAGATTGAAGATAAACAAGATAAAAGAGACAATTGTAATCCTATCAGAGAGAATAGGAGAACTTCTTCAAACTCAGCATTCCTGGAAGAGAAGTGGCAGTGAATTAAACACTAATACAAGTGTAAAGTACTGTGCATGCTGGAAATCTGAAATAAAAACAGAAAATGATGGAAATACTCAACTGTTCAGGCGGCATCTGTGAAACAGAGTTAACATTTCAGGTCGGCGACCCTTCGCCAGAACTGGGAATGCTTAAAGATGTTTCGGGAAGATTGGAGGCCTGATGGGGAGGTCAGGGGCCAGGGGTTGGGGGAGTGGCCAAGAAAATCAGGTGCCTGGCGGGGGGAGCTCGGGCGTCTTGGAGGGGACGTCGGAGGCCTGGTGGAGAGGCTGGGGGTCTGTGGGGGGGGGGAGTTCGGAGGCCTGATGGGGAGGTCAGGGGCCTGGTGGGGGAGTATGGACCCCCAGTGGTGGGGGTGTGGGGGGATCGGGGGTCCCATAGTGGGGGTGGGGGAATCGCAGGCCTTGTTGGCAGGGGGTGGGGTGGGGTGGGGGGAATCAAAGGCCTGTTGGTGGGTGGAGATCAAAGGCCTCATTGTGGGATGGGAGGTCTCGAGGGGAAGGTGGGCAGGTGTCTGATCGCAGAGGCTCCTCAGGCAGATTACTGGATCCAGGATAAAAACAGAAAGTGCTGGAAATACTCAGCAGGTCTGGCAGCATCTGTGGAGACAGAAACAGAGTTAACGTTTCAGGTCTATGACCTCTCATCAGATCAGAAACATTAACTCTGTTTCACTCACCACAGATGCTGCCAGACCTGCTGAATATTTCCAGCATTTCCTGTTTTTATTTCGGATTTCCAGCATCCGCAGTAAAGGTCTGCAAAGGAAACCCGACCAAGCCCGAATGCCGGACCTGGAAGTGCGACCCGACCTGACCCGAACCCAACACATGTCGTCGGGTCTCGTCAGGGTCAGGTTGGGTAGCAGGTCTTTACCCATCTACTGATGTATAGGCCTGCTACCCGACCCGACCCAGAAGGGACACGACGACATGTGTCAGATTCGGGTCAGGTCGCACTTCCGGGTCCGGCATTCAGGCTCGGTTGGGTTTCCTTTGCAGACCTTTTATCCGCAGTATTTTGCTTTTATTTTACCTGAACCCAGAAGATAGGTGATAAGGCACTCACTTCCTAAATCCGGCAAGCCCTGGCCTCGATGAAGCTTCCATGTTTCTCAAGTGTCAGGAAACCCGGCCAACCATAATTAAAATTGAAAAGTAGAATGATAATGAGATTTGCAGCCTCATTATTATATTTAAAGTTCCAACACACCTCCTTCCAGCCTCAGTTAAAGCCTGCCCAAATCTGCCCCTTTTTCAGGTTAAAATTCCCCTCTATAGAATCATAGAATCTTACACCACTGGAGGCATTCAGCCCATCATCTGTGCTGGCTCCCAGTACCCAGTTCTTTGCCCATAGTCTTCAAGTTAATGTCCAATTTCTTTGAAAAGTTACTAATGAATCTGTTTTCACCACCCTTTCTACTGGAAGTGCATTCCAGATCAAACTACGCAATGCATAAAAAAATTCTCCTCATTTCTTCATGGTTCATTTGCCAATTATCTTAAATCTGTGTCCTCTAGTGATTGGCCGTCCTACCAGTAGAAACAGTTTCTCCTTATTTATCAAAACCCTATCTTAAAATATTTGAGAGATGTAAAGCATAAGGGACGTACTTGCAGTGTACATACTCTCTCTACCCCTCCTCCCCCACCTCCCCCCACATCCCGGGTCTACATCACATGAAAAATGTACTGGTTGCAGGATGTGTTGCCGGCTTTACAAACAGTTTTTCTCCCTCATGGAGACCTGTCATTTTGCATTCCTCCCATGACCAGAGCAGTTTCAATGGCACAGCCTACGTTAAACATAAAAGCAGTTCCAGTAGCTCATACAGAAGTCACGACTTTGAATTTGCCCTGATGCCACTCCAGAGGAGCCCAAACTGACTCTGGACTTTTTAGATTTTTAATGAATTGAACATGAAGAATAGTCACAAAATCTTGTTTATTCACGTTTCCCACCCCAGGATTACTTACAGTGCTGAATTACATGAAGTTGCTGTTACACAAGACGTAGTCTTGCTCTGGTACTTTGTCCAAGTAGCCAGTGTTCATATGTCAACCTTGACGGTGAGTGTTTACATGCGATCAGTTGTTAATAGGATATATAATTAGCTTTGCTATTCTTTGCATAACAAAGTAGGGGCAGAAAATCACGTAAGGATGATTAGGTGCTGGTACTTCTCACCAAAATGGTCATTCTTTATATGGAAGCTTTGACATTGAATATCAGCAGCTATTTGACTGTAAAGATCACATAACCTTATTTGACATGCAAATTCCATTAAGAGTAAAATGAAGGCAGACACTCCAGCGAGATACTGAGGGAGCGCTGCACTGTTGGAGGTGCAGTCTTTCGGATGAGACGTTAAACTGAGGCCCTGTCTGCCCTCTCAGGTGGATGTGAAAGATCTCATGGTGCTATTTTGAAGCAGAGCAGGAGAGATATCCCAGGTGTCCTGGCCAATATTTTGATATAAATTGTTATTTTTATTAGTGGAAATTTGTTGTAAGTGACCTCACGAGCAAATGATTTTGTTATCACTCAGATCCACTCAGGAATTTTTTTTTTACTGCTTCCAGGAATTTTGATACACCATTGTGGCATTTGGTCAGCAAATCTCATGACACTAAATATCGATTTCATAGCACGAAAAATTCAAGGCCCATTAACAGGCACGGGGATCCTGATGCGCGATTATCCCACACCCAATGGAAGTGATGCAGGCAGAACACAAACTTCGTACTTCCCGCTCGTCTCCACGATTGCAGTGTGCAGCCCAGCACTAAACGCATTGTTGAGTGGCTGCACTCTCATTAGGGGTCTTAGGTTCATGCAAGGCCAGCAACAATTAAAGCTAGCCTGCACCGCTTAAAGGGGAAGTGCATTCTGGCTGCAGCAAGTGCTGGAAGTGACTGGGGAATTGTCTCTGTATAGGAAGAAACTGGAGCAAGGGTGCAGCAAGCCAGTGAGAGGACGCCTAGGTTCTCCGATGCAGCACTGGAGGCCTTAGTGCAGGAGGTGGAAAGGAAGAGAGAGGTCATCTATCTATAGGAGACCAGGAGGCCCTCCAGACATACATTGCAAAGCCACTTGGAGCAGATAGCCGCAGAGATCAATGCCAGGAGTCTGGCCCCAAGGATATAGATACAATGCTAGAAAAAAAATTCAATCTCTTTGCACAAGTGGTCAAGTTCCGTGAAAGTATCTTCAAATGCCATCTTCTACCAACTGCACCACCAACCTCACACACTGCTCAATGCACCACACCTCCATCACTCATCCATCAACAAACTCTAACAATCAGAACTCATGCCCAACATTCAGACGCTCCACCTCACCTTCACACTCTTACCACTGCTGCAAGCCACACACCCACATTTGGCAGCTTCCACATACTTCCAGCTATTCAGCTATGACAGGCACATCACCCCAACACATTGCAATACACTCACTGACACTCTTCCCTCTCTCTTGCTGGACAAGGTGGCACACAAAAGGAGGCAGCAGCAAAGAACCAGCAGGGGACAAGCACAGCAGCATGTACTTACTCCCTTGGAGGAGACAGTGCTCGGTATTATCGGCGCAGCAGTCACGGAGGCTGTGACAACCAGCATCGCTGAAGCCACCCAGGACGATGGTAAGTTCCTGCCTTCTAAAATACCACTTCACTGATCCCACAATCTGGTATGATGTACAAGCTGAAGATGGTGTAACCATGCACCTCTTGCTTTCTATTGCAGCACAGGCTGAATACACACAATGTCTGAATGCTGCAGTAGAAACCCAGGCTGAGGTCATCAGATCTCTGCTTGTTGCCATGCAAGCCAGCTTGTTGCCATGCAGTCTCAGACTGCTGCCATCATGGCTGCGGATACCAGTGCTCAAAGGAGCTTGCAGGCTTTCAGAACAGTCCAGCAATCTGTCCTTCAGCAGATTACTCGGTTTGCTGGGGAGCTACCTCAGGCGGGTGGCTGTGGCTCCCTGGTGCATGAACCTGCTGTCCACTCTTAGGATGACTGCCACACCCATGCCAAAGTGGTGGGATTGAGTTTATTTTATTATTGGATTGCTAGAATTTAGTTGGAAATATATCGGTTAAAATTGTAATCTACATGTAATGTAACCACAAAGCATGATGTTTGCTAAGGTTCTGTACAAGTCATGACATGTCGAGAAGTGATGGAAAGGGGTAAATCAGACTATGTAAAGACCCTTTATTTAAAAGTTGTTAGACTGTGGTTACCCTAGAAAGACTTAGCTTTTTAACAGGTAAAAAAAAGTAAACAATCCCTGTCTGATCACGAAGATGTGAAACGAGATAAGTGATAATCAGTCTCGTTAAGTGGTCTTTTTGATGAATAAACAGCAAGGAAGCACGAATCTGGAGCACGCCCGAATGACAATGACAACGACCTAAACCAGTCTCAAAGTACCATCATGGAAGGACAGTTAGATAATGACTGACCAATCAGTTGGACAGAAACAGGGTTTTATCTAATATGGCACAGATCCAAGATGGGAAATGTGTACAAAATAAGGATTTGTAAAGATAATGAGCGCACATCATCATTAAGAAGAAGAGAAGACAGAAAATAAACTTTAATCAGGAGACAAGGTGCCCAGTTAACCGGAGGTTGAGAATCGGTGTTCCATCGTGAACACAACTGCTGACCACTGCCCTTTGCTAAGTATCACAACGTTGTGCTTACTGTAGAAAACTTAATAAACACTGTGAAGCTTGTGAAAACACCCTTGTACCCGTGTGGTTTTGTAGCTAATCTGAACTGGAAGTCCCTTTTAGATCTTCTCTACCAACTTAGTCTGTAACTGTAATTGACCTAAGTCTTGCATTTAAATTAAAGCAAACGCCAGATCTTACAAGTAGTGCCAAAACACGAGACTTTGATAAGCATATAAACAGAGGGTGTTGAAGCAAGTGCACAAACGTAGGAACTTTGTTTGGCCTATGATAAGTCTCGCAGGGATAACCTCTTTAGAGGGGCGGCAGGTTATCCTGACCCAGTGGTGTCTCTTTAAAGTACATGTTATGTTGCGAAAAGACAATGGGAAGAAGGGTCTCTGGGAAACATATGAGGAAAAGTTAAGCACTAAATGTAATATGGACAGTATCCAGTCCCTGTTAGGAGAGTGCATACGGAAGCATGAATGCGTTGCATTTAAAAAGATAGCAAAGTTTTTCCAGGCACAGGTCTTGGCTAAACGTCGGTGAGAAGTGACTAGGCTTTAAAGCTGACTTCTTCTATATGCGGAATCACACTGTGCGCAGTGCAGTGAGGGAGTGATACAGTCACAGGTGAGACAAATGGTAGCTCAAAGTGAACAGATCCTGCAGCAGCAGACACAGCTACATAAGTTACACAATAAGCTAGTGTCCTTTACTGCCACTATACAGCAACAGGCACTTAATGAGGTACAGGTTGGTGCAATCAGCAGTTAGAGTTAGCAGAGAAGCATAGTGTCACTCTCACACAGGAAATTGTCCAGTTGACCCAGAAGTTAGAGGATTCTAGGAGTGCCCTTAGGGAATTACAGGTGTGACCCAGGGAGGCAGACCAGGCACAATGCAGGTCTACCATTAAGTGGCTGCGAACCCAGAGGAGAAAGCAGCAGGAAGGTCATTGTAGCAGCTGTCATAAAAAGCGGATTTCACGCAGGTGATGCTGAAATGCGGCAGGAGTCCTTGGAGGAAGAACGATAGGGAGGGAGAACCCTTGCCAGTCTGTCCTGTTAAGGTAACGACAACACAGAGAAGAACAATCTGTTGCTTTCAATTCCACCAAGCCACAAGTGAGGTTGAGATACAAAAGGAAAAGAAATGTTTAGGACCCGTAGTGAGGCTAAAATGCTGTGTGAAAAAAAAGGAAAATCTTGTGTGTGATTAAGTTTCTGTTTGTGTATTTTAAGTTTCCTGTTTGTTTTTTTGTGTGTTTGCAAGCCATGTGTCTAGCAAGGGTCAGTTAACCCTCTATGATCTGGTCCTGCATGTTGTCTTAAAGTAGTTGGTTGTTAAATGTGTGTGTATCGTATTTTAAATTGATTTGAGTGAGGAAAAAATAAGTTATGATAACATGGATGTTGGAGTGTTTAAAAGCAATTGCTTTGTGCTGGAAAAGAGAAAGAGAGAGAGAGAAAGAAAGAGGAGTTCCTCCGGGGGGATAATGAGTAATCAGACTCAGGGCAGAAGAAATGTGAATTCTGTCACTTCGATTGTTTCTGTAGGCGAAAACCTTGAAAACCCCTTTCCACCCCCTCTCTCCACCACCCCTCCCCCGCCCCCCCCCCCCCCCCCCGCCCCGCTTCCACCACCACTCCGTGGCTGTGGATGACTGCTGCTTGAAGTGTACTGCAGATTTAAATATTTTATTTAAAGCCACAGATTTGGATCTTGCTGCATTCCCCTGAGAAGCTATCTCCCCCAACAGTATCCAAAGTGGAAAATCTGTTAGATAGGGAGATGGGCCCAGGGGACTCCTGCACTACCTGTCTGGTTCTTCTACTCTGCCTAGCGGTCCCCCATTCCCTTTCTGCCTGAGCAGTCTTTACCTGCAGTGTGACCATTTCCCTGTACGTGCTATCCATGATGATCTCAGCCTCGCGGATGCTCCAGCTGCTGCTCCAGATCCGAAACGTGGAATTCGAGTAGCTGCAGCTGGAGACACTTCCTGCACACGTGTTCGCCCTGGACACTGGAAGTGTCCCTGACTTCCCACATTGCACAGGAAGAGCACTACACACTGCTGAGCTGCCCTGCCATGACTTACCCTTAATTTACTCCCTTATATTACTCAAAAATTAGAGATTATTTACACTAGGGATCTTGATTCTCTAAAAAACACTACTTACTATACTAAAAAAACTGTAGACCTTACCTTTCTCTTTACTTTAGTTACTAACCCAACTATTTACTGATACTCCCTAACAGCAGTTACTCACCAATAAAGTAGGTTTTGAGTTTTTTTTTAAAAAGAACTTTCTCTCCCCTGATTTTTTTAAGCTATTTACAGGCACTAACAACTGTTACTTACCCAACCAATCAGCTTACAGATTTCCCATGATGTAAGTCTTTTTTTTCCTCCTTTGAAACTCAGCGCGCGCCAACACAGCTAAAGAGCCTGCCGACTGCCACCGCTCCGGTCCAAGGTAGGTGTAGGCCTCAAGCCCCACCCCACCCACCCCGGCACAGTGGCGCAGTGGTTAGCACCGCAGCCTCACAGCTCCAGGGACCCGGGTTCGTTTCCTGGTACTGCCTGTGTGGAGTTTGCAAGTTCTCCCTGTGTCTGCGTGGGTTTTCTCCGGGCGCTCCGGTTTCCTCCCACAAGCCAAAAGACTTGCAGGTTGATAGGTAAATTGGCCATTATAAATTGTCACTAGTATAGGTAGGTGGTAGGGAAATATAGGAACAGGTGGGGATGTTTGGTAGGAATATGGGATTAGGGTAGGATTAGTATAAATGGGTGGTTGATGTTCGGCACAGACTCGGTGGGCCGAAGGGCCTGTTTCAGTGCTGTATCTCTAATCTAATCTAATCTTTATTTCCACAGGTCCCACTCCGGATCCGCCTCCTTCCAGGTCCGCTGCCAATTGCCGCTGCTCCAGTCCAAGGTAGGTGTAGGCCTGGAGCCCCGCTCTTTATTTCCACAAATCCCACTCTGGATCCAGCTCCTCCCAGGTCCGCCGTCAACTGCCGCTGCTCCGGTCCCAGTGGATAGTATATGTGTGTAAGTTTAATGTGTTTTCTTCCCTAAAATTGTGATTTTGTTTTTCTAAGCACTTTGAGGAATAAAAGGGGATGTAATTTAAATTAATTAAATGTTTTGAATTACATAACTTAGAGTCATGATTACTGATATTACGATAGACATTTGGGAACTTTACAGTGAACAAAATTCTCACAAAGGAAAAGGGAAAATTTTGAGATTGGATACTGCTAATTGGAACTTGAAAACAAACAAATTGGGTTTGAAACAGTCCGGGTGTTTTAAACTCAAACTGTCAAAAAGAAGGGAATTTTTACAAAAGGTGGTGACTGTGTAAGGTCCTCCTGACATCATTACTAGTCTTTTTTTCCCAAAAATATACTTTATTCATAAAAATCTGTAAAATAAAATTACAAAATAGTTCAAAACAGTTCCAAGTTGACATTCCAGAAAGTGCAAAAGAAATCAGTCTTCTTCAATACAGAATGTGAGTTGCCTCACAACCCCTCCATTACATTTTACATACAATGTACATTTGCATTACACAGCAAAACCATATTTTGGTGCCTACAGCCGGAGGAGTTTTACACGGGTTCCAGCCCCTCGGTTCACTATGGCAGGAGGACTTTACACGGTGGCCTTTCCACATTGAGCCTTTGCAGCGGCTGCCCCATGCATCCCTCAGCAGGTCATCCTGGACCTTGGAATGTGCCAGTCTGCATCACTCGGTCGTGGACAACTCTTTCCACTATAAGACCAGCACGTTTCGGGCAGACCAAAGAGTGCCTTTCACTGAGTTGATGGTCCTCCAGCAGCAGTTGATGTTTATCTCAGTGCGCATCCCTGGGAACAGACTGTAGAGCATAGACTCTTGTGTTACGAGCTGCTTGGGATGAACCGCGACAAAAAAAAACCACTGCATCTCTTTCCACACTTGCTTGGCAAAATCACATTCCAGAAGGAGGTGGACAACAGTCTCTTCCCCACCACAGCCACCTCGTGGGCAGCATGTGGAGGCGGTGAGATTCCAGGTGTGCAGGAAGGATGTGACAGGGAGGGCCCTTCTCACCATCAGCCACATTACGTCTTGGTACTTGTTTGAAAGTTCTGGTGATGAGGCATTCTGCCAAATGACTTTGGTAGTCTGCTCAGGGAACCTCCGACAGGATCCACCATCTCCTTCTCCCATAGGGCCTTGAGGACATTCCATGCAGACCACTGCCTGATGGATCGGAGGTCAAAGGTGTTCTTCTGCACAAACTTTTCCATGAAGGATAGGTGGTACGGCACAGTCCAACTGGATGGAGCGTTCCACGGCAATGTGGCCAGACCCATCCTTCGTAACACCGGGGACAGATAGAACCTCAGCACGTAGTGACACTTGGTGTTTGCATACTGGGGTTCTACACACAGTTTGATGCAACTGCACACATAGGTGGCCATTAGGATGAGGGCTACTTTGGGTACGTTTTTTCCCCCTTTATCTAGCGGTTTGAACATTGTGTCCCTCCGAATACAGTCCATTTTGGATCTCCAGATAAAGCGGAAGATGGCTCGGGTGACTGTCACGTCGCAGGAGTGGGGTATGGACCAGACCTGCGCCACATACAGCAACAATGTGAGTGCCTCGCACCTGATGACCAGGTTCTTACCTGCAATGGAGAGAGAACACTGCTCCCACATGTTCAGTTTATGGTGTACCATGGCTACTCCTCCTTCAAGGTTTTGGCACACGCCCCGGCCACTCCGAACCATATTCCCAGCATCTTCACAGGTAGTTAGGCATGACGGTGAAAGGAACAAAGGATCGGTCGGCCCAGTTCCCAAAGAACATGGCCTCGCACTTGCTGCAATTTACTTTGGCTCCCGAGGCCAATTCGAACTGGCCGCAGATGCTCATCAGTCTGCGAACGGACAGTGGATCCAAACAGAAGACAGCGACATCGTCCATGTACAGGGAGGCTTTGACCTGAGTGCCCCCACTGCCTGGGATTGTCACTCCTCTTATGCCCTCATCCTTCCTAATGGACTCAGCAAAAGGTTTGATACAGCAAACGAACAAGACAGGGGAGAGAGGACAGCCCTGTCAGACTCCAGATTTGATCAGGAAACTTTCTGATTCCCACCCATTGAATGAGATTGTGCTACTGATGTTTGTGTAGAGCAGTTTGATCCAATTGCAAATTGCCACTCCAAACCCCATTTTGGAGAGCACGTCCATCATGTATGTATGTGATATCCTGTCAAAAGCCTTCTCCTGGTCCAAGCTGATGAGGCAGGTGTCCACCCTCCTGTCCCGTACATTCGTGATTGTATCCCTGAGTAGCGCAAGGCTTTCAGAGATCTTCCTGCCGGGTACAGTACAGGTCTGGTCAGGGTGAATCACCAACTCCAGAGCAGACTTGACCCGACTGGCAATGACTTTGGACAGAATCTTGTAGTCTACATTAAGCAGTGAGATGGGCCGCCAATTTCTGATTTCCGCCCTCTCCCCCTTCCGCTTGTAGATGAGGGTGATGATGCCTTTCCTCATGGATGCTGACATGCTGCCAGCCAGAAGCATACTCTCGTACACTTCCAGTAGGTCTGGGCCGATCCAGTCCCACAGAGTGGAATACAACTCAACAGATAAGCTATTGCATCCGGGAGTTTTACTCGTCTCGAAGGACCTGACGGCCTTTGAAAGCTCATCCAGAGTTAGCAGTTTGTCCAGACTCTCCCGTGTGCCGTCATCTATGACCTGCGTGATAGATGACAGGAAGGACTGGGAGGCCGTGCTGTTCGTGGGCTTCACGTCGTACAGCCCAGCATAAAAGCATTTGCTGATTCTTAGTATGTCAAACTGCGATGACATTACCGAGCCGTCCTCTTCCTTCAGGCTGCTGATCACAGAGCTCTGTGTGTGTACCTTTTGGAAGAAGAAACGCAAGCACGTCTAATCTTGCTCAATGGAGCGGACTCTGGACCGGAAGATGATTTTGGAGGCCTCCATGGCAAAGAGTGAGGCCTGGTGGCTCTTCACCTTTTGGAGTTCCTCCTTGACCTCGACCCCCATAGATCCAAGGAAGAGGCATATAAATTTGCCAGAAAAAACAACAGATTGGGAGCAGTTAGAATTTAGCAAAGGAGATCCAAGGGATTGATTAAGAAGGGGAAAATAGAGTATGGGAGCAAGCTTGCAGGGAACATAAAAACTGACTGTAAAGGTTTCTATAGGTAGGTGAAGAGAAAAAGATTGGTGAAGACAAATGTAGGTCCGTTACAGTCAGAAACAGGGGAATTTATTATGGGGAACAAAGAAATGGCTGACCAACTAAATGCATACTTTGGTTCTTTCTTCACAAGGGAGAACACAAATATCATACCAGAAATGTTGGGGAATACAGGGCTTAGTGAGAGAGATGAACTGAAAGAAATCAGTATTAGTAGAGAAATGGTGTTGGGGAAATTGATGGGATTGAAGGCCAGTAAATCCCCATGGCCTGGGTACTTAAGGAAGTGGCCCTAGAAATAGTGGATGCATTCGTGGTCATCTTCCAAGATTCTATAGACTCTGGAACAGTTCCTACAGATTGAAGGGTAGCTAATGTAACCCCACTATTTAAAAAGGGAGGTAGGGAGAAAGCAGGGAATTATAGACCAGTCAGCCTGATGACGGTAGTGGGGAAAATTCTAGAGTCCATTCTCAAAGATTTTATAGCAGAGCATTTAGAGAACAATGGTAGAATCAGGCAGAGTCAGCATGGATTTATGAAAGGGAAATCATGCTTGACAAATCTACTAGAATTCTTCAAGGATGTAATTAGTAGAGTTGATGAAGGAGAGCCAGTGGATGTGGTTTATTTGGACTTTCAGAAGGCTTTCGACAAAGTCCCACATAAGAGATTAGCGTGTAAAATTAAAGCGCATGGGATTGGGGGTAGTGTATTGCAATGGATAGAAAATTAGTTGGCAGACAGGAAACAAACAGTAGGAATAAATGGGTCTTTTTCCGAATGGCAGGCAGTGACTAGTGGGGTACCGCAGGGATCGGTGCTAGGACCCCAGCTATTCACAGTATATATTAATGATTTAGATGAGGGAACTAAATGTAATATCTCCAAATTTGCTGATGACACAAAACTGGTTGGAAGTTGAGTGAGTGGGCTAATGCATGGCAGATGCAGTATAATGTGGATAAATGTGAGGTTATCCACTTTGGTAGCAAAAACAGGAAGGCAGATTATTATCTGAACAGCTATAAACTGAGAGAGCGGAATATGCAGCGAGACCTGGGTGTTCTCGTACACCAGTCGCTGAAGGTAAGCATGCAGGTGCAACAGGCGGTAAAAAAGGCAAATGGTATGTTGGCCTTCATAGCAAAAGGATTCGAGTACAGGAGCAGGGATGTCTTGCTGTAATTATACAGGGCCTTGGTGAGGCTACACCTGGAATATTGTGTGCAGTTTTGGTCTCCTTAGAGTCATAGAGAGATATAGCATTGAAACAGACCTTTCGGCCCACCGAGTCTGTGCTGACCAACAACCACCCATTTAAACTAATCCTACATTAATCCCATATTCCCTACCACATCCCCACCATTCTCCTACCACCTACCTACACTAGGGGCAATTTACAATGGCCAATTTACCTATCAACCTGCAAGTCTTTAGCTGTGGAAGGAAACCGGAGCATCCAGCGGAAACCCACGCAGTCACAGGGAGAACTTGCAAACTCCGCACAGGCAGTACCCAGAACCAAACCCAGGTCGCTGGAGCTGTGAGGCTGCGGTGCTAACCACTGCACCACTGTGCCGTCCCATAGCCTTATCTGGTGAAGGATGTTCTTGATATAGAGGGAGTGCAGCGAAGGTTTACCAGACTGATTCCTGGGATGGCGGGACTGAGTTATGAGGAGAGATTGAATATGTTAGGATTATATTCGCTGGAGTTCAGAAGAGTGAGTGGGGAGCTCATAGAAATCTATAAAATTCTAACAGGACTTGACAGGGTAGATGCAGGAAGGATGTTCGGGGAGTCCAGAACCAGGGGTCATAGTCTAAGGATACGAGGTAAACCTTTCAGGACTGAGATGAGGAGAAATTTATTTACCCAGTGAGTGGTGAGCCTGTGGAATTCGCTACCACAGAAAGCAGTTGAGGCCAAAACATTGTATGTTTTCAAGAAGGAGTTAGATATAGCTCTTGGGTCTAAAGGGATCAAAGGATATGGGGCGAAAGTGGGAACAGGTTACTGAGTTGGATGATCAGCCATGATCATAATGAATGGTGGAGCAGGCTTGAAGGGCTGAATGGCCTACTCCTGCTCCTATTTTCTATGGCTGCAGCAGGAGCAGAGTCTGCATTCTTTTCTGAAGTCGTGACATTTCCCTCTGTTTCTCTCTTACCTTCTGAACACTTTTGAGGATAAAGAACCTCTTGATATTCGCCTTGATCACTTCCCACCATTGCACGGGAGACTCAAAGAGGAGTTTCACGGTTCTCCAAGCTTTGTAATCCCTTTTGACGTCCTCAATGTTCTCTGGGATCAGCACTGTTGCATTCAGCTTCCATGTCCCCTTGCCAACCAGCTGGTCGTCCTGTACGTGATAGTCAGCCATAAGAGGCAGTGATCAGAGAAGAACACCGGCTTGACGTCGGTGGATCTGACCATGCAAGCACGGGACACAAACAGGAAGTCAATCTTGGAACGGGCAGATCCATTTAGTCTTGACTAGGTGTATCTAGGCTGCACTCCGTCTGTAGTTTTGCTGAAGATGTTGTACAGCTTGGCATCCTTAACTGTTTCCATTAGGAATCTGGACATAGCATCCAGTTTGCTGTCGTCACTGCCGGATCATCCAGCTGCATCAATGATGCAGTTGAAGTGACCACCAAGAATGACCGGCCTGGACATCGCCAACCGCAGTGGGAGCTGCTGGAGGATGGTCAGCCGCTCGCTGTATTGAACTGGGGTGTACATGTTGAATAACAGGAGCGGAGCATTGTTGTACATTACGTCTCCTACAAGGACGCGACCGCCCACCACCTCCTTAACTTCGGAGATGGTGAAGTTGCCTCCCCTCAGCAGAATACCCAGGCCAGAGGAACGGAAATCATCTCCCCCGACCAGATTGATGGCCCATGTGACTACCATCGCGACCATTGCCTGTAAGTGCTGAGGTGCGGGATTCCACACTCCTGCAGAAACAATAGGTCGGCTTTGACCTTGGCAAGGTAACCCGAGGTCGAAACACATCGCGTAGTAGATTTAACACTAAGCACGTTAATAGAAGCAATCTTTATACCCATTTAAAAATGGATGTTGCTTACCACACCAGGTGTCCTTACTGGTCCCAGTCCTTGGGTATTTCCCTGCATACCCATAGTGTGCACAAGCTGTTGCACATGCGTCGGGCTTAGAAAACCATTCTGGTAACTCACAGGGGTTTTTTTGCGCTGGGGTGACATTGGGGGGTTCTTGTAGGCAGCAAGGTTTGAACTGTCCTGTGCTGATGGTGTCTTTCCCCTCTGTTCCTCCTTGAGGATGTTTCTGCTCCAGGCTTCCCAGAGCTGGAGTGCACTGGACGCTTCGCTGTTCTCAGTCTTCTGGAGCTGGGGTGTGCTGAGCATCTCGCTGGGTTCAGCACTTTGGGGTTGGGGCATGCTGGGCCCATCGCTGCTTCCAGTGCCACGGAACTGGGGGGCTTTCTCTTCCAACTCCTTTGCGTTCTGCCGCTTCTTTCGGCCCTTCCTCGTCCGATGAGGAGCAGCTGCTGTAGTCTGTCTCAGATGGTAGCCTCCTCTTGTCATTGGTTTGGATGGTGATCTGTTCCTTTTTGGGGGCTTCTTCTTTGTAGTTTTCTTTTTGACCACTTGCTACTCATCCGATTGTCCAACTGCTGCCTCTTCCTCCATGGATTCTGTGCATTGAGGAGGAGTTTCCAGGCACGGGGTAGGTGTTGGGTCACTGTTGCACCTGCCTCCCCTTTCCTCTCCTTCTCAGATGAATTTTCCTTGTTGCGGGGAGGGTTGCTGGTCTCTTTTGCAGCACAAGGCACGTTCCTTTGTTCAGCCTTTCCTTGGACCTTGCCGCCTGTGCGTAACTGAGGCAGTGTTTGGGGCAGGTCTTGTAGAGGTGGCAGCACTTACTCTGCTTACAGTCCTTGGTCTGAAGGCCTTCCTGCTTGCAGTTCTTGCAGAGGACTGTGCTGCAGTTGGCCACCACATGACCAGATTTGCCACAAGTCCGACAAAGTCTGGGCTGCCCCGCGCAGACCAAGAAGCCTCGACTTCCCCCGGTAGCGAAGGTGGAGGGAGGATGGATGATGGCTCCGTTGGTGTCGACCTTCAAGGTGACTTTGACCTGCCGCTTGCTGGTCCAAATCCCTTCGGGGTCCTTGACCTTGGTGATGCTGCCGGCCACCTCGATGTTCCTGGTGAGGAAGGTGAACACATCGACGACAGGGTTTGTACAGGTGAATTGTCATCACCCAATTGCGTTGTGATGGCAGCGTGAAGAGCAGTTCCACCGTGAGGTGCCTGGTTTCCCTTCTCCTTGAACACCTTCAGGAACTTGATGCATCCTGCAACATTCTTGAACATCACATTGAAATTACCACTGCTGGGGAAGTCCTACAGGCAGAAGATGTCCGCAGCTTGGAATCCATAGCATTCCATAAAGAAGGCACGGTCGATGGATGCACCTCCTTCGCTATCTTTCACCGCCATCCTAACGGTGTTACGCACCCCCTGGCCTGGAGCTCTGGTGTTGGTTGCAGCCATTTTTTGCTTGACGCTTTCCTGGGACAGGTACTAAAACCCCTACCAACAGGAAAACAACAACCACAGTAGATCTCCAATCCCAAAGAGCGAAATGCCATAAATACGGCACTGAAACCCCACAAAAAACCCACAAAAACAGCACCTGCAGGATCAAAGACCACTGATCATGGTTTCTACCCTGCCAGGGCCAACATCATTACTAGTCCATCGAGAACGTTCGCCCCCCACCCCCCGCACCGCCTCTTTCAAACAAGCAGAGAGTTACCTCTTTCCCTTAGCAGCTTAAGCTCACCAAACAACTTTAAGGTTGCAGAATGGAAATTTATATATATTAGGCATGATAAGATTTTAAGTTTCTGAACTGTCAGATATGTCTGAATGAATTAACTCATTCAGCCCCAAGGAGAAGGGATTTTTTGCGTTTTTTCTACAGTTAACAGCAAGTGTGACAAGATTTCCAGCAGCTTCAAGAATTCGAGACACATTTATCGCGGCATGATGATCATTTGGATTGATAGCTTTGTTTCTTATAAAAAGGCAGTTGGCCTTAACTCATTCAGACTGTTTTTATCATTTGTTATCTTACGAGGCAAAGTGCTTGAAATTAATTTACAATCAACTTCCTTTACCGCTGTAAACACTATTGTTTCTGATCAACCGATTTTAAAACCACAAAGCCTGGACACAATTGTTCCTGATATTGCAATTGATAAAATGAATTGATATGAGTTGCTACAACAGGCATTCAAAGGGAAGTTACCTGAAGTTTAAGGGGATAAACAAATGTTAATTTTCGGGAAAAAAAAAGTTAATGGAAAGAACGTCTATGTAGTTTCTGAGTATCAAGGAAGAAACTTTTAATTTGAAGATAAATAAATTGAACCTATTGTCAGTCAACAACACCACTATTTGAATTTGGGATAATAAAAACAATATCAGTATAATTTGGTGAGTTACCTATAAATAGTAAAATGTCATCAAGATAAAGAATGAGCAAACATGCATAGTCTGTTTTAATTGTATGTACTTACATACTAATAGCTTAGGAATTAACAGCACTCCTGCAAAAGAATTTTTTTTATTTATTCATGGGATGTGGCCGTCGCTGGCTAGGCCAGCATTTATTGCCCATCCCTAATTGCCCTTGAGAAGATGGCGGTGAGTTGCCTTCTTGAACCACTGCAGTCCATGTGAGATAGCGTGCAAAATTAAAGCACATGGGATTGGGGGTAAGGTATTGACATGGATAGAAAACTGGTTGGCAGACACGAAACAAAAAGTAGGAATAAACGGGTCTTTTTCCGAATGGCAGGCAGTGGCTGGTGAGGTACCGTAGGGATCAGTGCTAAGACCCTAGCTATTCACAATATATATTAATGATATAGATGAGGGAATTAAATCTAATATATCAAAGTTTGCAGACGACACAAAACTGGGTGGGAGTGTGAGCTGTGAGGAGGATGCAGAGAAGCTCCAGTGTGATTTGGACAGGTTGAGTGTGTGGGCAAATACATGGCAGATGCAGTATAATGTGGATAATTGTGAGGTTATCCACTTTGGTAGCAAAAACAGAAAGGCAGATTATTATCTGAATGACGATAGATTGGGAAAGGGGGAGGTGCAGCAAGACCTGGGTGTCCTTGTGCACCTGTCCCTGAAAGTAAGCATGCAGGTGCAGCAGGCAGTTAAGAAGGCAAATGGTATGTTGGCCTTCATAGTGAGAGGATTCGCGTACAGGAGCAAGGATGTCTTGATGCAATTATACAAAGCCTTGGTGAGACCACATCTGGAGTACTGTGTGCAGTTTTGGTCTCTTTAACTGAGGAAGGATGTTCTTGCTATGGAGAGACTGCAACGAAGGTTCACCAGACTGATTCCTGGGATGGCAGGACTGACGTATGAGGAGAGATTGGGTCGATTAGGCTTGTATTCGCTACAGTTTAGAAGAATGAGAGGGGATCTCATAGAAACCTACAAAATTCTAACAGGACTGGACAGATTAGATGCAGGAAGGATGTTCCCGATGACGGGGGAGTCCAGGACCAGGGGTCACAGTCTAAGGATAAGGGGTAAGCCATTTAGGACTGAGATGAGTTTAGTTTAGTTTAGTGATACAACACTGAAACAGGCCCTCCGGCTCACCGAGTCTGTGCCGACCATCAACCACCCATTTATACTAATCCAACATTAATCCCAATATTCCTACCACATCCCCACCTGTCCCTATATTTCCCTACCACCTACCTATACTAGGGGCAATTTACAATGGCCAATTTACCTACCAACCTGCAAGTCTTTTGGCTTGTGGGAGGAAACCGGAGCACCCGGAGAAAACCCACGCAGACACAGGGAGAACTTGCAAACTCCACACAGGCTGTACCCAGAATTGAACCCGGGTCGCAGGAGCTGTGAGGCTGCAGTGCTAACCACTGCACCACTGTGCCGCCCGAGGAGGGATTTCTTCACCCAGAGCGTGGTGAACCTGTGGAATTCTCTACCACAGAAAGCTGTTGAGGCCAAATCATTAAATATATTCAAGAAAGAGTTATATATAGTTCTTAGGGCTAAAGGGATCAAGGGATACGGGGAGAAAGCGGGAACTGGGTACTGAGTTTGGATGATTAGCCATGATCGTATTGAATGGCAGTGCAGGCTCTAAGGGCCGAATGGCCTACTCCTGTTCCTATTTTTTCTATGTTTCTATAGGTACACCCACAGTGCTGTTAGGAAGGGAGTTCCAGGATCTTGACCCAGCGACAGTGAAGGATGCCAATATAGTTCCAAGTCAGGATGGTTTGTGGATTGGAGGGAAACTTGCAGGTAGTGGTATTCCCATGCATCTGCTGCCCTTGTACTTATAGGTGGTAGAGGTTGGGGGTTTGGAAGGTGCTGTCTAAGGAGCCTTGTTGCGTTGCTGCAGTGCATCTTGCAGATCGTACACACTGCTGCCACTGTGCATCGGTGGAAGGAATAAATGTTTGTGGATGGGATGCCAATCAAGTGGGCTGCTTTGTCCTGGATGGTGTCGAGCTTCTTGAGTGTTGTTGGAGCTGCACCCATCCAGGCAAGTGGAGAGTATTCCATCACACTCCTGACTTGTGCTTTGTAGATGGTGGACAGGCTATGGGGAGTCAGGAGGTGAGTTACTCGCCACAGGATTTCCAGCCTCTGACCTGCTCTTGAAGCCACGGTATTTATATGGCTACTCCAGTTCAGTTTCTGGTCAATGGTAACCCCCAGGATGTTGATAGTGGGGGATTCAGCAATCATAATGCCATTGAATGTCAAGGGGAGATGGTTCGATTCTCTCTTGTTGGAGATGGTCATTGCCTGGCACTTGTGTGACACAAATGTTACTTGCCACTTATCAGCCCAAGCCTGGATATTGTCCAGGTCTTGCTGCATTTCTACATGGACTGCTTCAGTATTTGAGGAGTCACGAATGGTGCTGAACATTGTGCAATCATCAGCGAACATCCCCACTTCTGACCTTATGATTGTAGGAAGGTCATTGATGAAGCAGCTGAAGATGGTTGGGCCTAGGACACTACGCTGAGGAACTCCTGCAGTGATGTCCTGGAGCTGACATGATTGACCTCCAACAACCACAACCATCTTCCTTTGTACTAGTTACGACTCTAACCAGCAGAGAGTTTCCACCGATTCCCATTGACTCCAGTTTTGCTAGGGCTCCTTGATGCCATACTTGGTCAAATGCTGCCTTGATGTCAAGGGCAGTCACTCTCACCTCACCTCACCTCTTGAGTTCAGCTCTTTTGTCCATGTTTGAACCAAGGCTGTAATGAGGTCAGGAGCTGAGTGGCCCCGGCAGAACCCAAACTATGTGTCACTGAGCAGGTTATTGCTAAGCAAGTGCCGCTTGATAGCATTGTCGACTGACACCTTCCATCACTTTACTGATGATTGAGAGTAGACTGATGGGGCGGTAATTGGGCGGATTGGACTTGACCTGCTTTTTATGTACAGGACATACTTGTGCAATTTTCCACATTGCCGGGTAGATGCCAGTGTTGTAGATGCACTGGAACAGCTTGGCTAGGGGTGCAGCAAGTTCTGGAGCACAGGTCTTCAGTACTGTTGACGGAATGCTGTCAGGGCCCATAGCCTTTGCAGTATCCAATGCCTTCAGTCGTTTCTTGATATCACGCGGAGTGAATCGAATTGGCTGAAGTCTGGCATCTGTGATGCTGGGACTTCAGGAGGAGGCCAAGATGGATCATCCACTCGGCACTTCTGGCTGAAGATTGTTGCAAATGCTTCAGTCTTTTCTTTCACACTGATGAGCTGGGCGCCCCCATCATTGAGGTTGGGGATATTTGTGGAGCCACCTCCTCCAGTTAAGCAATGTGGAAAATTGCACAAGTATGTTTATTTGTCCATCACCATTTACGACTGGCTGTGGCAGGTCTGTGGAGCTTAAATCTGATCCGTTGGTTATGGGATCTCTTAGCTCTGTCTATCGCATGCTGCTAACGCTGTTTGGCATCTAAGTATCCTGTGTTGTAGATTTATCAGGTTGACACCTCATTTTGAGGTCTGCCTGGTGCTGCTCCTGGCATGCCCTCTGGCACTCTTTGTTGAACCAGGGTTGATCCCCTGGCTTGATGGTAATGGTCGAGTGGGGGATATGCCGGGCAATGAGTTTACAGTTTGTGGTTGAGTACAATTCTGCTGCTGCTGCTGATGGCCCACAGCGCCTCATGGATGCCCAGTTTTGAGTTGCTAGATCTGTTCGAAATCTATCCCATTTCGCACGGTGGTAGTGCCACACGACATGATGGGACTTTGTCTCCACAAGGACTGTGCGGTGGTCACTCATACCAATGCTGTCATGGACAGATGCATCTGTGGCAGGGAGATTGGTGAGCACAAGGTCAAGTATATTTTTCCCTCTTGTTGGTTCCCTCACCACTTGCCACAGACCCAGTCTAGCAGCTATGTCCTTTAAGACTCGGCCAGCTCGGTCAGTCATGGTGCTGCCGAGCCACTCTTGGTGATGGACAATGAAGTCCCCCACCCAGAATACATTCTGTGCCCTTGCCATCCTCAGTGCTTCCTCCAAGTGGTGATCAACATGGAGGAGTACTGATTCATCAGCTGAGGGGTAGGGGGGCGGTAGGTGGTAATCAGCAGGAGGTTTCCTTGCCCATGTTTAACCTGATGCCATGAGACTTCATGGGGTCCAGTGTCGATGTTGAGGACTCCCAGGGCAACTCCCTCCCAACTGTATACCACTGTGCCGCCACCTCTGCTGGGTCTGTCCTGCCGCTGGGACAGGATATACCCAGGGATGGTGATGGTGGTGTCTGGGACATTGTCTGTAAGGTATGATTCAGTGGTTATGACTATTTCAGGCTGTTGCTTGACTAATCTGTGAGACAGCTCTCCCAACTTTGGCTCAAGCCCCCAGATGTTAGTAAGGAGGACTTTACAGGGTCGACAGGGCTGACTTTGCCGTTGTCGTTTCCGGTGCCGAGGTCGATGCTGAGTGTTCCATCCAGTATCATTCCTTATTGGCGTTGTAGCGGTTAGATACAACTGAGTACAGTTAAGAGTCAACCACATTGCTGTGGGTCTGGAGGAACAAGTAGGCCAGACCAGTGTTACGACCAGGTGAGCAATGTGTCTGTCTTCACCTGGTCTTACTGTAACAGGGTATAATTTTAAACACACTGTTTCTTGAGCTCCCACTTTGTGAATCTTTGTTCACAACTTTCCAATGATAAGGCAAAGAAATTAGCCCAACAGGCTTTCTTTGGTTGAAAGCAGAAAGAGGAAATTTATTAAACCATAAACTTAAACTCTAATACGGTTCACATCTACAGATATACGATGCGCTCACACTAGCATGCACACGCGATATAAACATGCAAAATAGGGACAAAAAAGAGCAGAAGAAAAGATAAGTAGAACAGTTTGAGGCAACATCTTGTTATTGTTTCTTGAGCTAGCTGTAGTCCTTGATTGAAGATATGGTCTTGCCTTTCATTGGGGCTCACTATTTGTCTCCTTAAAACCTTGTTCACATAGGAAACCTTTTCTCTCTCTAGGTTTACGTGTCTTCGATAGTTTTAGTTCCCTGAGAGATGAGCAGGCAGACAGGCAGGAGAGGAGATGAGGAGATGTTCTCAGTCCATGAGCACACAGCGTTCTGAGTTCAAATCCTTTGTCGAAAGTTCAAATTCAAAAACGCCAGCCAGCCAGCCATGTGACTAAAACTGGTCTGACCACTTCTGTGGATTGGGGAAGCAACTGCTGAATCCCCATTGTTTCAACATTGTCTGGTCTTTGGAAATGTCTTTCCGGTCAGGGTCTTGCAGGTTCATGTGGTGAAACAATGTGTGCCTCAGTCTTGGCAGGTCGGGGGGTGGGGGTTTGCCTGACACCAGGTAAGGACAACAGATTTCTTTCCCTAAAGGACATTAGTGAACCAGATGGTTTTTACAACAATTGACAATGGTTTCATGGTTATCATTAGTCTACCTTTTTAATTCTTGATTTTTTAAATTAATTGCTATGATGGGATTCAAACCCATGTCCCCTGAACAATACCCTGGGTCTCTAGTCTGGTGACAATACCACTATGCCACTGCTTCTCCCCCCCGCCCCCCCCAGCCCACCCCCAGAATATGGAATGTTATCAAATAAGGTGATCTGCAGGTGGGAAAATGGTGTTAAATCTGGGGAGTGTCAATGAAATTGTAACGGATAATAGAATATTTCACCATCAGTAGTCATCTGGAGTTAGGGAATGGAATCAGAGATTTTTTTTAAATGTAAAGTTTGTGCAGATCACTTCACTCATGGACAAGAGAAAATAAAGAGTGGTCAACAGCAGTGATCAGATAATGGAGGAGTAAGGTCTTGTCTGGGAAACTGGAGGTTCTAAGAGTCTTTTTAAAATAACTTGCTACTTAATCCTCATAAGAGTTAAGCACCTCGCTACAATATGATTGTGCAAAGGTGGGGTAAAGATTAGTTGAGCTACAAAATGTTAGGATAATAACTAATAGGATATGTAAAGGTATTAAAAAAATGATTGCGGGTAGGAGATCATTTTCTCTTGGCAAGTTTGTGTCCTTGTCTATGTCTTTTTTTTATGAGAACTGAATTTGATAGTCTGGCCATCACACAAGGCATTGGGACCATGCAGGGGGAGATAGCAAAGACTCCGCAACAGATAACCAACACCGTCCCCCAACATACACACACATTGATCTTTCGATAAGATCACCTGAAGTTCAGAAAGGGCAGCATGATATTGGGATTCCAATGTGAGTGTGCATTTGTGGTTGGACAAGTGTTCTTCTGTCACATGCGAAGTGACTAACATGCAAAAATGCATGATAGAATGCACTGGAGAATGGGTCCCAAAAATGTTCAGCTACTGAACAATAGGATGACATGGTTAAGGTGGCCAGTATAATAATAAGAAATTTTTAGATCATCAAAGCATTGACACATACTTCCTAGAGAAACAAATTTCACAATAATTGGGATAAAATTTAATACAACAGTAAATAATTGGAGGGAACAAAACAAAATGAAAGGCATTGGTATTGGACAATTAAAGGTTCAGAAAATAATACCTAATGGGGATAGCCACAAGATGGATACAAGTAAGGGAGGAACTGGAGAATTGAGAATAGAAACTGAGTTTTAGAACAGACTAGAGAGAGATTGCAAAGAATTGTAGAAAGGAGATTACCTTCAAGGGTAACAGACACATACTAAAGGGCTGAACACTTGATAGAATTGAGATCAAGAATTAATCACTCATCTGAGCAGTGCTATGTTTTGAGACAGCGCAATCAGGAAATGGAGAAGGAATTAGCAGCAATAGGCGATGATAGCAGCTGGTGGGACATAGGTTCAAATATTGAGGTACCCTCTTGGATAAGGATAACATCACATATGTGAGTGTGTATTCAATTATTTATTTTGGTGGTATTGACGATCACCCTCAGGTATATGAGAGGTATGATTAAAAACCTGAGAAGGGAAATGTTGGTCGCTGAAACTGTACAACAAAATGAAAAATTACTGTGAACAAGGGTATGAAAAGCACTGGGATCGAATGTAAATGATAGTAGAAGGATGTAGCGTATTGTTACAGAAAACTTTACGATATTTTCAAACCTTAATTAGGAGGGATCAGTTTCCTTCATCCTCAATGTAGGGATATTGTAGGATTGAGTTTATTTTATTGTAGGACTGTTAGAACATAGTTGTAAGTACATCAGTTAAAATTGTATTCTGTATGTAACATAACCACAAAGCATGATGTTAGCTAAAGTTCGGTACAAGTCATGACATGTCGAGAAGCGATGGAAAGGGTTAATTCAGTCTATGTAAAGACCCTTTATTTAGAAGTTGTTAGACTGTGGATTACTGCAAGGAGACTGTTAGCTTCTTAACTGATAAAAAAAATCACAAACAATCCCTATCTGATCATGAAGCTGTGAAAAGAGATAAGCGCATATCAATCTTGTTAAATGGTTGTTGTTGATGAATAAAGAAGAAGGAAGCACAAATCTGGAGCCACTCCGCCCCCCCCACCAAATGACAATGACAACGACCTAAACCAGGCTCAAGGTACCATCATGGAAGGGCAGTTAGGTAATGACTGACCAATCAGATGGACAGAAACAGGGTTTTACCTAAAATAAAAGCAAAATACTGCAGATGCTGGAAATCTGAAATAAAAACAAAAAGTGCTGAAACCACTCAGCAGGTCTGGCAGCATCTGTGGAAAGAGAAGCAGAGTTAACGTTTCAGGTCAGTGACCCTTCTTCGGAACTAATATGGCATAGACCCAAGATGGGAAATGTGTACAAAATAAGGATTTGTAAGATACTAAGCGCACATCTCAATTAAGAAGAACAGAAGACAGAAAATAAACTTTAATCAGGAGACAACGTGCCCAGTTAACCGGAGGTTGAGAATCGGTGTTCCATCGTGAAAGCAACTGCTGACCACTGCCCTTTGCTAAGTATCATGTGCTTATTGTGGAAAACTTAAAGCCTATGAAGCTTGTGAAGACACCCTTGTACCTGTGTGGTTTTGTAGTTAGTCTGATCTGGAATTTCTTTTTAGATCTGCTCTACCAACTTAGGCTGAAGCCCTGGTGATGAGGGCTGGGCCCTCATGAAGACCAAGTTGTGGAGGTGGAGCAGACACCACAAATCAAGAGACACACTGCAGTGAGTACTGGAAGTCTCTCCCTGAGTGGTCCAGGAGGTTTCAGGACACCAATGGTCTGCTCTACGTTCCTAGTTGCAGCATGGCTCCCATTGTAGGACAACTACCCAAGTGCAGTCAGGTGGCAGAGCGGAGTCAATAGCCATGTGTCACTGGGCAGATCTTGTGACTAAGCGACCACCCTCCGGTTTGACATGATGGCTCTATGATTGCTGGAACAGCTGACTGATGCAGGATGAAAGCACTGTGACTCCTGCCAGGACAACAGGAACTCACCAACATGATGGTCTGGGCGAGGTTGCACAGCAGCTGCATGTTCAGGGAGTGTACCCTTTGAGATTCCGGTACATCTCCCCATTGAAATGCACCTCCCACAGAGCCACTTGCCTGTAGTCAATGGTTCCATGCACCATTGGGAATTCCACTACCCTGGCAAAACCACATGCCCACTTTCCTGCTTCTCTTTGCTTAGAGAGAAGACAATGAAGTCCCACTCCTGCCATACAGGGCCATCGTGACCTCCCCAATTCAGCGACGGACAGCAAACTGGTGTAGAAATTGATCACCATGGTCACCTGAACAGCCAATGGCAATGCTGTCCTCGCCCTACCCTCCAGGTGCAGGTCCAGTTCGAGGAGGTGACACAGTTCTGTGACCACCTCCTTGGTGAAGTGCAGTCACATCAGACACTGCTCCTGGCTGAGGTTCAGGTTGGAGAAATGCTCTCTCAAATTTCTAGGTGGGCAAGGCCTCCTGCTGAAATCCCTCCTCTTCCACTCTCTACAAACAGCTTCTCCTCTCGTTGCTTCTGCTCTGTCTCCCTTTCCATGCTGCAGCCCAAGAGGAACTACAACTATAGCTCCCACATCCAGGAGTAAGTGTTGTGTTCAGAGGCCTTTCAAAACCACACCACTTCTTCCGAAGTACCAGCACCACCCCCTTCTAACTGAAAGACCTTCCAACAACACCTTGTATCCACTAACTCAGCAGCAGCAAAAAGAAAGTCAAAAGTACCTCACCTGAAAGTTGAATGGTGATGCCTTTAAAAGTGCTGTTGGGGGGTGGGGATGGTTGGGGGATGGGGTTGTCCCCCATGCATCTGTTTTAGAGAGGGTGTTAACAAGACCTGTGAGGTCCAAAATGGGTTAGCATCAAACTTCAGCATTCTACAAACAGGCTTCCATACAATCCTGACAATTAACATTTTAAAACCAAATAAATTTGAAAGAATGCCTATTTAAGAAATAAATGAATATAAAAGAACAACAATGGTTAGGGGGAGTGGTACGGGGAAGGAGTTACTTTTAATTCCGACCACCCAGAAGAACATCATCCCAGTTCCTTATCTGCCCTGGAGCTGCCAGGAGCTGTCAGATGATGCCTAACCATCAGCATTGTCGTCATTTTCCATACCATTTACCATCATATATACCTCTATAAGATCATCACTCAGATTTTTTCTTTCAGTGTTGAAAAGCCTTGAAGTCTTTCCTCATAACTCAGACCTCTGATACTAGAGATCAGCCATGTAGCTCTTCTCTGTGCTGGCTTGAGCACTTGAATGTTTCCCTTGCTTCTTGGTGACCAGAATTGGACAGAGTACTCAAGGGCCACAATTTTAACACAAGTCGGGGGTTTAGTGAGCAGGGGCTGTGGCAGGAGAGAAGCCCCATGAATTGATTGGCAGAAGGTCCAAGCAATCTAAGACCCAGGCCTCATTTATATTTTAGGGGTTGGACTCTTGAAACATTTCAGAGACTACATTTAAAAAAACTCAGTGGAGTATTCTGATTTCTGAAGGAAAGGATGGCACAACTATATGATCTAGAATCGAAATAAAAATAGAAAGTGTTGGAAATACTCAGCAGGTCTGGCAGCATGGAGAGAGAAGGAGAGTTAACGTTTCAGGTCAGCGACCCTTCTGCAGAACTGCCAAAGGTTAGAAATGTAAAAGGTTTTAAGCAAGTGAAGCAGGGGTGGGGGATAGAGAGCAAAAGGGAAGGTATGTGATAGGGCAGGGGACTAGAATAGACACTGTTTTTCCAAAAACAATAACTGGCTAAGTTTGGATTAGTCTAACTAATATATTTTGAGCAATCATTTATAATCAGCTAAACTCATGAAAGGGTCTGTTGAATCCAGGAGGGGGAACGGTAGCATAGTGTTAATGTCATTAAACTAGTAACTAGAGGCCTGGACTAATGCAGAGTGAGTTAAAATTCCACCAAGGCAGCTGGGGGAATTTAAATTCAATTAATTAATGATCACGAATCTACCAGATTGTCGTAAAACCCATCTAGTTCACTAACTTCAGGGGAGTAAATCTGCCATCCCTACCTGGTCTGACTATAAAATGGCTTAGCAAACCATTTAGCTGTATAAAATTGCGACAGAAAAGTTGAATAAGAATAAAGCCAGACAGATCACCCAGCATTGACTTAGGCACACTCTGTCAAGTCAACCCTGCAAAGTTTTCCTCCCTAACATCTTCAGCCAAAATTAGGAGAGCTTTCCACAGACTAATCAAGCAACAGCCTGACGTAGTCATACCCACCAAATCATAACTTGTAGTCAATGACCCAGCCTCCTCCATCACCATCCTTGCAGAGGTGGCGGCTCAGTGGTACACAATCAGTTGGGAGTGGCCCTGGGAGTCTTCAACATTGACTCCAGACCTCATGATGTCTCTCAGAATCGGGTGAAATACAGAAAAGGAAATCTGCTGCTGATTACCACCTACTACCACCCACCACCACCCGCCGTCCCCCACCCCCCGCCCACCACACACACACAACTGTTGAATCAGTGCTCCTCCATGTTGAAAACTACTGGAAGAAGCACTGAGGGTAGCAAGGGCACAGAATGTGCTCTGGGGTCAGGAGGGGGAGGCTTTAATGTCCATCACCAAGAGTGACTCGGAAGCACCACTACTGACTGAGCTGGCTGAGTCCTAAAAGATGTATCTGCCAGACTAGGCCTGCAGCAGCTGATGAGAGAACCATGAGGGAAAAATCTACTTGACCTTACCCTCACCAATCTACCTGTCACAGATGCATCTGTCCATGGCAGTATTGATAGGAGAGACCACAGCACAGTCCTTGCGGAGACGAAATCCTGTCTTCAAACTGAGAACACACTCCATTGTGTTGTGTGACACTACCACCGTACTAAATGGGATAGCTTCAGAATAGATCTAGCAGCTCGAAACTGGGTATCCATGAGGCACTGTGGGCCATCAGCAGCAGCAGAATTGTATTCAATCACAATCTGTAACCACGTGGCCTGGCAAGTTCCTCACTCTACCATTACCATCAAGCCAGGGAACAACCTGGTTCAAGGAGGAGTATAGGACAGCATGCCAGGAGAGGCACCAGGAATACCTAAAAAGGAGGTGCCAACGTGATGAAGATACAGCACAGGACTACATGCATGCTAAACAGCGGAAACTGCATGCAAAGGACAGAGCTAAGCGATCCCACAACCAACGGATCAGATCAAAGTTTTACAGTCCTGCCACATCCAGTCGTGAATGATGATGGACAATTAAACAACTAACTGGAGGAGGAGACACCAAAGACATCCCATCCTCAATGGTGAGGGAGCCCAGCACGTCAGAGCAAAGGACAAGGCTGAAGCATTTGCAACAATCTTCAGCCAGAAGTGCCGAGTGGATAATCCATCTCAGCTTCCTCCTGAGGTCCTCAGCATCACAGATGCCAGTCTTCAGCCAATTCAATTCGCTCCACGTGATATCATGAAACAGTTGAAGGAACTGGATACTGCAAAGGTTATAGGCCCTGACAATATTGCAGCTGTACAACTGATGACTTGTGCTTCAGATCTAGCTGTGCCACTAGCCAGGCTGTTCCAGTACAGCTACAACACTGGCATCTACCCAATAATGTGGATAATTGCCCAGGTATGTCCTGTCCACAAAAAGCAGGGCAAATCCAATCCGGCCAATTACCGTCTCATCACCAAGAGTGACTCAGAAGCACAATCATTAGGAAAGTGATGGAAGGTGTCAAGCAATAACCTGCTCGCTAACACTCAGTTTAGATTCTGCCAGTGGCACTCAGCTCCAGACCTCGTCACAGTCTTGGTCCATACATGAATAAAAGAGCTGAATTCCAGAGGTAAGAACATAAGAAATAGGAGCAGAAGTAGACCATATGGCTCCTCGAGCCTGCTCCGTCAATCGACACGATCGTGGCTGATCCTTGGCCTTAACTCCACTTTGCTGCTGACTCCCCATGTCCCTTGATTCCCTGAGAGACCAAAGATTTGTCTATCTCAGCCTTAAATATATTCAATGATGAAGCATCACAACCCTCTGGGGTCGAGAATTCCAAAGATTCACAACTCTTTGAGTGAAGAAATTTCTCCTCATCTCAGTCCTAAATGATTGACCCCTTATCCTGAGACTGAGCCCCCATATGCTAGTTTCCCCAGCCAGGGGAAACAACCTCTCAGTGTCTGCCCTATCAAGTCCCTTCAGAATCTTGTATGTTTTGCTAAACTCCAGAGAATATAGACCCAGTTTACTCAGCCTCTCATTATAGGATAACGTCATCATCCCAGGAACTAATCTAGTGAACCTTCACCTCCAATGCAAGTATATCCTTACTTAAATATGGAGACTAAACTCCACACTGTATTTGAGGTGTGGTCTCACCAAAGCCCTACACAATTGTAGCAAGTCCTCTTTATTCTTCTACTCCAATTTCCTTGCAATAAAGGCCAACATGCCATTTGCCTTCCTAATTGCTTGTTGTACCTGTGTGCTAACTTTATGTGTTCCTTGTACAAGTACACCCAACTCCCTCTGAAAATCAAAAAGTAGAAGTTTCATACCTTTAAAAAATATTCTGCTTTTCTATTCTTACTACCAAAGTGAATAACCTCACACTTCATCTGCCACCGTGCTGCCCACTTACTTAACCTGTCTATATCTCACTGCACCCTTTTTGTGTCCTCCTCACTGCTTGCATTCCCACCTAGCTATGTATCGTTAGCAAACCTAGATACATTATTCTTGATTTCTTCGTCTAAGTCATTTATATAGATTGTAAGTAACTGAGGTCCCAGCACTGATCCTTACAGCATTCCAATAGTCACAGCCTGCCAACTTGAAAATGCCCCGTTTATCTCTATCTCTGCTTCCTATCCATTAACCAATCCTCTATCCATTGTCATGAACGCATGCTTTATGTCAAATGATTTTTATCCACTAGCTGGAAACCTGAACTGAATTTTTTTAAAACAGAGACTAAAGGTGACTAGAGCTCGCAGCTAAAGACAACTACCCCAATTTGCATCACTGTACCTTTCACATTCTGATCCATTGAGAAGGAGACACCATGTCTGCAAAGACCCATCAAGGACAATGACCTGGGGAATCTGAGTGAACCACATATCCTGTCCCCATTAGCAAGGCATCAAGGCCATCACCTGAGGTATTCAACTGGTGGAGACGAACCACGCAACCTAATCACTTGAACAATGGAACCATAGCTGTGAGAAGGGGTATCCCAGACTTGAACTAATTAAGTTGCAAGGGGGAATACACTAGTAATGATCATGTTTGAATCATTGGAAGACAGTCATCAAGGGGGTGAAAGGTTATCGGGGCTACGCGGGAATGTGGAGTTGAGGTTACAATCAGATCAGCCATGATCTTGTTGAATGGCAGAACAGGCTCAAGGGGCCAAGTGGCCTACTCCTGCTCCTAATACTTATGTCCATATGTAATGTGACAGGCCCACCCTTCATGTGTTTCAGCTTCTGGTTTGTCTGCAGTAAAGACAAGCAGCTGAGACGCTAATGAGAGTAGATCAGAGTGGAATCCCTCCTTCCTCCCTCTCTCTCCAACCCACTTTGCAAGCTTCGAACCCTGTTTGCTGACCGGGACCACCCAGGGATGCCTCTGCTACAGACAGAGACTCCTTGAAGGAAATCAACCCCACACTACTGTCTCCATGAGGATAGCCAAATCAACTGCCTACATCTTTGATGGATGCGGTGACGTAGTGGTAATTCAATAGACTAGTAATCCAGAGGCCTAGGCTAACGCTCTAGGGCATGTGTTTGAATCTCACCATGGCAGATTGTGAAATTTGAATTCAATTAATAAATATGGAATTAAACGCTAGTCTAATAGTGACAATGAAACCATTGTCGATTGTTGTAATCATCACCTCATCATCACCAATCTACCTGTCACAGATGCATCTGTCCATGACAGTATTGGTAAGAGTGACCATCGCAGAATCCTTGTGGATATAAAGTCCCATCTTCACATTGAGGGTACCCACCATCATGTTTTGTGGCACTACCACCGTGCTAAATGAGATAGATTTCGAACAGATCTAGCAATGCAAAACTGGGCATCCATGAGGCGCTGTGGGCAATCAGCAGCAGCAGAATTGTATTCAACCACAATCTATAACCTCATGGCCTGGCATATACCCCACTGTACCATTACCATCAAGCTGGGGGAACAAGCATGGTTCAATGAAGAGTGCAGGAGGACATTCCAGGAGCAGTACCAGGCATACCTCAAAATGAGGTGTCAACCTGGTGAAGCTACAACACAGGACTACTTGTATGCCAAACAGCGGAAGCAGCATGCGATAGACACAGCTAGGCAATCCCACAACCAACAGATCAAATCTAAGCTCTGCAGTCCTGCCACATCCAGTCCTGAATGGTGGTGGACAATTAAACAACTAACTGGAGGAGGAGGCTCCACAAATATCCCCATCCTCAATGATGGGGGAGTCCAGCACATCAGTGAAAAAGACGAGGCTGAAGCATTTGCATCCATCTTCAGCCAGAAGTGCCGAGTGGCTTTTCCATCTCGGCCTCCTTCTGAAGTCCCCAGCATCACAGATGCCAGTCTTCAGTCAATCCAATTCACTCCACGTGATATCAAGAAACAGCTGAATGCACTGGATACTGCAAAGACCCTGACAACATTTCGGCAATAGTACTGAAGACGTGTTCTCCAAAACTAGCCGCATCCCTAGCCAAGCTGTTCCAGTATAGCAACAACACTGGCATCTACCCGGCAATGTGGAAAATTGCCCAAGTATAGCCTGTACACAAAAAGAAGGACGAATCCAACACGGCCAGTTACCGCCCCATCAGTCTACTCGCAATCATCAGTAAAATGATGGAAGGGGTCGTCAACAGTGCTATCAAGTGGCACTTGCTCAGCAATAACATGCTCACTGATGCTCAGTTTGGGTTCCGCCATGGCCACTCAGCTCCTGACCCCATTACAGTTTTTGTCTAAACATGGACAAAAAAGCTAAACTTCAGAGGTGAGGTGAGTGTGACTGACATCAAGGCAGCATTTGACCGGGTATGGCATCAAGGAGCCCTAGCAAAACTGGAGTTAATGGGAATCAAGGGGAAAACTCTCTGCTGGTTGGAGTCATACCTAACACAAAAGAAGATGGTTGTGGTTGTTGGAGGTCAATCATCACAGTCCCAGGACATCTCTGCAGGAATTCCTCAGAGTAGTGTCCTAGGCCCAACCATCTTCAGCTGCTTTTTTTTCAGAGATGCAGCACTGAAACAGGTCCTTCGGCCCACCGAGTCTGTGCCGACCATCAACCACCCATTTATACTAATCCTACACTAATCCCATATTCCTACCACATCCCCACATGTCCATATATATTTCCCTATCACCTACCTATACTAGGGGCAATTTATAATGGCCATTTAACCTATCAACCTGCAAGTCTTTGGCATGTGGGAGGAAACCGGAGCACCCGGAGGAAACCCACGCAGACACAGGGAGAACTTGCAAACTCCGCACAGGCAGTACCCAGAATCGAACCCGGGTCCCTGGAGCTGTGAGGCTGCGGTGCTAACCACTGCGCTACTGTGCCACCCCAATGTTTCATCAATGACCTTCTCTCCATTGTAAAGTCAGAAGTGGGGATGTTCTCTGATGATTGCACAATGCTCAGCACCATTCGCGACGCCTCAGATACTGAAGCAACCCATGTCCAGATGCAGCAAGACCTGGATAACATCCAGGCTTGGGCTGATAAGTGGCAAGTAACTTTCATGCCACACAAGGGCCAGGCAGTGATCATCTCCAACAAGAGAGAATCTAAACATCTCTCTTTGATGTTCAATGGCATTACCATCGCTGAATCCCCTACTATCAACATCCTGGGGGTTACAATTGACCAGAAACTGAACTGCAGCAGCCACATAAATACCGTGGCTACAAGAGCAGGTCAGAGGTTAGGAATTCTGTGGTGAGTAACTCACCTCTTGACTCCCCAATGCCTGTCCACCATCTCCAAGGCACAAGTCAGGAGCGTGATGGAATACACTTGCCTGGATGGGTGCAGCTCCGACATCACTCAAGGAGCTCAACACCATCCAGGACAAAGCAACTCGCTTGATCGGCACCCCATCCACCACCTTAAATATTCACTCCCTCCACCACCAGCAAACAATGGCAGCAATGTTTACTATCTATAAGATGCACTGCAGCAACTCACCAAGCCTTCTTCAACAGCACGTTCCAAACCTGCGACCTCTACCACCTGGAAGGGCAAGAGCAGCAGTCGCATGGGAACACCACCACCTGCAGGTTCCCCTCCAAGTGCAGACTATCCTGACTTGGAACTATATCGCTGTTCTTTCACTGTCACTGGGTCAAAATCCTGGAACTCCCTTCCTAACAGCACTGTGGGTGTACCTACACCACTTGGATTGCAGGAGTTCAAGAAGGCAGCCCATCACCACCTTCTCAAGGGCAATTAGGGATGGACAACAAATGCTGGCCTTGCCAGCAATGCTCACATCCCATGAATGAGTGAATAAAAAATTGGTGCCATGGTTTGGACTGCATTCCTTCAAGTGTCATCACTCCCAGCAGTCTCCAATGCAGAGTACTGGATTGAGATTCGCACACACCCCGAAGATTCCTGCATTTCCTGCCTCTTCCTACTCTTCTAGCTGGCGACTCATCAGCTACTCTGAACTCTCTTTGCCTGTGAGGTGGCCACCTCCTCCAACATATGATCCAGTAAACTCTGAGCATCCCTGATGCTCCACAGTGACTCCGCTCAATCTCAGAACCCCTGAACTCAAGTTCAAGCAGCTGGAGACAGTTCCTACACATGTGGTTCCCCAAGACACATGAAGTGTCCTGAAATTCCTACATGCCACAGGAATTGCAAGCAACGGGTCTCAACTACTCATCCACGATCTAAAAAAAATCTATTCCCTCTTTTAGAATCTCATTTGTACCTTGTTTAAACTATTAATTTAAATTAATGCTTCTAGACCTGAGCTCTCAGGTCTCGCTGTCTCTCGCTCCCTCTCGCTCCCTCTCTCAGACCGCTGCTTACTTTTTTAAAAATACCAAAATAACACCTCTTCCCTCACTGCACGAAATTCTCTCACTCACCAAATTCCCTGAAGTTTGGTACTCTGTAGAAGAGTACTCTGTAGACTGGACTCCGTGCTGTTTAGTCGGAAGCGTGCAACAGCTAGCTTCACCTGTTGCTCAAATTTTTGAGATGCATTACCATTGCAGGGTAATCTGAGATAGACTGGGCACTTTTCAGTGATGAAAATGATGGCCTTAGGCCCGTTTATAAGTTTGCGCGATATACAACGAGAATTGATCTGATCAGGGTAGCCATTGTCACGCAGGATGCCTTTGATTCACCCTATTTCAGCATCAAGCTTGCATGGTGAACTAATGGCTTGGGCCCTATTTACGAGGTTGCCGATAGGCCAATCTTATAGCACGTGGAACTGTAAGAATCCCAACGCATGTATTGACCAGTGAAGGTGGGCTTGTGGTAGACCGTGGTAGAGAACCCCTTAGCAGATTTCTCAACTGGTACGTCAAGGAAAGGGAGCTCATTTGACTGCTCCATTTCAAAGGTGAATTTGAGTGTAGGATGGAGCCCATTACGATGTGTAAGGAAATTATTACACACAGCTGCGGATTCAAACATAGAAATCTACATATCGGAAATATGCAAGAGGTAGGAGGTTAGGTGTCATTCCCTTGAAGACATGTTTCTTATGGAACCCAACAAAGTTGTTTGTGAGAGCTGGGCCTAGAGGGGATCCCATGGCAATACCATCTATTTGGGCATACATGGTGCCGTTAAAACTGAACTCAACTGCGCGAGTTACCAAGTTCATAAGTTCAATGAATACTGATTCACGCAATGGTGGCAAGCTTGATGCTGAAATAGGGCGAATCAAAGGCACCTGCGTGACAATGGTTACCCTGATCAGATCATTTCTCACTGTATATCACGCAAACTTTTTATCGGGCCTACGGCCGTCATTTTTAGCCTTGAAAAGTGCCCAGTCTACCTCAGATTACCCTGGAAGGGTAAGGTATCTCAAAAATTTGAGCAACAGGTGAAGCTGGTTATTTCACTCTGCTACTATGCAGTGGCAACACATGTGGTGTTCACCACTAACAAGATTCTGCTGTCAAGCCACAAAGATGTTATGCCCATCACACAAATGAGTAATGTGGTATATGAATTTCAATGCCAATGTGATGCTAGGTATATAGGTCATACGTCCCAAAGACTGGCAGATCATATCAAACAGCATGTCCCTTCCGCTGTTCGCAATGGGCAAGGTATAGACCATACCCAACCAGCCCGTTCTTGCAAAACTCAAAACACAGTGTCCAACATTAGATGTGATTCCGCAATTGGACCACATTTGCTAAATAATCCTCAGTGTGCTAAGAATTACGCTGACAACCAATTTAAGATTGTCAGTCGGGCTCGCAGTGTGGCGCATTTCCCTGTACTGGAAGCTACATCTATTAATGCACAGGGCCCTGTCCTTTCCAGAAAGAACATCTACACATATTGTGCCTTTTTCAGCTAAACAAAATAAGTGACAGCCATTCGCTGGTTCATTCCTCAGGGCAATGTCTTCACCAATCAGAGTCAAGCTGCCTGGTTTAAATTTCATACAAAGCTTGGCAGTTAACCGGCAGTCACCATAAACTGGTGCACTCTCCATGGCAACGCCTCCACCAATCAGAGTCCACTTGCCAACCTATCAGCACTCTCTTCTCATACAGTATAAATTTGTTGTTTTCCCTTACATTGGTATTCTTGCGAATTGTCCTGATGAGTGCAAGACGAAAAGCTTTAACAAAATGTCTCTGTTTTCAGCAATAGTCAAGTTCTGTACTACCAAATGACTATTTACACAAAGTTTGTGTGTTGCCCACCTCAATCTACATGTGCTCAAGGAGATCCTAGATTGTGACCCTCATGCCCAAAAAACAGGTCAATCCAATTTGTAGCCCTCTATCTTTTTATACAACTAA
Source organism: Heterodontus francisci (assembly GCF_036365525.1). NCBI lineage: Eukaryota > Metazoa > Chordata > Chondrichthyes > Heterodontiformes > Heterodontidae > Heterodontus > Heterodontus francisci. The sequence goes on along the minus strand of NC_090385.1, from coordinate 42,558,208 downwards.
TCCTGCTGGCTACGCGGCTCATTGTTTAGGGCGGCACAGTGGCGCAGTGGTTAGCACCGCAGCCTCACAGCTCCAGGAACCCGGGTTCAATTCTGGGTACTGCCTGTGCGGCATTTGCAAATTCTCCCTGTGACCGTGTGGGTTTTCGTTGGGTGCTCTGGTTTCCTCCCACTGCCAAAGACTTGCAGGTGATAGGTAAATTGGCCATTGTAACTTGCTGCTAGTGTAGGTAGGTGGTAGGGAATATGGGATTACTGTAGGGTTAGTATAAATGTGTCCTCAGTACCTTGCTCTACGGCAGCGAGGCCTGGACAACGTATGCCAGCCAAGAGCGACATCTCAATTCATTCCATCTTCGCTGCCTTCGGAGAATACTTGGCATCAGGTGGCAGGACTATATCTCCACCACAGAAGTCCTTGAAGCGGCCAACACCCCCAGCTTATACACATTACTGAGTCAGCGGCGCTTGAGATGGCTTGGCCATGTGAGCCGCATGGAAGATGGCAGGATCCCCAAAGACACATTGTACCGCGAGCTCGTCACTGGTATCAGACCCACCGGCCGTCCATGTCTCCGCTATAAAGACGTCTGCAAACGCGACATGAAATCGTGTGACATTGATCACAAGTCGTGGGAGTCAGTTGCCAGCATTCGCCAGAGCTGGCGGGCAGCCATAAAGACAGGGCTAAATTGTGGCGAGTCGAAGAGACTTAGTAGTTGGCAGGAAAAAAGACAGAGGCGCAAGGGGAGAGCCAACTGTGCAACAGCCCCAACAAACAAATTTCTCTGCAGCACCTGTGGAAGAGCCTGTCACTCCAGAATTGGCCTTTATAGCCACTCCAGGCGCTGCTTCACAAACCACTGACCACCTCCAGGCGCATATCCATTGTCTCTCGAGATAAGGAGGCCCAAAGAAGTATAAATGGGTGGTTGTTGGTCGGCACAGACTCGGTGGGCCGCAGGGCCTGTTTCAGTGCTGTATCTCTAAATATAAAAAAATTAGGCTTGTGAATGGCTGTGGGCAGCAGTATTTCCTCTGTATGTGCAGCTGGGTCTCACCTTTATGTCTTCTTTATTTATTTGTTTGTTTAATGTGGTTTTTGAAAAGGATGTAGGAGGAGAGGCTGATCAGGAAACTGTGCCCATGAGATTCTGAGAAATTTGTTTTAAATCTACCTCATGAGGATACAACTGGGGCCGATGACTGCACTTGCTCTCCTTTGGACACACACTTCATTTAGTTGAGCCCCTAAATTAGAAGCAAACAGGGTCTCTGTACCTCCTTCTTTCCCAGGTTTGATAGGGGAGACATACATACATACATAGATTTTTCTACTTGTAGGGGATTCAGAAACTAGGGGCCACAAATATAAGATATACTCTAATAAAACCAATAGAGAATGCTGGAGAAACCTCTTGACTCAGAGACTGGTTAGAATGTGGAACTCTCCACCACAAGTAATAGCTGAACTATGTAACACGGATGCACTTAAGCAGAAGCTAGATAAACACACGAGGAACAAAGAAATAAAAGGATACTTTGACGCGGTTAGATGAAGGGGGCAGGAGGAAGCTCATGTGGGGCATAAACACCAGCATGAACCTGTTGGCCCAAATGGCCTGTTTCTGCACTGTATGTACGGTAATCCCTTAATTAAAACAAATGAACCTGTCACTCTTCGATGGCTGAGTTCTTTCCTTGGAAGAGCAGGCAGAAGCAACAGAGAACGGGGGAGTGTAGCAACAATGGATCAGATGAATAGCCTGAAATGAGAATGTGAAGCAGAGTAAGAATCTAAAGAAGAGAAAGAGAAAAGGCTTGCAGGCAGAACATCATTCCTTGATAGAGAGAATGAAGCAGAGTAGCAGTCTGAAAAGAAGAGAAGAATGTACTGAGGAACAACTTGAAGAAAGAGGCACAATACGAAAAGGAGTGCAGGGCAAAATGATATATGGATTAGACTATATTGGGCCATAACCTAGATTTTGGAAACATTGCCAATTCAACAACAAGCACTTAGATAATGCTTCTCCCTCCACCTCATTACAGCCTTGGTCCAAACACGGACAAAAGTGCTGAATTCCAGAGGTGAGGTAAGAGTGACTGCCTTGATATCAAGGAGCCCTAGTAAAATTGAAGTCAAAGGGGATCAGGGGGAAACTCTTCACTGGCTGGAGTCATATCTAGCATAAAGGAAAATGATTGAGGTTGTCGGAGGCCAATCATCTCATCCCCAGGACATCACTGCAGGAGTTCCTCAGGATATTGTCCTAGGCCCAACCATCTTCAGCTGCTTCATCAATGACTCACCTTCTGTCATAAGCTCAAAGATGGGGATATTTGCTGACAATTGCACAGCGTTCAATACCATTCACAACGCCTCAGACATTGAAGCAGTCCATGCCCGCATGCAGCAGGATTTGGACAAGACACATCTCCAACAAGAGAGAGCCTAACCATCTCCCTTTGACATTCATTAGCCAGACCTGCTGCGTATTTCCAGTATTTTCTGTTATTATTTCAAATTTCCAGCATCTGCAGAATGGCTTCAGGCTGCGCTGTGGCCATTGCATCATAGCGGGTCCATGCTGGGATGCTGGAGAGGAAACGTCGCTGGCCCCCCAGCCTGTTGCCAGGAGGCCACCTCCAGTTACCTGCCAAGCTGTGGCCTCAGGGGGGGCGGGCGGGGTGTGCAGCAGATCCCGACAGTGCCAACATCTTACCCCCAATTGGCCCATTAATAGTCCTAATGGCTGTCCACTGTTTCTGGGAGGATTGCCTCTGCCAATTGACCCTACCTTCGGCCAGATTGCTTAGAGATGGGAATGCGTCGGGTAGTCAGCTTTGCTCCTGATCCCACCTCCTAAACTGTCTTCACGGGCCTGGGAATATTCAGCCCATGTTCTTTACCAGCAGTTTGAACAGGTACTGTTTCTGTGGCAACATTAGGTATATACCAATAGTAATTATCCAATTTCCATTATCCAATTGATAATTTTTAATAGATGGTGTGTACCTTAACCTCAATATTCCTGGGCCTGCGTGGTCAAGGTACTAAGTCCGGCGGACTACCAAGCATTTCGGGTGGTTCCATAAAGCTCTATGCCAGCTAGTGGAGGCTTTCACTGGGTTATAGAAAAAAAAATCAAAACAGCAGATGCTGGAAATACTCAACAGCCCCATCAGCATGTGTACAGAGAAAAAAAATTGGTTAGAGACCTCTTTTCAGACTGTATACCCTAGGTAGACACATGCCTCTGATGGAATCAAAAAGTGCTGCACCATCCCTGTTCCAGCAAAGTAATTCATTACTGAATTCCACAGAGGACCTCTGTAACTGATAATTACTTATATTAGAACATTAATTTTGAACTGCCTACCTCAGCTCCACTCTCACTCCACCCTCAACCAATGACTAAGTGGGTAAAAATACTACTGTTGTATCCCTAATCCATACAAACCAAAGGGTTTCAGTCTTGAATTAGATGATCTCAGCCAGAGTGGTAGTTAGATACCCTTGAGCTAGGTGAAGAGGGGGAGGTGGGGGGTGGGGGACAAGGTTAGATGGGGAAGTGGGAAATGAGCTAGCGTTCTTAGTCCTGATTGTTGTCCACTGACCTCTGCTGTAAACATTTGTTAGCATTGGCTGATACATGATTAGGCTCAATTGGTGGCATTAGTTTAAAATACAGTCAGCTCAACTGTTGAGATTGTCTGAGAATGAAATCAGGCTCAGTTGTAATCCTCCTGTAGTTGAATAGCTTATTAATTATCTAGACTTACAAATGAAGAATAACCACTTGGGTACGTTACTGGAGGGCAACTGTACAATGGTACCCTTAGGTGGCTTCTGGAAAGTTCAATATTGAGTTACGTGTGACAATTTTAAAAATCACTGTTCTGAATTGCTGTTTGTAGTGTACATTAATGATTTAGACGTGAATATAGGAGGTATGATCAGTAAGTTCGCAGATGACACAATAATTGGTGGTGTCGTAAGTAGTGAGGAGGATAGCCTTAGATTACAGGACTATATAGATGGGCTGGTAAGATGGGCGGAGCAGTGGCAAATGGAATTAAATCCTGAGAAGTGTGAGGCGATGCATTTTAGGAGGACTAACAAGGCAATGCAATATACAATGGATGGTAGGACCCTAAGAAGTACAGAGGGTCAGAGGGACCTTGGTGTACTTGTCCATAGATCACTGAAGGCAGCAGCACAGGTAGATAAGGTGGTTAGGCAGGCATATGGGATACTTGCTTTTATTAGCTGAGGCATAGAATATAAGAGCAGGGAGGTTATGATGGAGCTGTATAAAACGCTAGTTAGGCCACAGCTGGAGTACTGTGTACAGTTCTGGTCGCCACACGACAGGAAGGATGTGATTGCACTGGAGAGGGTGCAGAGGAGAGTCACCAGGATGTTGCCTGGGCTGGAGCATTTCAGCTATGAATAGAGACTGGATAGGCTAGGGTCGTTTTCCTTAGAGCAGAGAAGGCTGAGGGGGTATCTGATTGAGGTATACAAAATTATGAGGGGCATAGATAGGGTAGATGGGAAGAAACTTTTTCCCTTAGCGGAGGTGTCAATAACCAGGGGGCATACATTTAAAGTAAGGGGCAGGAGGTTTAGAGGGGATTTGAGGAAAGAAACTTTCACCCAGAGGGTGGTTGGAATCTGGAAAAAACTGCCTGAAGGGGTGGTAGAGGCAGGAACCCTCACAACATTTAAGAAGTATTTAGATGAGCACTTGAAATGCCATAGCATACAAGGCTACGGGTCAAGTACTGGAAAATGGAATTAGAATAGATAGGCTTGATGGCTGGCATGGACACGGTGGGCCAAAAGGCCTGTTTCTGTGCTGCATAACTCTATGACTCTGTGAGATCATTTTAATCCCCTGGGTTAATTTGATTTTTAGATCAAAATAAGCTTTTGAATGTATATTGCATCACTGATAATCCTAAATAGGACTTCAGCATGATAGAATTGTGCAAACGTTTCACAAAAGTTTAAATGTTTTTAGTTGTATTGTGGATTATTTTCACAGACCCACCCTATGCAGGCATGCTAATGCCTTTTGAATACACACCCAACCTACACAGACATGTACAGCCCATCCTTTTCTTTTAGTTTTAGATTGTGCTCATCAAAGCAAATAACTTTTGTGCTGCAAAATGTAAATCCTCTTATTTCAGCACAGCTAGATATAGAGTAAAACTCCTTTAGTCTGCCCAATAACATATGATTTTTTCTAAAAATAAACTTTATTCATAAAAATCTGTAAAAAAAAAATACATTTCGAAACAGTTCAAAACAGTTTCAAGTTGACATTCCAGAAAGTGCAAACCAAATCAGTCTCCTTCAATACAGAACATGAGTTGCCTCACAACCCTTCCATTCTATTTTACATGCAATGTATATTTGCATTACACAGCAAAACCATATTTTGGTGCATACAGCCCGAGGGATTTTACACGAGTTCCAGCCCCTTGGTTCACTATAGCGGGAGGACCTTACACCGTGGCCTTTCCCCAATGAGCCTTTGCGGCATCTGCCCCGAGCTTTAGTGCGGCTCTCAGCACGTCGTCCTGGACCTTGGAATGTGCCAGTCTGCAACACTCGGTCATGGACAACTCTTTGCACTGGAGGACCAGCAAGTTTCGGGCAGACCAAAGAGTGTCTTTCACTGAATTGATGGTCCTCCAGCAGCAGTTGATGTTTATCAGGGTATGTGTCCCTGGGAACAGATCATAAAGCACAGACTCCTGCGTTACCGAGCTGCTCGGGATGAACCTCGACAAAAACCACTGCATCTCTTTCCACAACAATAACATATATCAGAAGCTACCCTTTAAGGAGCACCCCATGTGCTTTTTTTGAGATGTGAATCCACGTCCTGTAGGTGGAATGTCAATATTTAACTCATGTTACCAGCCATTTCAACGTTCATATCCATCTCTGTGCAGGCATTGTGCCACCATTGTACCAGCTTGGAGATATTATCAATAAGATATACAAAAGCAAAATACTGCAGATGGTGGAAATCTGAAATAAAAACAGGTCTGGCAGCATCTGTGGAGAGAGAAACAGAGTTAATGGGCTGAATTTTCATCACGGAAGCAGGAAACAGGAGCTGGATTTGTTTTCAGGTCAGAAACCCGCATCCGGTGGGAACCTGATTAAAGCTAAGACTTTTGTATGGGCAAGTCCTTAATTGGTACGGAGACAGGTTTCCTGTCCAATTAGAGCGAGTCAGGGTGGGAACGGAGGTGGGTCAGATGAAGTGCGGGACTGATTTAGACACCCCACAGCAGCCATCACTGAGACTGCTGGTTGTCCTAAGGGAGAAAACTGATGATTGTGCCAAAGCCTTCCACAGCACTAGAGGGAAGCGAGATGTCACAAGAGAGCTAGAGGTCTGGCACCCAGGGCAAGACTGCCCCTCAGTTCATCAATGCCAACCTAGATCTAATGCTGGAGTCCACGAGGGAGAGAAAGGAGGTCCTTTCTGGGAGGGTGTCAGGAGGAGGCCACCCCGTTGTACAACAGGGGCACCTCTCTGATCATTGTTATCCCCCTCTGCCTCCTCTTGCTCCACCTCTCATCTCCTGCTCCTGCTCCTGATTACATGAGCTGTTTCCTTGGGGCCTCACTGTCCTCAAGATCCACACCTCTCTGGAGGGCCATGTTATGGAGAATGCAGCAGACCACCACAATGACAGAGACCCACGCAGGAGGGTATTGGAGGGCACCACCAGATTAAATTGCATCCTCAGAAGCCCGATGGCCTGCTCAATGGTTGTCCTACTGAGCAGGTGGTATTGGTTATATCACGTCTGTGCCTCTGTCCGGAGCTCCAGCAAAGGGGTGAGTAGGCATCTCTTCAAGGGTTATCCTTTGTCCCCTTGGATCCTTCCACGTACCTTGTGGGTTAGAGTGAAGATCTGAGGCAGCCAGTACTGGCAGAGGATGAAGGAGTCATGGCAGCTGCCAGGAAAGCAAGCACACACATGGAGGAAGCTCTTGTTGTGGTCACAGACCAGTTGGAAGTTGAGGGAGTGGAAGCCTTTCCTATTGATGGATCTCACTGGCTGGTCACCTAGATGGTCACATGGGTGCAATCAATGATGTCCTGAACCTGGGGGAATCCAGCAGTGGCAGCAAAACCTGTGAGGCCCTGTTGTCGTGAAATGAAGGGACTGTCCAGCTCGGGCAATGAGGGCATCAGTGATGTACAGGATGCAGTGGTGAGCTGCCATTTGCAAGATGCCACTAAGGTCCACAGCTGATCGTTGGAAGGAGCCAAAAGCAAAGGATTTCAAGGCCACAGTGACTTTGACGGCTACTGGTAGGGCATGGCGACCAGTACTGCGAGGTGCGAGGTCTTCAGCAATGAGGGAGCAGATCTCTGTGAATATTTTCCTGGAGAGTCACATTCTCCTGTGGCACCAGGGTCTTGGTCATCTCCAGGTAGCTCCATCTTCAGTGTTAGATCCTGTGTGGAGGGTATAGCCTCCGTTGCCTTCCTGCCCCTCTTTTCTCTCCTGTGCCCTCCTGCTGTGAAGGGTGTTGCCCTTCAGCATCACTGGGCCCAAAATTTGACAGTTGTGCCCCCATTGCTAGCTGCAGCCTTCCTTTTGGACAGGTGGCTACCAAGTTGTCCTTGGCAGCATTGCTCCCTGCTCTTCTGCCCCATGATGCCAGGGGGGTGACGACCCAGTTCAATGCCTGAGCCTGACTGTCCACTCTCCCTGCCACTGGCACAGTGCCAAGGGCACCTTCTTACCAAATTCTCAGTTCCCTTTTGCCCTGCTGACCCTCTTATGGGGTAGGGGTGATGGCCTGGGGCAGCATTGACTAGTTCTCCAGTCTGTACTCACCTCCCTTCAGCTGAACAGAAATTTGTAGCTCCTGAAACATGTTTCCCCCTTAAATACTCCACCCTCCCCCTCCAACAAGCTGTTAACGAGCTTTTTAACCAATGTAATTGACCTCAATAGGGAGGAGAGTGGGTGGGATCTCTTTCCGGCACCTGGAATGGCATCCTGTAACTGACACGCTGGCCTGCGCCAGTATTTTCTGCACCCACCCCCACCACCCCCCCTCCCCCCCCGCCGCCCAGGTAGGGGTCCAAATATACAGCTCAATGTTTCAGGTCTGTGACCTTTCATCAGAACTGGGAAAAGTTTGAAATATAATAGGTTTTGAGCATGTGAAAGGAGGGGAGGGTAGGATGAAGAACAAAAGGGAAGGTCTGGGATAGGGTTGAGGGCAGGACAGATTAAAGGACAAAAGGTTTCATGGTGCAAGCCCAAAGGGAGTGGTAATGGGACAAGTAAAGAAATAAAAGATGTGTCTTGAGGAAGTCTGAATGGCAGGATCCTAAATAGCTGCCATTTAAAAGTAAAGTTAAGGAAATAAGAGAGGAAGTAGAGAAAAAAACAAACCAGCAAAGAAAAACAAAACAAAATGGGGGCAGAAATCACGATCCAAAATTGTTGAACTTATTGTTCAGTCCAAAAGGCTGTCAAGTGCCCATTCGAAAGATGAGGTGCTGTTCCTCACGCTTGTGTTGAGCTTCATTTGAACACTGTAGCAGACCGAGGACAGAAAGGCCAGAGTGGGAGCAAGGTGGAGAATTAAAATGACAGGCGACAGGAAGCTCAGGGTCATGCTTGCCAACTGAACAGAGGTGTTCCACAAAGTGGTCACCCACTCTGCGTTTGGTCTCCCCATTGTAGAGGAGACCTCATTGTGAGCAGCGAATACATTATATTAAATTGAAAGAGGCACAGTAAATCACTGTTGCACCTGGAAGAAGTGTTTGGGGCCTTGGGCAGTGAGAAAGGAGGAAGTAAAAGGCTGGTGTTGCATCTCCTGTGCTTGCATAGAAAGGTACAGTAGGAAAGGGAGGGGATGTTGGGGGTGACTGAGGAGCAGACCAGTGTTTTGCGGAATGATCCCTTCAGAATACTGAAAGGGGAGGGCAAGATCTGTTTGATAGTGGTATCACACTGGAGGTGGTGGAAATGGCAGAGGATGATGCGTTGAATACGGAGGCTGGTGGAGTGGAAGGTGAGGACAAGGGGAACCCTATCATGGCTCTGGGAGAGAGGAGAAGGGGTGAGAACAGAAGTGCATGAAATAGAATGGACACGTTTGAGGGCAATGCCAACCATGGTGGTGGGGGCATCCTCAGTTGAGGAAAAAGGAAGACATATTGGAATGGCTGATATGGAAGTTTGCATCATCCAAATACTTGCGACAGAGACAGAGAAACTGGGAGAATGGAATAGAGTCCTTACAGAAAGCATGTAAAATTATCACCCATAGCAAGTACTGTGTGAACTTGGACCTATATTCCCACTCTTGCACAGGCATGTGTCTACTTGGAGCTGCATACCCACCCTTGTACAGACATTGTGTCATCCGAGAGATACATAGTAACGGTGTTAGGGTGGATAGCAGGCGTCAGTGAACTCAGGAGAGAAAATTAGGCTGGAGGGTGGGGCAATGAGGCACCTCTAAACAGGCATTTTCATCTCTCTCTAATTGTAAGGCAAATTTTGTCAGTACGTTCTTAGGAATGTAAGCCAAATCCAGCTTGGAAAGGAAAGTGCTGCCTTAAAGTGAAGCTGTAAAACCAAGATAAAGTTACAGCCTGTTGGGTTAGTTAAAAGCTTAAAACTATTATCACAAAATCACAAGGTAATTATGGATCTGAAGAACCATTCAACCCATATTTGTTCATCCATCTTGAAGCGTCTCCTATTGCTGTATCAAATTATTTCTTAAATTAATTGCATCCACTCTAACTGGAAGTTTGTTCCAAGTGTTGATCCCTTTCTGCGTAAAGAAGAACTTCCTGATGTCAATCCCAAAGTTAACTTTTGCCAGTTTAAGCCTGTGTTTCCTTAATCTATTGCCTCAACTTTTAAATTAATACTCTAAATTTACCTTTAACATATGGTTTACTATCTCACACACCTCTCCAAGGTGATCTTTCAGATGTTTCCTTTCCAGGCTGAAAAGTAACTGTTTATAGCTGCTTGTTTAATTAACATGTAATTAAACCATATTAGCACTAATTTTTTTTTCATTCTTTAATGGAATGTGAGTATTGGTGGGAAAGCTAGCATTTGTTGCCCATCCCTAAGTGCCCTTGAGAAGGTGGTAGTGAGCCACTTTCTTGAACCTCTGCTGTCCATCTAGCGTAGGTACACCCACAGTGCTGTTAGGAAGGGAGTTCCAGGTTTTTGACCCAGTGACAATGAAGGAACGACGATATGGCTCCAAGTCAGGATAGTGTGTGACTTGCAGGGGAACTTGCAGGTGGTGGTGTTCCCATGCGTCTGATGCCCTTGTCCTTTTAGGTGGTAGAAGTTGCAGGCTTGGAAGATGCTGTCAAAGGAGGCTTGGCAAGTTGCTGAGTGCATCTTCTAGATGACACACCCAGCTGCCACCATGCCTTGGTAGTGGAGGGAGTGAATGTTTAAGGTGGTGGATGGGGTGCCAATCAAGCGGGCTGCTTTGTCCTGGATGGTGTAGAGCTTAATGAGTGTTGTTGGAGCTGCATTCATCCAAGCAAGTGGAGAGTATTCCATCACACTCCTGACTTGTGCCTTGTAGATGGTGGACAGGTTTTGAGGAGTCAGGAGATGAGTTACCTGCTGCAAAATTACCAGCCCCTGCCGTGCTTTTGTAGCCACAGTATTTATATGGGTGGTCCAGTTAAGTTTCTGGTCAATAGTAACGCCCAGGATGCAGACCAGTAGCTGGTCCATAGCCTTGCAGGTTACAGCACTTCAGGTGCATGTCCAGGTACCTTTTAAATGAGTTGAAGGTTTCTGCCTCCACCACCATTCCTGGCAGTGAATTCCAGACACCTACCACCTTCTGGGTGAGAAAGGTTTTCCTCATGTCCCCTCTGATCCTTCTACCAATCACCTTAAATCTGTGCCCCCTGGTAATTGACCTCTCCACTAGGGGAAGCAGGCCCTTCCTGTCCATCTAGGCCCCTCATAATTTTGTACACCTCAATTAAGTCATCCCCCAACCTCCTCTGTTCTAAGGAAAACAACCATAGCAGATCCAATCTTTCCTCATAGTAACTGCAACTTTCAAGCCCTGGCAACATTCTTGTAAATCTCCTTTCTCCAGAGCAATTATGTCATTCCTGTAATGTGGTGACCAGGACTGTACACAATACTCCAGTTGTCACCTAATCAGCATTTTATACAGTTCCAGCATTACATCCCTGTATTCTATACCTCAGCCAATAAAGGAAAGCATTCCATATACCTTCTTCATCACTCTATCTACCTGTCCTGTCACCTTCAGGGACCTGTGGACATCCACTCCAATGTCTCTCACTTCTTCTACCCCTCTTAATATCCTCCCGTTTATTGTGTATTCCCTTGCTTTGTTTGCTCTCCCCAAATGCATTACCTCATACTTCTCTGGATTGAATTCCATTTGCCACTTTTCCACCCACTCAACCAAACCAATGATATAATTCTGGAGTCTACAGCTATCCTCTTCACTATCAACTACACGGCCAATATTTGTGTCATCAGGAAATTTCCCAATCATGGCTCCCACATTTAAGTCCAAATCATTAATAAATACCACAAACAGCAAGGAACCCAACACTGAGCCCTGTGGAACGCCACTGGAAATCACTTTTCATTCACAAAAACATCTGTCGACTACTACCCTTTGTTTCCTGTCACTGAGCCAATTTTGAATCCAACCTGCCACATCCCCCTGTATCCCATAGGCTTTCAATTTACTGACCAGTCTGCCATGCAGAACCTTGTCAAATGCCTTACTAAAATCCATGTAGACCACATCTGTTGCACTACCCTCATCAATCCTCCTTGTTACTTCCTCAAAAAACTCAATCAAGTTAGTAAGACATGACCTCCCCTTAACAAATCCATGCTATCCCTGATTAATCCATGCCTTTCTAAGCGGCAGTTTATCCTGTCTCTCAGAATTGATTCTAATATTTTACCCACCACCGAGGTCAGACTGACCGGCCTATAATTATTTGGCCTATCCCTCGCACCCTTTTCAAACAATAGTATAACATTCACAGACTTCCAGTCCTCTTGCACCTTGCCCATATCCAGTGAGGATTTGAAGATGATGCTCAGTGCATCCACTATTTCCTCCCTCGCTTCCTTTAACAACCTGGGATGCAATCCATCCAGCACTGGCGATTTATCCACTTTCAAGGATGTCAGACCCTCTAGTACTTCCTCTCTCAATATGCTTATCATATCTAATACTTCACACTCCTCCTCTTTTACTACAATTTTTGCATCATCCTCTCCTTTGAGACTTTGATGGCTGCAGGTAAGGGACTGCCATGGGGGCCACGAGGCCTGGGGTCATTGTGGATCAGAGCACAAATGTTTGCAACCATCTGCCTGGATAGGAGCTGCCTCTTCAGCACTAGCCCTCTGTCATTTGCAGGTAGCTGACTCTTGGATGGTGAACCTGATGTCTTGGGTAGCACCTTCTTCCCTTGCAACACCGCCCCACCCCCCTCTCCCTTCTGCTGTACTCCTCTGGCCTCCTACTGTCCAGTAGGTTGCATCTGCTGAAGCTCATCCTGGCTGCCCTGTCCATGTCAGAGTAGCCTGTTCCCATCTCTCATCTGAGCTTTGTACGTTCACCAGGCTTTCCCCTGCCAAGCCCAGCTGCCCTAGTGAAGCAAGCAGGCTCACGTCGCTCTCCAGATTCCTGCCACACTGAGATCAAGTCTTACAGCTCCAGCAATGGCTATTCTATGGCACTTTTGGACTAGCTGAGCTTTATTTTGGACTTCTGCATCATGTTAATCAGCCTTCATGAGCCTCCGTATAGTTCACATGTTCAACACCCTGCTGTGCTCCAAACATGGGGTTCCCCCTGTGCCCTTCCTTTGAAAATCACAAACTGCTCCTGAAAAGCCTGCAGATGAGCTTCACAATGAGGTCAACAGGTGATTAATTGGAGGGGTGTGGGCTTGCTGTTCCTTCCCTCCTGGTGTCCCTTTAAAAATTGCTTCACATTCTGGAGGCAGTGGGACCTGGTGCCGATCTCCAAGAACGTGATCTTCAAATCGTATGTGCACCTACTTCCGCTCCCAACAGGCTTTGAAATTCCAGCCCATAGAGTCATTACTGCACAGTAGGAGGCCATTTGGCCCATCTAGTCCCTGCCGGCTGTCTGCAGAGCAATCCAGTCAGTCCCATTCCCCCGTTCTATCTCCAGAGCCGTGCAAGTGTATTTCCCTCAGGTGCCCATCCAATTTCCTTTTGAAATCATTCATCATCTCTGCTTCCACCACCCACATAGGCAGAGAGTTCCAGGTCATTACCACTCAGTGCGTAAAATAGTTCTTCCTCGCATCCCGCCTGTATCTCTTGCCCAAAACCTTAAATCTGTGTCCCCTAGTCCTTGTGCCATCACCTAATGGGAACAGCTTTTTTTTGTCTAACTTATCTAAACCTGTCCTAATCCTGTACACCTCTATCAAATCTCCCCTCAATCTCCTTTGCTCCAAAGGGAACAACCTGACCTTGTAGCTAAAATCCCTCATCCCTGGAACCATTCTGGTAAATCTCCTCTGCACCCTCTCAAGGACCCTCACATCCTTCCTAAACTGTGGTGACCAGAACTCTAGTTATGGTTCAAACAGGCCTAAAATATGTGGGTGAAAGTGTCATCAACCTTTTAAAATGCTTATTTAAAGTTAATACTTGGTACCCTGTAATAAGCCAATTGGAATGTTTCCCCTCTTGACATCAAGGCAGCATCTAACTGAGTGTGGCATCGAGGAACCCGAGCAAAAGCTGAAGTCAATGGGAATCGGGGGAAATATCTCCACTGATTGGAGTCATACCTAGCATAAAGGGAGATGGTTGTGGTTGTTGGAGGCCAAATATCCAAACCCCAGGACGTCATTGCAGGAGTTGCTCAGGATAGTGTCCTAGGCCCAACCATTTTCAGCTGCTTCATCAATGGCCTTCCCTTTATCACAAGGTCAGAAGTGGGGATGCTCACTGATGATTGCACAATGTTCAGAACCATTTGCGACTCCTGAGATACTGAAGCAGTCCGTGTCCATATGCAGCAGGGTCTGGACAGCATTCAGGCTTGGGCTGATAGATGGCAAGTGACATTCATACCACACAAGTGCAAGGCAATGGCCATCTCCAACAAGAAAGAATCCAACCATCTCCCCTTGATACTCAACTGCATTAGCATCACTGAATCACTGATTAGATTGAGCAGCTAGTTTTTTTGGCTGGCGCAGACACGATGGGCTGAATGGCCTCCTTCTGTGCCGTAATTTTTCTATGGTTCTATGGTCTCCATCACTCTTAATTTCTATTCAACTGGGTCGTTGTATGGATCAGCTGCGGACCTAGGTGACATCTCGCAGTCGGTCAATCATCATGCCATCAGGCAAGTTATGGATGCCATATTCACGAAGGCAAAGTACTACATCCACTTTGACACAGATGGGCCTACACAGACAGTGAGGGTATTGGGATTTGCCTCCATTGCTGGATTCCCCCAGGTGCAGGGCATCATGAATTGCACCCATGTGGCCATCAAGGCACACAGCGACCAGCCAGTGAGATCCATCAACAGGAAGGGCTTCCATTCCCTCAACATCCAACTGGTCTACAACCACAACAATAGCTCCCTCCATGTGTGCCCTTACATTTCTGACAGCTGCCATGACTCCTTCATCCTCCGTCAGTCCAGGCTGTCTCAGATCTTCACTCCATCACCAAAACGTATGTGGATGGATCCAAAGGGACAAGGGAAATCTCTTGAACAGATGGCTACTGACCCCTCTCTGGGATCCCTAGATAGAGGCACAGAGGCGGTACAATCAATGCCAACTGCTCAGCAAACCAACCATTGAGCAAGCCGTCAGGCCTCTGAAGATGCAGTTCTGGTGTCTGGCCCGGTCGGGTGGCACCCTGCAATGCCCTCCTGTAAGGGTCTCTATCTTTGTGGTGGGCTGCTGTGCTCTCCATAACATGGCCCTCCAGAGAGGTGTGGACTTTGAGGACAGTGAGGCCCTGGAAGGAGACAACTCATTGTGGGGGAAGGAGGTAAGAGAAGAGGAGGAAGAGGGGGCAGAGGGGGATAATACTGAACAGAGAGGTGCCCCTGTTGCATGCTGAGGCTGCCTCATCCTGTCACCCTCTGGAAGAGGAACTCCCTCCTCTCCCTCTCAGACTCCAGCATTAGATCCAGGTCAGCAGTGATGAAGTGAGGGTCTGCCCTGGCCCTAGTGCCAACCCTCCAGCTCCCCTGTGCCATCTCACTTCCCTCTGGTCCAGTGGAAGGCTTTGGCACAAGCCACAAATGTCTTCCTCAGGACAACCAGCAGCCTCATTGAGGACGAGTCCCACACTTGATCTGACCCACCTCCATTCCCGGGCCCACTGGCTGTAAGTGGGCAGGAAACCCTTCTCCATACCAAATAAGAGCTTACCCATTTGAAAGTCTGAACCTGAATCAGTTTCCCACCAGAGATGGGTTTCTGACCCAAAACCAGACCTGGCTCCTGTTTCCCACCTCTGTGACGAAAATCCAGCCATATGACTCTATTTCTGAAAGATCCAATTGACTCAGGACTCAGACATCACTGTGTCTGAAAAGTTGGGTAGAAATTGTCCAGTATTGTTCCCGAGTTCTGGGCGCTAAATGTGTGCTTAGGGGATGAATTTCAGGAGGTGGTGTCCTGCGCCCATTCCCCCAGCAGTGTGGTCGGGTGCCCACAGGAAACAAGTGTTAGGGTCCTTTAATATGCTTATCCAAGGACTGCAGCACACATGTTCTGCTCAGTTTTTCTAGGTTTACTGTGGCTTACCCATCAGTTCTTAAAAGGACTGCTGACAGCTACTGACAAAAAATGCAAGTAATTAAGCCCGGGTCTCCTGTCCGACTCACTTCCCCTTCCCTCATCCCTTCCCCCACCCTGCCCCAACCAGGATCTTTTCACCATCTGTTCTAGAATTCTACAATGCAGATACACATGGGAATTTTCCAGAAAGGTTTTGGTAAACTCTGCCATGGACTTGACTGAAATGGGCTCAGACATTAGATCAGGAAAAATTAATAACAAACTGGTAAGGAAAATGATCAGGAATTTAGCATCTCTACTGGATTCTTTGGAGCTCCTCACCACATTCCCATGATCGAAACATTAGATCAAAGGAGTGAAATAATCCCATATAACAACACATTTGAAAAATTAAGGATATTAGTAATACACAAATTACTGATCTGTGCTAATTATGTTCATAGAATTTTTTTTCCCATAGTCTTCTTTCATGAATAGGTTGATTCATGTTGGAATAAAGATGTTGGCAGCCTCCGAGAGTGGCTATTGCTCACCTGCAAGTCTGGAAAGCTATTTGAATCTGGGGGAGAATCATGTTTGACCTTGTCCCTATCCAATGCTATATGAGCACTGATAGGCAGCTCACTAATTGGGTGGGGGGGGAGCGGGGGTGGACAGGAAATAAGGCAACTCCACTGCGAATCTCATTAAGGGGGGGGGGCAAGTAATGCCTGGGGAGGGGCCAGGCAATCGTCCTAGCCTTAAAAAATTGAATTCTAAAAAAGTACACATACTGTTTTCAGAGTAGCCTCCAGTGCTCCCTTTCAGGACTACTGGTTTGGGTACTCTATCCTAGGGCGAGTGACACCCAAAGGAAGACCAAAATAGCATTGTGATCATAAACAGATCGTAGGACACTAATTTAAATATATTTGGGCATCAAAAGCAAAGTTTGTTCCAAAATTTCTTGAGGCAAATGAGTAGTACTTAATTTTCAAATTTTTGCTTTCTACTGCCACTGAACGATGTGGTGATATTGAGGTGAGAATCACCCCTCCATTCCCCTCGTGTGTAGTTATAGCTTTTGAGAAGCTGTTAGTCAGCTTTGGCTAGTTTTTTAGGTTGACAAGTAGGATACATTGGACTGGATCACTTATGCAACGAATAGCACAGACAAAACAGGGTGGGTACAACATAATTTATTGGCCTGAACTGCAGTAATATACAAATATGTTTGAACAGGTTGAAATGGTTTAAAATTTGAGCTGCACTGCTGCCAATGTCTGATGGCTGGTGCAGAGGTGTCTGAATGAATCAGCTCACTCACAATCATTTTCCTGATTTATATATTCCCTGTTTTGTCTGTTTTGTGACTTCTGACTTTAAATCGAGTAGAGAAAATGATGCTGCATGGTATTGTCAACAGACCAATTTCTGCCAGATTTCAAAAAGTGAACGAATTTCCTCCTGAAGTACAATAAGTAGCTACTATGGAGAATGGTAATTTCCTGTTATTGCTTTCTCAGCATTTCCCATTTCTATTCATATTCAACATCTTTGCATGCCTTTTAAGTCCTGTTAGATATCGTATTGAGTTCTTAATAGCATTGGTATAGAATAGCAATAAAGAAATCAAAGAAATATTTGCATTTATACAGCACCTTTCACAACTTCAGTATGTCCCAGAGCACTTTATGGTCAATTAAGTATTTTTGAAGTGCAGTTACTGTTGTAATGTAGGAAACACAGCAGCCACATAGCAATGGCCCACATACGGTAATGTGATATTGATTAGATACTCTGTTTAACGGTGTTGATTGAGGGATAAATATTGTTCAAATCACGGGGAGAATTCCCCTGCTCTTCTGTGAAGTTGTGCATGGGGTCATTTGCTTTCAAAGAAGCGTAGAATGATTACAGCACAAAAGGAGGCCATTCGGCCCATTGTATCCATGCCAGCTCTCTGCCAGAGCAACTCAGCTAGTCTCACTCACCCTCTTTTTCCCTGTTGCCCTGCAAATCCTTTCTCTTCAGATGATTATTCCATCTTAGATGGCAAACAGGGCCTAGGTTTAACATATCAAAGCATGGTAGAAAATCACTAGGAAAGCTGTACAAAGTATCTGACTGCTTTCAGCCCCATTATAGGCAGTACTAAATACTGTGAAGGCAAAATACTGGTTTGCCATCAATACCCAGGCTTAAATTTACCAGCATGGCGTAGGTCCTGCCGTTGGGACCAAATGCGGGTCCCGAGCTTGCTTGGGCGAACGGCAGAACCCCAGCCCAATTAAGAGGCCGCAGCTGGGAACATCGTCCAAATAGTGGTGGCGGCCTGCCTCTCTGAGCTGCCAGCCCAGTCAGAGGCCAGCAGCTCTGCATCCTCAGCAGAGCCACCGAGGTGGCCGCTACTGAGGCTGCAAGGAGAAGGAGAAAGCACCTCCATGTTGAGCTGCCCTCCAAGGTCTGATGAGAATTGTTTTTTATGTTCCCGGGCCAGGCTTCCAACAGCAGTGTCGAAGTTGTGGGGGTGGCCATTGCTGCCGGGGAGCCCCTCCATGGGACATGGAGCCTCCAGGGAGGAAGACCCCCCCAACCCCGTGAAGCTGTTAGGAGACTGCCTGGCAGTCTCCCCGCATGGTGGGGGGGACAGTTCCGATACTGGTAAAATGCGGGCAGGGGCATAAAATGGCTGCTAATAAGATTAATTGGCCGCCTGCGTCTGGCCAGCAGACGGCTAAACGACAGCCGTTCCCATCTTTTGAAATATCCCATGGCGGCAGGAAGACGTCAGGCTTCCTTCCTGCTGCCTTCTGCTGCCATTTTACCAGCCCTCCCACCTCCCAGCCCATCTACAGAAGATTGGTAAAATCCCGGCCCTAGATACAGCATTCTGTTGTTAGAGACTCATTAAATGTGTAAGGCTAAATAACTGTTGCTGACAATACATATTTGAATGAGCTAATACCTCCACGAAAATAGCACAAAGGAAAGTCATATGGACATGTTAAGAATTCCTCTATTAATATCATTAGTAATAATGTCTGAGATAGCATTTACTTGCTTTGAACTCCATTAATGGGTGTCAGATAGTCATGGACCTCATTAGATGCAATGTCAAAAATCACTATAAACTGCATTAAATAGTGTCAATTAATGACAAATCCCATTAATGCAGGATTGTTAAAAACCAAATTAGATATAGTAGATTCCGTGTTTCATTTTTATAAACCTGATTATATATGGTTTCACATAATGAGAAACCTCATTAAATATATTATTAATTTACTATAAACTTTATTAGGTACAGTATAAAAGATAGATACTTTGTTAAATTGATGGTCATCTAAGATTTTGTGTTATCGTGAAGGTTTGGCTCTGGTTTGCCAATCTACCTAATATTGTGCCACTAACCAGGCAGATTCTCTTTTTCTTTTACTTTTTCTTGTGTGGACCCTCCACCAGGCCACTCTACAGCTGCCAGCCAGCTCTCCACTGCTGCCGCTGCAATGAGTTCAGCAGCCACCACAATCCCATTACTGTCAGGTTTAAGCACCCACATGCATTACCTGTAGTGACTCCAGATCTTCCTTCTGCTGTATAACCCACAATTTCTCCACCACAATGAAGTTTACTTGCTGCTGGAAGTTGGGAAAGAAAAAAATACAGAAAAAAGTAACATCGAAGAAAGGAAGGAGAGTAAAAAGGTTTGCAAAAAAGTGTGAGGCAAAAAAACTATAGCATTAGAGAGAAGACAAAGAGAAGACTAAAATTTTAAATGAACAAACACCGCAGCAGTGAGAAAAAAAGATTACTACACCAAAACAAAAAGAACAACTACAACAGAGTAAGATGGCAATAATAGCTATAGAAAAAGAAAAAGTGTAAGAAACTGTTGTCCATTCTATGACTTGACCAACAGCCCAGCCAGACAATGCCAGACCCCAAGGTCAATTGCTAATAATCTAGTGTCTTACCAAGCTCAATACCCACAAGAAAACATTCCAGCGGCCCCACATCCAAGGAGAGCCATAATAAATGGCAAATATCGACTAAAGAAAATCCTAGCTCAATGGAACTGCTTTCCTTCCTCTGCATCATCAGCCATGAGGAGTCCCAACTCAGAGCAAATATATAATGGAATATAAAAACAAGAAATGCTGGAATCACTCCGAAGAAGGGTCACTGATCCGAAACGTTAACTCTGCTTCTCTTTCCACAGACGCTGCCAGACCTGCTGAGTGATTCCAGCATTTCTTGATTTTATTTCAGATTTCCAGCATCCGCAGTATTTTGCTTTTATATAATGGAATATCCTACCTATGTTACTCCTGGGTAGGGTGAACACAATAAAGATGAATGTTTCCCCCCACTTCTTCTGTTTAAGTTGTTGCCTTTTGAAGTACTAACTTAATAATTATGTAACTTACACAGTCAAACCTCCAAGTTCCTCTGGATTGTGAACATCCTGTGCTTATGCCTCAAATGCTTCCAGTTCCCAAAATAGGATTCATCCTACCTAATTTCGTATTTCATATATTATTGTTGGGAAGCTCAGACTCATGTAGTTGTGGCCTGGTTGCTAGCTCACTGATTGCTGGCTGGAAATCAAGGTTCCCTTCCAAACCCGCTGCGCAAGTTATCATTCATACATTTGTACACCTCAAAAAGGATCAATTTGAAACCAGAAGCATCCATTTAGCATTGCCTCCCTGAAGATTTCACCAATTCTATTAACCCTTTACCCAGTCTGGTACAATAGGGAGGACTCATTTCTGGTGGATTTAGAGTGTGGCAAGAGGAAGAATCACTAAATTGAGGCAATTCTTCCAAGAAGACCAGATTATCCCCTTCCAACAGTTAGCCATAAAATTCTATCACTCCCATTAGGAGCAATATCACTGTTTTTAGATAAAGCACTATACTGCAGAATATTGCAATACTTTGCAACTTCAGCATGAGCTAGCCCACTTGGAACTTTTCTGCTACTCCTCAACAGCCTCCAGCAGATGCATTTCCAGCTATGCACATGCTTGCCTCCATTACCAAGGATGGGACAGGAATCCTGGAAACAAGTGTTCAGCTTGTCCAAAACTCTGCTTCTCAAATTTGAATAACACCCCAGTGTCATTGACCCAAATCAAAAATAATTTAACAAAAGTCCTCCATTTTAAAGGAGCTCAAACAATAAACACCCAAATTATAGAATAAGGAAACTTATCAAGTTAGATTGTAATGGTATTTTTGAAGTCAACAAGGCACTTCAGTTCCTGCAGTGCCCATCGGTTGTAGAAAGCCTCAAGCGCTGTCTATATTCCTTCTCATTACAAGTCCCACTCACACATCATCCCTTTCATCTCTAACCAACATTGGCTCCTGATCCCCTATAGTCTCCAATTTAAGATCATCATCCTCTTATACAAATCCCTTCATGGCCTTTCCCTTCCCTGTCTCTGTAAACTCCTCCAGCCCTCCAGCCATAAACGTTTCATTCCTCTAGCTTTAGCCTCTAGTACCACCCTCCCTTAGTGCCCTCCCCCACTTCACCACACCATTGGCACCCAAGCCTTCAGCCACCTAGGCCATATGCTCCATAATTCGCTCCATAAATGCCACCATCTTTGCAAATTCCGTTCCTCCTTTACGACCCTCCTAAAAATCGACTACTTTGATCAAGCAGTCATGCATGGATGCCTGGATGTATTGATGCACTCCTCCTGTAAATATCATGCATCAAAATATACAATGATTTCATAAAATATACGTGTATATTGTTACGATCAGGTGAGGAGGGGTCGAAGGGCTCCCCTCTTTTCCATCTCTTTGTTTGACCACAAATACTTGTCAATTCAGTGAATGTTGAACTGTTTATGCACTGTGATCATAAAAAGAATCAATCGACCGGATTTTCCTGAGCTTAACAAAGAAAGAGGTTAGCTTTATTGTACGTAAACAAATCTCAGTAAAATAATAAAATTTGCTCTGACTTTCACACACACACACTCGAAGTTCATACACACACACAAATAGGTTACAGAGTGGGGAAGGATTGGACAAATTAGAGTCCAGAGAAATAAAAGTGGTATAAAGTCTGTGGAGGTTTGTGACTCGGCTGAATTTGGTGGTCGTGCGACTATCCTTCGGTGGTCCTGAGGCTTCCGATTTGAAGATGTGGACAGCTGATTTGGTGGTTCTCCTGGAGATAGCAGTGGGGCTGATTTCCTTCAAGGGGTCTCTGTCTGCAGCAAAGGCATCCCTGGGTGTTCACGGTCAGCAAACAGGGTTTGAAGCTTGCAAGGTGGATTGGAGAGAGTTAGCATCTAGCTGCTTGTCTCCCTACTGCATAGAAAACACCAGCTTAAGGGTGGGCCAGTCACATGACTGTCACCCAGTGATTCAAGAATCGTGGTTACTAGTGTACTTGGCTAATTAAGTTGCAAGAGGGAAGCTGGTGTTTTCTATGCAGTAGGGAGACAAGCCCTGGGTGTTCACGGTCAGCAAACAGGGTTTGAAGCTTGCAAGGTGGATTGGAGAGAGTTAGCATCTAGCTGCTTGTCTCCCTACTGCATAGAAAACACCAGCTTAAGGGTGGGCCAGTCACATGACTGTCACCCAGTGATTCAAGAATCGTGGTTACTAGTGTGCTTGGCTATGCAAGGTAGATGTGGACAGCTGATTTGGTGGTTCTCCTAGAGATAGCAGTGGGGCTGATTTCCTTCAAGGGGTCTCTGTCTGCAGCAAAGGCATCCCTGGGTGTTCACGGTCAGCAAACAGGGTTTGAAGCTTGCAAGGTGGTTCTCCTGGAGATAGCAGTGGGGCTGATTTCCTTCAAGGGGTCTCTGTCTGCAGCAAAGGCATCCCTGGGTGTTCACGGTCAGCAAACAGGGTTTGAAGCTTGCAAGGTGGATTGGAGAGAAAGGAATTCATAGAGAACACCCAGGGATGCCTTTGCTGCAGACAGAGACCCCTTGAAGGAAATCAGCCCCACTGCTATCTCCAGGAGAACCACCAAATCAGCTGTCCACATCTTTCAAGGGGTCTCTGTCTGCAGCAAAGGCATCCCTGGGTGTTCACGGTCAGCAAACAGGGTTTGAAGCTTGCAAGGTGGATTGGAGAGAGTTAGCATCTAGCTGCTTGTCTCCCTACTGCATAGAAAACACCAGCTTAAGGGTGGGCCAGTCACATGCATCTAGCTGCTTGTCTCCCTACTGCATAGAAAACACCAGCTTAAGGGTGGGCCAGTCACATGACTGTCACTCAGTGATTCAGGAGACAAGCAGCTAGATGCTAACTCTCTCCAATCCACCTTGCAAGCTTCAAACCCTGTTTGCTGACCGTGAACACCCAGGGATGCCTTTGCTGCAGACAGAGACCCCTTGAAGGAAATCAGCCCCACTGCTATCTCCAGGAGAACCACCAAATCAGCTGTCCACATCTACCTTGCAAGCTTCAAACCCTGTTTGCTGACCGTGAACACCCAGGGATGCCTTTGCTGCAGACAGAGACCCCCGATTTGAAGATGTGGACAGCTGATTTGGTGGTTCTCCTAGAGATAGCAGTGGGGCTGATTTCCTTCAAGGGGTCTCTGTCTGCAGCAAAGGCATCCCTGGGTGTTCACGGTCAGCAAACAGGGTTTGAAGCTTGCAAGGTGGATTGGAGAGAGTTAGCATCTAGCTGCTTGTCTCCTGAATCACTGAGTGACAGTCATGTGACTGGCCCACCCTTAAGCTGGTGTTTTCTCCTTCAATAACGCCTTTATGGTTCTTACTCCTCTTTTGGATTCTCCGTTCGATTGAGGATATCGTAGTGAACTCGTGAGATGTTCCAATTCCCATTTTCTTGCAAATTGTGTGAAGCATTCATTTGTGAACTGTTGTCCATTGTCTGACACAACTTCATCAGGGAGACCATGTATCGCAAAGATCTCCTGCAAAGCTCAGGTAACAGATTCTGGTGTTGTTGAGTATAACCTTTTCACTTCAATCCAACATGAGAAATAATCAGTCATGATGATTATATAGGATTTTCCATTGTACACAAATAAATCCAACCCTAGCCGATCCCACGGTCTGGTTGGGAACTTTGTTGGAATCAGAGGTTCTCTCTGCTCCGGTCTATGTATTGCACACATTTGGCAGTTCAGGACAATGTTTTCTATGTCTTTGGATATTCCTGACCACCATATGGATGACTGGGCCCGTGCTCTACACTTCATTATGCCATATGGCCCTGATGTAGCCGTTCCAAGATAGCTGATCTGAGTGAATTCAGAACCAGCAAATCATGACTGATTGTTAAATGTTTTCTGAATTCATAGAAAGTTTTCATGATCTTGCCACTAGGACATTCTTCAGACCAACTCTGTGTGCAGTTTTAACATATATGAGTATATTCTTTGTCCTGCTTTTGGGCGTGATGAATTTCTTGCAGCTTCTGTGTACTTGCTGGCCACTGTTGTGCGGTATATTGCAAATATGACTCTATCTCATTCACAAAGTTGATGTCCTGTTGAGTCAGATGGTCTACCGTTGCTCTTGATCTGCCATCTTCTGTTACCGTACTTTATATTCTGTCTTCAGCTTTCCTCGACCCGAATAGTGTTTCCATAATCTGTCTCTCTCTATTTTGGAGAGTTGCTTGAAGCTTACCCTTTACCTTCAGTTGGATTCTTCCTGGACCATGCAACTGTGTGTCCACTGATTGTAAGTAATGTCTTGTCAACCATGCCTCTTGGTCTGACAGAACTGTAACACTAGCACCTTTGTCCAATATGAAATTTGTAATATGTCCATTGACATAGATGTCTGCTGTCCAAACTTCTTGATTGTTGTCGTTAATTTCCCCTAGAGTCTCCTAGTTTATCTTCAACTGGAAGTTGTTCCAGCTCATTCACCGCTCTATATTTTATTTATTTTTTATTTAGAGATACAGCACTGAAACAGGCCCTTCGGCCCACCGAGTCTGTGCCGACCAAGAACCACCCATTTATACTAACCCTACAGTAATCCCATATTCCCTACCACTTACCTACACTAGGGGTAATTTACAATGGCCAATTTACCTATTACCTGCAAGTCTTTGGCGGTGGGAGGAAACCGGAGCACCCAGCGAAAACCCACGCGGTCACAGGGAGAACTTGCAAACTCCGCACAGGCAGTACCCAGAATTGAACCCGGGTCCCTGGAGCTGTGAGGCTGCGGTGCTAACCACTGCGCCACTGTGCCACTATGTGTGAAGGTTTTTTGTTTTGTAATTTTGAGAGAAGAGGTCTTGCTCTGATACTTCTTTCTGAAGTGACCTGTCTTTTTACAATTAAAGCATTCTGCTTTATTATCAGGACACTGATCACGTCTGTGGGTCTTTCTGGCTCCACAGTGCTGCCACAGTTTCACGGTATCTTGTACCCTCTCACCTTCTTATCCAGGGATTGCTTTTCCATCCTGGGCTTCAGGAATTGGACCACATCAGATTTTTTCTGATCCAAGGCTTCTCTTCAGGCCATAGAATGGTTTTATTTTGTCTTCGGACTTCTGCCTGTCGCACTATCTGAATCGCTTTCTCGAGTGTGAGGTCACCTTTGGACTGCAAGATGTCTGATAAAGACTCGTCAGCTATTCCCACTACTATACGGTCCCTGATCAACTCAGACTTCAGTTCCTGTGATCACATTCCTCAGCGAATCAGAACAAATCATTAACGAAAGCATCTACAGATTTGCCTATCCTCTGGACTCTCACTAAATTTTGCTCCTTCCAGGATCTAATTACTTCTCAAATTAAAACATTTGTTGAATGCTTGTAACATGTCTTCAAATTTCTCTAAAGCTTCATTTATGCCTTTTTTATGATCATGTCATCAGCAATGGCAACCACGGAGTTTTTTTTATTCATTCGGGGGATGTGGGCATCGCTGGCCAGGGCAGCATTTATTGCCCATACCTAATTGCCCTTGAGAAGGTGGTGATGAACTGCCTTCTTGAACCACTGCAGTCTTTGGGGTGTAGGTATACCCACGGGTGCTGTTAGGAAGGGAGTTCCAGGATTTTGACCCAGCACCAGTGAAGGAACGCGATATTGTACTGAGTCAGGATGGTGTATGACTTGGAGGGGAAATTGCAGGTGGTGGTGTTCCCATGCATCTGCTGCCCTTGTCCTTCTAATTGGTAGAGATCGCGGGTTTGGAACGTGCTGTTGAAGGAGCCTTGGTGAGTTTCTGCAGTGCATCTTGTAAATGGTCTGCTGTCTGTCACTGTGCGTCAGTGGTGGAGGGAGTGAATGTTGAAGGTGGTGGATAGGGTGCCAATCAAGTGGCTGCTTTTCCTGGATGGTGTTGAGCTTCTTGAGTGTTGTTGGAGCTGCACCCATCCAGGCAAATGGAGAGTATTCCATCACACTCCTGACTTGTGCCTTGGAGATGGTGGACAGGTATTGGGGAGTCAGGAGGTGAGTTATTCACCGCAGAATTCCCAGCCTCTGACCTGCTCTTCTAGCCACAGCAGTTTTGTGGCTGCTGTAGTTCAATTTCTTATCAATGGTAACCCCCAGGATGTTTGATAGTGGAGGATTCAGCGATGCTAATGCCATTGTATAAAAGAGTATTAACTTGGTCAGCCTCTGTTTTAGTGTGTAGCTGAGAAGTTATTCTAAATCTTAGGAATCTTTTTTCTCCACACTGACCAATTCTGTATCTGATTGGGTCTTTCCCAATTCTGGAAGCTTTCAGGCATCATGTGTTTCCAATCATTTTTTGGTAGACTTTCTTTTAGGATGTTTACCTTGCTTTAAGTATTTTTTTTCAAGGTGGTTATCTTCCTTTAAGAATTTTTTTTTCTTTTTAGGTTTGCTTGCTTTAATGGAGGTGTCCCCACTCTGTTCCGGAGATCCTACATTTTTCAGGGTTTCCCGCCTTTCGGCAGTTCCCACGCTTTATCAGAGTTTTCCTGTTCTTCGCCCTCGCGTTTCCCGAGTTCAGGATTTGATTTTTCTCTGTTTTTGTTTCTGTGCACAATGCCATCAGAAAATTACTGCAATCTTTTCAAAAGGCTTCTTGCCGTCAGTACCATGACTCACCTGATTGATAAACTATTCTTGCTGCAGGCCACCACACTTAGTGGTGTAGCCTGTATTTCTGTGCACTGACTCCCTGACTGTCTGTGTTGGAGCGGAGTGCTTCACAGCCTCTTCTGCAGGTAAGCAGTTTTCTTCAGTCTTCAGGCACGACTGAACCAGCAAATATTTTTCTTTAAAATCTCTGGTTGTTCACCCTTTCCTCCATGTTGTGTATTGTAGCTTAGACCGAGTGTTGTCAGAAGTCTTGGAGTCTTTATAGGGCTAAAGAATAACTTATTTATTAGATACATATAACTACTCTCCACAAGCCTATCTAGCTCGCACACCTCTCCTGCTGCTTCTTGCTTCTTCCAAACCTCAAACCTAAGAGACAATTACCCATCATCACTGCAGTGGGAGGGGTTTACTCTAACTAGCTCAAACAGTAACCCCTTCAGACCCTTATACTACACTCCTCAAAATCTTCTTCTACACAGTGTGTTTGATTCTCCTCCTCACTGTGTACTTTCCCCTCCCTTCTCATAATGTCTTTGTCCTCTTTAATTTAAAGCATGACTGCCATGCCTATCTGCACTAAAAGAATGCTACAGAAGTGCACATTGCTGTTACAAATCCATTGGGTAGATGATTGATGTTAAGTACAATAACAATTAAATATGGTATTAGATGAATTTAAACCCCACATATCCCTTCAGATAATATAAGCCCCGCTGGATACAGTGGTGGATTTTTATAATCTTCATTATACAATATTTTAATTGCAATTTTAAAATTCTCATCCTTGTTTTCAAATGTGTTCATGGCCTCACCACTCCCTTTCTCTGTAACTTCCTCCAACCCTACAACACTCCAAGATTTCCGCACTCCTCCAATTCTGTCCTCTTGCGCATCCCTGATTTCCATCGCTCACCAGTGGCAGCCGTCCCTTCAAGCTGCCTATGCCCTAAACTCTGGAATTCCCTCCTTTTAAACCTGTCTCTCTCCTCCTTTAAGATGCTCCTTAAAACTTACCTCTCTGTCCCAGCTTTTGGTCACCTGCCCTGATATCTCCTTGTGAGGCTGGGGTGTCAGATGTTGATTGACAAGGCTCCTGGGGACGTTTGACTAGGTTAAGATGGGGGTGGGGGCTATATAAATGCAAGTTGTGGTTGTTGCTAGCTCTCCTTTCGCGTAGGATGTGAACACGGTCTCTTTGCGTTCCGTGACGGATGTCTCTACCCACTGACGTACATATAGTCTGTGGGAGGAGGCTGATCATTCAGACAGACGCAAGGCAGGCGGACTGAGCTGTAGTTTGGAGATTGTCCCTGGCTACTTCATCTAGGAAACCGAACAGTAAGTTAGTAGCTATCCTCGGAATGCGAATAATTGTTCTTAGTCTTATCTTGACTGTGTGGCGATGAAGTGAGATTATCAAAGGGAAGGAAGACACGGTTTTAAAACACATTGAATGAATGGCGGTTTGCGCGGCGGCTAATAAATAGATTTATTGTCATAAAATATTTAAACCGGACACCGACTAAAACATTAGATATTCATCCGACTATAGAGACACAAGATTTAATTTTTGAAAAAAAAAACGGAATAAACCTCCAATTTGGAAAGTCACCGATCGTTTGGCGCCTAAATTTTATTGTTGATATATCCCTACAATTATGGTTATTTATCGGTTCAGGCACTTCAGTGATCGGTTTGTATTTAAAATTACTTGGATCGCCTTTGTGTGTGTGGGGGGGGGGGGGCGATTAAAGAGGATTAAACTAAAACGCACATTTAATTCGAATTAGGCGCCAGGATGGAGCAGGAGCTGAAATAAATTCTGCACTTGCGGTTGTCTTCTAGTATTTACATTTTAAAAGATATATATATAGAGAGAGAGAGGCACAAAGCTGGGGGAATAGTCAGTTTAATGGGTTTTCAGTGGTGTTTTAAGGAGAGGTTTCTGTGGAGTAGAGGCGCTGCCCCACAGGATCTGCCTGTTGCATCAGCCAACCTCAAACTTGTTGGCCCACTTTCAACGTTGCTAGGACCGCCTGTCAATGTGACACTGGGCAAACCCAGCAGCTGCTTTCCTAGATCACAGTTCTATCAATCAGTTCAAAATTAAATCTGCTTTTAAATTTACAGATTGTGGGGATGGGAGTTTGTTTGTGTGTGCAATAGGGGGTAAACTCAAAGTGACCACAACTCTGGTCTACCTGTCTGGTTACCTTTGGAACCAGATAGTTATTATAATAAGTCAAATGCCTAAATATGACAAAAACTTGATTGCCAAATTGTTTTTTTCATACTCAACTTAAGTCCCACTCAAGGGGAAACTGTTTTGTCAATCTGCATGAGGAGGAGGAAAGGGAAGCTGAACAGGTGGGGGGAGGATCTCCCCCCTTACGTTGAACTTGGGGGTTGGAATTTCTTGCCATGATGTAAGTGGTGAATTATGCTGAAATTAACTCAGACTTTGCTGTACAGAAGCAGGCCATTTGGCCCAGCTGGTCTGTGCCAGAATATGCCAGCCGTTCCGACAAGTTATGCTGAATTTTGCAAGAATTTTAGCATACTGCTGTGAAACTAGCAGCGTGATGTTTTATTTAAAAGAACTGACCAACCATCTGCTGAGCAATTTGCTGTCTGCAACTGTGTGAGAGAGAGGGAAA
The DNA here is from genome assembly GCF_036365525.1 of Heterodontus francisci. NCBI lineage: Eukaryota > Metazoa > Chordata > Chondrichthyes > Heterodontiformes > Heterodontidae > Heterodontus > Heterodontus francisci. The sequence goes on along the minus strand of NC_090385.1, from coordinate 42,528,620 downwards.
CAGGGAGAGGGGAACAGAGAGAGAGAGAGATAAAGGGGAACAAAGAGAGAGGGGGGTACACAGAGATGGAGGAGGGACAGAGGGAGAGAGAGACAGTGGGAACAGAGAGGGAGAGTGAGAGACAGTGGGAACAGAGAGGGAGAGAGAGAGACAGTGGGAACAGAGGGAGAGAGAGAGAGACAGTGGGAACACAGGGAGAGAGTGAGAGAGAGACAGTGGGAACACAGGGAGAGAGTGAGAGAGAGACAGTGGGAACACAGAGGAGAGTGAGAGAGAGACAGTGGGAACACAGAGGGAGAGAGAGAGAGAGACAGTGGGAACACAGAGGGAGAGAGAGAGAGACAGTGGGAACAGAGTGAGGGAGGGAGAGAGACAGTGGGAACAGACGTGAGAGAGGGAGAGAGAGAGACAGTGGGAACAGAGTCGAGAGAGGGAGAGAGAGAGACAGTGGGAACAGAGTGAGAGGAGAGAGAGACAGTGGGAACAGAGTGAGAGAGAGAGAGAGAGAGACAGTGGGAACACAGAGGGAGAGAGAGAGAGGACAGTGGGAACACAGAGGGAGAGAGAGAGAGACAGTGGGAACACAGAGGGAGAGTGAGAGAGAGACAGTGGGAACACAGAGGGAGAGAGAGAGAGACAGTGGGAACACAGAGGGAGAGGGAGAGAGACAGTGGGAACACAGAGGGAGAGTGAGAGAGACAGTGGGAACACAGAGGGAGAGTGAGAGAGACAGTGGGAACACAGAGGGAGAGTGAGAGAGACAGTGGGAACACAGAGGGAGAGTGAGAGACAGTGGGAACAGAGTGAGAGGAGAGAGAGAGAGAGACAGTAGGAACAGAGTGAGAA